>NC_134410.1:36701064-37023564 GCF_038048845.1 Mixophyes fleayi
CTGCCCATAGCAACCAATCAGATTCCAGCTATCAGTTATCTAGTACATTCTAGAAAATGATAGCTGGAATCTGATTGGTTGCTATAGGCAACGCTTTTTCTTTTAAAAGCTTTAGTAACTATGCCCCTTGAAATCAAATATTCTGTCCGTTTCAATGAAAGTGGAAGCTTTATTCTGATTTTAAACTCAGCAAGCTAGAAATCTGACCAAAAAAAAAAAAAAAAAGGCGCTCTAATTGATTAATATTTAGTATTGAAGCCCTGTACTCATTTTCTTCACTCAATGATGAATGACTTCTGAAGTTACCATCAGGCCAGTTGTTGTTTGACTTCCTGCATAATGTAGCAGTGGTAAGTGATACCTGAATTAAACATGAGAGAAAGCTCACCTCGACCCGGAGAGAGCTGGATGCTCTCAAGAACTCCCTGATATTTTCAAGGCAATCGGCTTCATTCTTCGGTTCTGCAGCAAACTAAAAATAAAAAAATTCCCAGAAGTAAAAGTACATTCTTTACATTTCAGATATTGCATTTGTTGTTACATAAACATAAGGAATTGGGAAATGATGCTTTAAGTCAAGGACAACCAGGATACAGGAAAACAGATAAGTAGATCACTATAACTTAATAATGATTCTGAAACTAAGGCATACACTGATTGATAGGGTGTGCCCACTCAATTATACAGGAGTACAAGAAGCTTGTTTGGTTACCTTGGTAACAGACATCAGCAATAAGTGATAATTACTCAGTATCCATCTTAAATGTATTTCATTTTAAGGGGGCTGAAAAGATTGAAGGTGATCTCAGTAAGAGACGCCTAATACAAATCTCAAATATTTTGAATGTATTGGATTGTACTAGCTCTTCTATTATGTTTACAAAACACATTGCTTTTACCCACTTGGGCAATCAAAATAAGCAAATCTGCCTGAGTATATAAAGACATGGCTAAAGACAGCACACAAGGGAGCTATAAAGAAAAAACACAACCATATTGAGTAAAAGTTGCAGGGGAAGTATCAACAGTCCAATAGGTTAAAGTTATCAGTAAGTAGAAAACCATTTAAAAGCACTGCCTCGCACTCTCATTTTCTGCTCAGTCCTGTTTCCCCGATTCCTGAACCACGAGATGTTTACTAAGCGATCGCTCTATGCTGTAACACAAATATACTAACTTAAAGGGGTTATCAATTTTGAACAGTCCTCTATAGTATAACATTCTGCACCCCAATGTATGTGTATAATATATACATATATAAAAACAACAACCATGTTCCAGCCAAAAGCCCATGTTTTATGTAATATTCTAGGGAAATTCTGCCCCTATTATAGTTATTTCAAATGTCAGAGATCATGTAACATGAAAACTTCACTCATTTATAAATATATATATATATATATATATATATATATATATATATATATATATATATTTTTTTTATTATTATTTTATTTATTTTTTTAACAATGCCACACATTAACTATGTGATGATAATAACATGGTAGAATAGTAAGTAAATATTGACATCATGACTTCAGTGTAAATATGAATATCAAATGTTACTTTGGAGTTTAAAAAAGTGCCTGCAGTGACTTGTATTATGAATAATGTACTCTCTACTGAAAATTATGATAGTAAAGTCACCTAAACACTTCCAAGTTCACAATGAGTCATGAAACAACTGACATCCCTGAGCAACAAATGTACTCTATAATACTGCAAACCGAATATATAAGGGTATACTTTCACAGGAATTTATAGATAAATTAATGTCACTTGTTTATTATTGGCTTACAATTTGCAGTGGGAGAAAGAATACATTGTATATAAATCAATAACCTGGTGCAATTAGCAACAAAAAAAATGGCTATATTACATACTGACCGATTAGATATTATGTTTCATCAGTTTAGTGTACATGTGGTATACTTGTGTATTCCAGGCATTGTACTGTTCACAGTTCTGATTACTTCTGATATTAAATATGAACTCTGCAGGAGATAGCTACAGGAGAACTATGAAACAGATATGTTTTAAAGATCACTGTTGTATAAGTTCAGCTGCATAAAATATAACTTTAAGTCCTGTATTGTAATCAAAATATCCTTTTTCAACTTCGTGATGACAGCTCTGCAAATTATATTGTACTGCTGTCTGCAAAGTGCCAGAGCATGAAATATATATGTAGCAGAGCACTGCTAGACGAGTTTGTTAAGCATATCCATGACCTATTTCTTTCAACATGAGACACTTGCTGATGTTTAGATAAGCCATATATCCAGTAATGAGCACTCAGATTCTACTGACCTTATATACAGCAATTTCTATGACAGACTACACCACTGTGAAGCTAACTACAGTCCAGATACACTGACAGGAAGAGAAAGCAAACTGGTCTGGAAAATGCCTCTAACCAATCACAAAGTTACACAGAAGCCACCAATTGAAGTTTCCACAGAGCTGCCAATGTGTGAAAGTCTTACATGTTCAGCTTCAGGAAGCAAGAGGGATAGATTGTATGGCGAGAGCACACTAAGTAACCCTGCCTCACAGGAAGGATTTGAACTGAACAGAGAAATGGATCACTTTATACGCATCATGGAAAATAAAATGAGCACTGCTATGTATTCAGTGGACATCTGTTTCTTGGAAGGCAGTGTGGCTCTCCAGGTGTGGTGGAATTACAAGCACAATGACTGAAGGGCGATGTGAGACTTGTAGTTCTACAACAGCTGGAGAGCCATAGGTTGCCTGTAACAGGTATATTATATAGACTGCAACCATTCCTGATTTTCTGTGTTAATTACAGTATACAAGAACTGTTTTAGTACTAAGACACTGCACACTAACATCAAACTCTACTATTGTATATTAATATCAAAGTACGAGTGTACACTAGAAATCAACTGTTGTTGACTGGTCCATTTTGGCAGGTGAAGTACCCTGTTTCTGAGCCAATGTAACTGATAATATAAGAAAGGTACCTTTTATCTCTCTAAATGTAAAATTTCCAACTGTCCCTAAATTCCAGCTACAGCCATAGATTTGTCCTGGAAAATACAAATGTCTCTTGTTCTTCATACTGGACACAATTCTCACCCACTGTTCTTGATTTCTAGTAGAAGTGTAGCAGTGTGTTTTATTCATCTTGAACTGCATTTAGCAGGAGGTTGAACACAGCATCAATATCATTAGGAATAGGAATCAATGATTGGAAAGCAGAAATTTACATTGAGTTGAGCAAATGTAATTTCAGCAACTTATGTTTTATATTGCAGCTAGTTCTGTACATTTGCACCCACTTGCACAGATTAGCAGGCTGTAATTGCATCATTTGCAGGGAGAAAATTGTACTCTTCTTATAGGAGGAGCTGGGAGATTGGGGCACATATTTGCATACTTTTTGGACCTCCCAGAGGGCAGGTCATGAAGACCCCACCCGCATACTTCACAAGAAAGAAAATTAGGATCCAGAATTCTCTTGGACATCTCGGGAGAGTAAGCAAGTATGATGGGGCATTCCGTGCTGAATGTGGTCCAGCCAAAGTAATGCACCTAATTCTGCACCCAAATGTAAAACATCCTATTCAGTGGGAGGAGATAATCTAGGGAATATCCAGGGGTGGAGACATAGCACTTAAAGAGAACCTTTCTCCATGCGCAAAATAGCTTGATTGTGGCAGACAGATATGTACAAGTGAGGCATGAATTAAAGACAGACCAGGGGGTATATTTGTGAAACTGTGGGTTTGCAAAAGTGGAGATGTTGCCTATAGCAACCAGATTCTAGCTTTCATTTACTTATTGCATTCTACAATATGAAAGATAGAATCTGATTGGTTGCTATAGGCAACATCTCCACTTTTGCAAACCTGCAGTTTAGTATATATACCCCCAGATATTCCTTTGATCTTATAATTATTTAAGACACATATGGGCCAGCAGTACGTTAGGGGACAAAAGGAAAAGTTGCAATTAATTGAGGGGGTTGTCCATGAGTATAAGTAGGCAGTACTTTAAAGCAATGGTTTTATTTGTGCCAACATGCGCATTTCTCTCACAAGCCCACAAAAATGTCACACAAAGCATCTGCACAAAGTGTAACAGCGACGTTGTTGCCCTTAGCTACAAATCATATGCTAGCTATCATTTATCTAGTACATTCTAGAAAATGATAACTAGAATCCAATCAGTTATTATGGGCAATGCCTCCACTTTTCCTTATTAAAAGATACATCTGGGTGTTCAATGTCTGTAGGGCACTACTTGGTGCAGCAGGTGCAGTGCTCCGGGGCCCGTGGAGATAATGGGGCCCCCTGCATACCAGATGTAGATGGTAGGAACTACTAGTGAGCTGTGGGCCTCGCTTGTTCCGCCTCTGCCTGCCAACATGATCCATTTACCTGAGACAGTTGCTCTACTAATGTTTTTACTATTTAGTTGCCCATTTAATTAACATGCACATAATTAGGAGAATGTCATGCAGGGTTAGAAAATGCCAATGCTGAAGTATTATTAACTTTTATTTATAGAGCACCACATGTTGTCCACAGCACCACACAGAGGGAAAACATCAAGACAGTACATGGTATAACAGTACAATACAGTAAACAAATACTACAACTCTCAACACAGCTACTGGGGTACAAGGGGTAGCTAAATATAATCGCTATTTGATGGTTTTGTTGCTCTAACATGAATTATTTCCACATAGAAAGTATTACAGATGGAAAGGTAGAGTGTAAAATTAGCTGTGAAATGCTGGTGTTTGTAGACTTGTGTGACATGAGCCTTATTAATTTAGTGCAGGCTAAATCAGTTGCTATAGGAGTGTGCAAAAGTGGAGAATATTACTGTGCCCCAGGTAGAATGGATGAAGTTGGTAGGTATAAAATGAAGATAAATTGGTTGTGGTTATTCTAGAACAGGCTTGGCTAACCTGTGGCACTCCAGATGTTGTGAAACTACAAGACCCAGCATGCTTTGCCAATATATAGCAGCTTATTGCTGGAAGGGTATGCTGGGACTTGTAGTTTCACAAACACCTGGAGTGCCACATGTTAGCCAAGCCTGTTCTAAAACTACATCCACGCTGACTCTTATTTCAGGTGCACATAATTCTCCATTCTCCAATATGCCCAGCGTCAATTTTTGCACTAAACTTTTATTTTATTTTTTAACTTTTAGTTCATGAAAATATTTATTGTGCCCACTTTATTAGTAAATATCATACCAACGCCTAATAAACAACAACATTGTAACCACTGCAACTGCAGGAAGTGACACAACTGGCAGGGAATATTTTGTGTTTAATTCAACAGCGTGAGCCTTTCTGTAACTTCTGACTTCCTCCTTGTCTGTGCTAGCAGCATGCTAGGTCACCTCCTGTATAATAAACTGAATTAAAATCATTACCGATTAGACAAAACCGGATCTAGCTGTACTTATCCTCTCGAGCACGTGTAAATTCTGCAAAACAAATGTCAGATGACAAGAGGTGGACTTGTTGCTACTTAGCCTTAGGATCTATAGGAGTTTGGAAGAGATTGTCTGCAGATAAGTTCATGTAAGCAACAAATCGCAGCACGTTTGTAGGAATGTGTCTATACCCAGATAATACTTGTACAAACAAACACTTCCACAGTTCAGCAAGAGTTGCCAGCTTGTGGATTGAAGGCGATGGACAAACACCAATAGAAAATACAATAACTTTCAGAAACCATTGGGGGGGCTGGGTGGACTCACTTTGCATTATGAAAGCAAACTCTTTCACCTGGCGTTTGACATACCTGGGGTAATGGGGAGTGGGAGATCTGTCTAAAGTAAGGTCAGGGCGTTTCCCTTTCTTTATCGCTCACAAATCGCAGAAGAATACAACAATAGAACCCTAACTGCATAGAATGTGTAGTTAGTTGGCGGTTACCTTTTCCACTGAACCCGGGAGCAGCCGGTTCATTAGTTTGCACAGCACCACCCCGTCCTTCAGGGAACATTTTAAAAAGTCTTCTGGGTCACAGATGTTCTTCTTGGGTGAGTTGAGCACCCCCAGGGATATCAGCCAGGTAACGGTCTGCTCCTCCGGATTCATAGCGGGGCTGTGCTGCAGGATTCAGCCCTGTGCTGCTAGGACTATCTGCTATACCCACATCCGCGATTACATCTAAACGCTTCTTCCTTTTTCTGTGCGAGCTGTGCTAACGTCCCCAACTGTGCACCGCACACTGATACAACAGGAAGCTGCTCGTTATGTCAGTTCGCTGTGCCGGAGACATGCCCTGGGAACTGATCACATTCATGTTTGCAGATTGAACGCTAGCACTCCTGTTGTATGATAGAATTAGATACAGTTTTGATAGGAAAAGAGTTTTCTTCTGATATCTTAACCAACCGATTGAATGTAATTCAAAGGGTAAAATATAATGTAGTTAGGGTTTGTATGTGCCTTGAGAAATAGTGAACTTTGTTGTTGATTGACAACAGTTTTTACAGCATTATGTGTACTTGTACATGCTGTGAAATCAAGTGCTTAAAGCCCCTACAACAGTGGTTCCCAAACTGTGTGCCTAGGCTCCCTGGGGTGCCTCGGCCAGGCCCAGTGGTAAGCAAGACGGGGGACTACTTGGTAATTATTTTGGCTTAGGGTTGCCTTGATAAAAATTAGTGAGACCCTAAGGGGGGTATTCAATTTTTAGCGAGATCGCGGAAATACTCGTGCTCCAAAAATATTACCGTTAATACGGTAATATTGCGCGTAAATACCGTTAATACGGTAATTTACTCGCTGGATTTCAGCTCGCAGCTCAGGGAGCTGCGAGCTGAAATTCAGCGAGATATTACCGTATTAACGTTAATATTTTTGGAGCGCGAGTATTTCAGCGATCTCGCTAACAATTGAATACCCCCCTCAGGGTGCCTTGAACTGAAAATGTTTGGGATCCACTGTCCTACAATGAAGGTCAACTCAACCTAGTTACACACTTCCCAGGTGTACTGATTCTAGGGAGTATTGGGAGCTGTGTCCCACTTCCCGGAGTGAGTGGGTACTGTACACACCTGCCACTGGTGCATGCTGCAATGCAAGGGAGTATTAATGGTGGGTGCCGGACTAGCGCTTCAGATGTGCATGACACATCCCAATATGACCATGGGGTCTGCATCAATAAGATGCGGTGCCACTAAATAATTTGCAGCGATGCATATTTAAGCACCGCTTGAATGCATCATACCTGGGCTATTCTGGGAGCACTGGCGAAGTCCCACCAATGCTGCGATCTAATTTCCCTACTTACTGGCAGCCTATCGCTGCCGATGAAAGGAGGATACGCACAGCACTTCCACTGTAACGGATTCTGAGAAGTCAGAGAGGCATCAGCAGAATCCTATAGGAAAAGAAAGGTAACATTATCTTTCTGCGCAACGCAAAGCTTCATGCATTGTAGAACTTCGCACTCTCTATGTAATCTATAGGGACTGCAAAGAAAAATGTAAAGTGGGTTATGTCAGGAGAAATCTTTAATTTCTCCTGAAATAAGCTCTTGATGCATTCTGCGATGGCCATTTAACAGAGAAAACTGCTCATCATGTTTTGATGCATAGACCCCCATGTCCCCTTTTGGGAGGTGCGTTGCCAGTTGATTATCCAATAGGGGGCAAAGCTTTTTGTGGGGGGGTGGGAGCAATATTGTAACAGAGAGAGGTGTAAACTGAAATTAATTTTAAAAATGTAAAACAATAGTTCTCCAAATTAAAATAATAAATAAAGAAAAAATCTAGTAAGGTTTTAATTTTGACGTATTCCCATGGTAAAGGCTGAAGACAATGGGGCAGATTCAACTAACGCTGGACATTGCCTTGTGTCCGGCTGCGCAAATTGCTGTCAATATAATAACAAATCTCTGCTCCTTTTCTCCCCGCATCTCTATGGAATGAGAAGGAAAACAAGCGGATATTTGAGTAAAATCAATGAGGCGCTGTCTCTCTGCAGACTGTTTCGGGGAAACTGTGCAGCATCTCATGCCAAAATGAATACCTTCCCCAATGAGATATCCTTGGGGGAAGTGCTTGAGGATAAGTGAGTTGGAGAGGGAAGGGTGGAGACAGGCGCAGGCATGACAGCCATCTGCCCCTCCATCTGTACATCTGGTGAAGAAAGAACAGAGGGGTGAGTGAACATTATTGAGGGTGACTCAGTAGTGTCACTCATGCCTCCGTTCTGCTAATCAATTCTGATTTCAATGAAAATAAAATGAGTGACAAAGACTGCCATGACCCTTTTAATAAGCAGGTGGAGCTGAGTTTCGAAAACACAGGGACAGAAACACTGATGGTGGGGTGGGGCGGGGATGAAGGAAACCGGATTGTAAATTACGGACAAGTTCGTTCGTACCTACCGCGTATTAACCTGGAGTGTAAGGAGAGGGGGCACTACAAGTGTGTTAACATAGGACGGATTCAACCCTTAATAAGGCCCTGTGCTTCGCCACTCCCTGTCCCGATTTCCAAACTCCGATGTAGTTAATGCTCTGTTGATGCTGGGGCTCTAAAAGTAGTGGAAGCTAATGGCCCTGTACACACATGCTTTCTGACAAGCCTTTTGTTTTCATTTGTGTCAATTGTGACGTTGCCTGCAGCAATCATTACCGTTAACGGTATAATATAATGTAGTTCTATGGAAGTGCTCATTAAATACGTACATTGAGCTGCAGAAAGGCTTTGAGAACACGCTTTAACACTGTTCAGCTACGACAAAGTACCAGGTTTTTCAATGCTTTTAACAGGCATTTTTAACACTCTAATCTACGAGCCCTTAGTGTGTAATTTACCTTTACAACTTAATTTAAAAAATATACACATTTATTTTCACTGGTTTTTTTTATATGAAATCACCTTGAATTTGATGTTTAATGTACAGATTTAACTTATTCCACACAACACTGACTTTGAGTATGTAGATCACAAAATTATTTAACATTATTAAGCATTATAGGAGCTCCATCCCCCATAAATTAGCACCACAATAGATCAGGTGGTCATACACAGTACAACATCACCTGGGACACCAGTAAATTGGCACGATATTGCAGAGTATGACTAGAAAAAAAGCACAAAGACTGATAATGAACCGATCGTAATCTAACCTTTAGGTGCCTATTTCACAGTGCTCCACATAATATTTCTGAACAACTGAATAGTTTTTAGGTATGCTGTAATCTTATTGGAAGATGGTCACAATCAGTTTGTGTGTGTGTGATGTCGCTTTCCAACCCTATGCAATGCAGGGGCGGATCTAGAAAATACTTCTACCCGGGGCGATGTAGGGGGGTGGGGGGGGGTGATTTAGGCCCGGCCCCCTTTTTGACATCTGAGGCTGCCAGCTGCTGCATACTATGTGCAGGTCTGTTCAGCAGTGACAGGTAGGGACTGTGTGCTGCCCAGATGCTCTGATTGTGTTTAAAACACAATCAGAGCGGCCGGGCAGAACACTGTCACTGCTGAATGGACCTGCACATACTGTGCACCCGCCGGCAGCAAGCCCCTGCTAGGGGGGGCGATCGCCCCCCCCTGGATCCGCCACTGATGCAATGTGACTTCAATTGCATTGTTAACTCAAGTTTCCTACTAAAAGAGTTTGTACTCTATTAGTGCTCTGTCAGCGCTCCACATATCATTTTTGAACTTGTCTTAGATTAAAAATCTCTGCTATGTATTTATTCCGTCTAGGGTCCCCCACACTATGTTTCTGCTTTCTATCTCTAGGGCCAGTTTCTTGAGTGGAATTGCTTATTTATTTTTGTTCCTTGTCTTGTACTGATGATGTCCAATTTTATGAAAATGAGCATCTGTAAGTTGAATGTATGATTCTACAATTCTGGCTAGATGTTTGCTTTTAAAACATTGGTTTCTAAATGCAGGGGTGGATACAAGGACAACTACAGATACATCTGCACATTTTCATCCTCAATTCATAGACTGAGAAATAAAGTGCTAATTCGATCCAAAACTAATAATATATTCTGGATGGGGTTAAGTAAGATACGTTAAAATACTAAATGTTACTTACCTGTGCTCCAGGGATACTTTGATTCAGTGGGTCCCCCAATGCTGTAAGGGTCCAGTGCTGGTAAGGAAGAGTTTGTGTTTTATTTAATTTTATCTTACTTAATTCTACCCAAAACTACTTGGTATCTGTATCATTAGAAGTTTGCACACAGGCACTCATCCTTGAAAAAGTAGGGAGACTCTAGAGTCTCCACTCCTACGTCAACCCCATGGGCGACTCCTCGCTCTTCGCAAGGCCTTCTGCAGGCGGGATTGGGAAATGGCGTGATCACACCACCTCATCGGGAGTTTACGATTCCACTTCCTTGGTCGTCTTCAGGACGTGGCTGTGCTCTTATGACTTCTCCCTAGACTGTCACATTGATAGGACTCTTGCCTCATATCGCACTCATGTCCATATGCCAGCAGGTACCCATGGAAGACACCAGACACAGACTCATTCCCTGGAACCTCTAACTTTTCTGGTTAACAATACAGCTGAATGAGGATTGCAAGAGTAGTTCACATGGCCAATCGGGGCAATGTACTTTGAATGCTTGATGGAGCATAGCTTGCAGTATTTTTTCCAGCTCCATTGAGCATTTGGCCTGCGTTGACCCAAGCGAATGTGCAAAGAGCCCTTGCAATCCTCATAGGGATCAATGACTCCATTTGAAAGTCCGGTTTCAGCTATATTTTGTTTCATTTAACAGTTGTAGTTGGACAGAATGCAGCTCAAGATAAGGCAACACAGGCAGAACACCCTTTGTATGCGCCCTACCCTTTCAAGTTCTCGATTCTCTGGGATAACATTGGAATGCTTAAAAAGACTACAAGTATATGAATAACTTATTTTAAAGCTAAAGGTTTTACTGTGTTAACTTTCACTTGTAAAAGAGGAATTATGTGAATATATAATAGGGAACTGAAAGTGGTAGGAGGAACCATGCTGCATATAATGTTGATTGTTTTCTCTGGTGTCTACAGTATATTTGGTTTACTACAACTGGTTTATACCATATAGGCAGGAACTGGATGTCAAGGCTGCGGAGGCTTGGTCTTTATTGGATGCATGTGGGCCGTTGAAGGACCATGATGTACTACTAATACACCACCTTTCTTTTAGCACCTGGCTTTCCTATAAGTACTTGCAGATGCTAAATTTGTGTATATCTTAGTCACCCTGGGTATTTTGGGACCGCTGAAATTCTTGATCCCAGTTTGAATATTAGTTCCTCTTAGACCCAAATTCTAGATTTAAAGTTTGATTGGACGGCAAAACAGTGCCTTAAAATTCTGTGTACACCACCGTCAACTGATCCCAATGAGATAAGTGATTTGGCTGTCTCTCTGGACCAGGAGGGATGGTTGCTCATCAAACTAAGGATTACAAAATCTCAGGTCAATGTTGCTATTAGGGAAACCCATCTTGTGTTATACATGAGATGGTATATAGTCTCTTCTAAAATACGTAGCATTTTCCCCCAACCTCCTACTTTATGATGGAGAAGGGATGTTTATGCACATCTGGTGGGGTTGCCCAATCGTTGCTCAATTCTGGAACACTAGTCTTATTGAACAAATATCCAATGTTCGTGACCCACTGATAATGTTGCTGTGCAAACTCATAAAAATTCTTAGCAAGCCACTAGATAAACGTATTGTGCACCTTTGTAACACTACTAAGTACCACATTGCAAAAGACTGGAAGAAACTACATCCTCCAAGTTTAGTAATTAACAGGATTTGGTATATTTCATCAATGGCATATATTTAAAATCTGGTTAACAATACAACTTTCCTAAAATATAAAACCCTCATTCCTCTGCAACAATTCTCCTGTCCCTGGTACTATTAATTTTTTTTATTGGATCAGTTGAACTCCCACCCGTTAGTCCTGCAGAACAGAGACTGATTGCTACCCTGAGATTTTTGGGTACTGGAAGGACACTGGCTGATCTCAAGTACAGCTCTTTCACCTCAAGCTCTGGGTCTAATCATACCTGAGATCTATGAGGCTATCAATACAAGTTCTCCAGGGACAATAATTGAAGGTATGTGCAAGAAATACACAGATTTTAAACACAATTTTTATTAACATATAAACTGAACTTTTTAACATATCAAAGAAAACTCTATATATATATATATATATATATTATATCCTATAAATAAACGGAATTCAAACCTTAAAAAAAATACATAAGTCAAAAATGCTCATAGTGGTATTGTTAAATATTTTCCAAAGATGAAGGGCTTCCACTATATCGCAGCATACGGCGCTCCTGCTTGGTGTGTAGGTCCCATAGGAAGGGTACTGGAGCGTCTTTCTATGAATTGATGTTGCTTGTGGGAAGGTTTCCTCCACCACATCGGAAAACCCCTTCTCAATGAACGCTGATGGCTGCTTAATAGACATATAAAGTAAAATAGTATGATAGCAATAGATGTATGCATCTTAACAGCATTATGGGCCCCCAGACAAAGCAATGCATTGGGGCCCCTACCTACACAACCACTTACAGGAATATAAATTATTATTATTATTATTATCATTTATTTGTTAGGCGCCACAAGGTATCCGCAGCGCCGCACACAGTACTAACAGTAGACTATACAGGGTGAAACCATACAGAACAATGAACAAAAAGTACCAATACTTCAGAAACTCCGGCCAGTCATATGCAGTAAAGACGGAGCAGAAGAACAGGTATGGAGACAGGAGGGGAGGGGGCCCTGCTCATACGAGCTTACATCCTAAGGGAGGGTAAACAGACCAGGCACAAGAGGAGCCAGTTGAGGCAAGAGGAGAGAAGGGAGGACGAGCTAAAGGGAGGAGATGGGGGTTAAGTAGATGGTTGGTAGGCTTTGAGGAAGAGGAGAGTTTTGAGTGCACGTTTGAAGGAGCACAGAGTAGGAGAGAGACAGATGGAACGAGGGAATATAAATATAAATTAACAATACAATTTGGCTTATATTTATTGTTACCTGGAACAAAATCAGTGTTTAAACATTACAAAACATGCTGTAGAACTGTTACCTATCTGCTGTATCCAGCGGAGGAGGGGTCAAAGGGCTGCATATAGACTCTTCACAGTACTTCACAATCGCTGTGGAGGGAACTGTTGAAGTGGGGAAAATCATAAATGGCCAACATACCCATCACACAACTCCACGTGCCATCAAACCTAACTAAATGCATGCTCTCTCCATATGCCCCTTACATCCATATCAGCTGCTTTTGCTCCCCTTCATCTGTCTCCCCTATTTCACACTGTGCCCTCCATTATGCTGCTTTTGCTCCCGTTTCACACTCCCCCTTTCACTTACCTTTCTATTGCCTTCTTTCTTCTGAATTTTTCTCTTTTGTCTCTTCTTCTGACTTTACTCGTCGCCATCATGACTTCTCTCTCTGCGCTCTTCACAGAAAATGTCAGAGCAAGCGCAGCAGAGAGAGAGCAAGAGAGAGAGCACTGAACGCAGCAGAGAGAAGGGCTCTGAGGGTTCTTTAAGCTCATGAAGGAGATTAAAAGAAAAAAAAAAAAAAAACAATCTTCTTTCTTCCGGGCCCTGTCTATGGGGCCCCTATGCCTATGGGGCCCCCAGGCAGTTGCCCAGCATGCCCATGAGGACAGATGGCCCTGGTATGGATTTAAAATTACAGCAATCTTTCTTTTTTTAGTTTTCATCAAAGGTTGAGGAATGACAAGTTATTGCTCAAGAATTCGAGAAATGTGGAATTTCCGAAACTGGTGTTGCCATAGATGGGAAACGTGTAGGAATTATACCACCCTCTTAAACAGGTTCCTATATCTACAATTACAAGTGATCCTTCGGTATTTTCCTGATGGCTATAATGGATGCAAAACATGAATTCATCTTCATGGACATTAGAAAAAATGTTAAAGTGTCTGATGGTGGGGTTTTGGAACAGACGTCCTTCCATGACAAACTTAAAAATAATGGACTTAATTAGCCCACATGGACCCAAACAAAATTAGAACTTAATTTTGTATTTGTGGCTGAAGGATTTGCACTCCAAGTCAATATTTTAAAACCTCTCTCCCAAAAATCACTCACACAAGAAAGGAGGATATTCAATTACAGTTTATCAAGAGCAAAGCGAGTTGTGGAGAATGCACTTGGTATATTAAGTAACAGGTTCAGGATTTTTCATACCGCCATTAATCTTCGCCTTGACAAAATATGATGATGGCAACTATCTTAGGCGCAAAAGCCCCACAACTTCTACTTTGGAGCGTGCTACAGATAATTTTGGGAAAGCTGTAGGGTTGACACCACTGGAGCCTTCGCCAATAAAGGCCAGTGAAAATGCCATGGTAAACAGGGAGGAGTATTTGCAATATTTTAATTGTGAAGATGCTGTGTCATGGCAGGATAACATGTTATAATGTACGTACGTTGACAATCTATGAAATATTGAAGTACTTATAAACATTTTAAGCATTCATGGTTGTGTGTTTACTTACTATGACGGCATGTCTTCAGTTTCTGGAGTGACAGATGATTAATTTGACTCACCCTGGCACAAGTTTCCAGTAAATGGTTTAGCAATCTTCTGATCCACCGTGAACCTAATGAGATCGAAGAACCATAACTTTGGCACATACAATACATTTCATCAGCAGCTGCCCCAGATCTTTTAAAAGCCTCCATTTTATTTTATTGCTTCTGGAAGACAATACGCATATTTTGGATCTTCCCTTTGACCCAATCTGCTGTTGTTTCCGTATAGTGAGGAAGGCTAACTCTCATCGTTTCCCCATAAGCCTTGATCCTCTTCTGCCTGTTAGAATAGTCTTTAGACTTGCTTTACCACAAGCAGGCATGGGATCTGTAGGCCTCAATGAAATCCTTCATGTGCTCGACATTCTTATCTGTTGCCATGATAACATGTCTGAAAATAGATAAAACGTAATATTTACCTCCATACAAAAGTCATATAATCAGTCATATGTAAGAAAGTACTTCCCTTTGTATAATATCAATGTAATAAAGGAAATAAATTGGGAAATCCGTTGTGAAAGTTCCAAAACTGGAATTGCGCATCTCGATGCTCTGTTAAAACAACCACCGCAGAGAAACGATAAATGGCGACTGAACGTTTGTCCTCCAAGGTGCTATAACTGCCGTGATTGGTCCATACTAATTTTATACAGTCCCGTTTACACGAGAATATTTTAGAAAAACGCAAGAGCCCGACTATCTCCAGCGGTACGTCACAGGATGGAAGGAGAAATAAATATTGATGAAGGTGTTAAAGGGAAAGGAGAAGAATAGATACCATTGGATGATGGGAAAAGAGCGAAACAAATGAGTCAAAGGGAGATGGAGATGATGGTCAGAATTCTGATCCAACGTGACTACAATTGCTTACAAAAAATGATACAATAATAAATTACAGAAAGGAACTAATAATGCAACGATTGATAAATATGTTAAGAGACAATCTGGGAAAAAGAAACAAGTTCCAGATACAGAAGGGATGGCCTGATCTTAAAAACAAGGAGCAAAGGAAGTTAAAGAAAATACAAGTATTAAAACTTGGGAAAAACTTGTTAACAATGCTATAATGATTTTGTACTAACCAGTGTCATCTCTGTATAGAAAGAAGAATGTGTGATCAACTATCTACATCAACAGAGAAACATAACAGTGTAGAAGCCATAGCCAATGTGGAAATTAAAGAGGAAGTCAAAGAAGGTAAATGGCAATCACATACAACTAAAATGTCTTGTTGTGTACCCTGTGCCTATATGTGACTATATCACACCTATATTTCACTATAGTTATGGTATGGACCATCGCTACAGTATACCAGAACAAACCAAAGAGGGACATCAGGACAAAGTGACTTCTCCCAGGTGAGCAAATGCTAGTATTCCATTTGGTGTGAACAATAAATGTTGTGTCCCATTAATCATGAAATTAGCTACATTTCACAGGTTTTTGGTGTAGCCGATAAGATGACAAAGCTGCAAGAATATCTCAGTGCATTGAGGGGAAACATTGCTGATGTGAAAAAAAAACTGTTAAACCAGAAAAAAATCATTTTGCTTTATATCACATGTATGAGGAAATACTGCTGGAAGGCTCTAACCAGCTCAAATGTTACATTCTCCATATAGTTAAATAGATCTTATTTTACATAATTGGATTTATAGACTCTTCTCTGTTTGTGAGTGTACAGAAATTTGTTAAGCACCTCACAACATCAATCATGTCTGTACAACATACATGTATGTTTATATGTATATAGAATGTAAAAAAAAATAGTTCAAAAATATATATTTAGATGGCATACTTCTAGGACCACAGTAGAGAATACATATCATACCATGTGTACAGCATGCGTACTTCAAATGGTCATATATGTATTGCTTTCGTGAAATGATTACATTGGGCTCATCCAACAGATTGCCAAGGAGCAGGAGCCAAAACAAAGCAAGAGAAAAAACTGACACCTCATAGGAAAGATTACTGAATCAGCAGTTACATTGTTACACTGCTCCCTCATTATACAACTACCCTAACTAACCAACAGTTACATTGTTACACTGCTCCCTCATTATACAGCCACTATAACTAACCAACAGTTACATTGTTACACTGCTCCTTCATTATACAGCCACCCTAACTAACCAACAGTTACATTGTTACACTGCTCCTTCATTATACAGCCACTATAACTAACCAACAGTTACATTGTTACACTGCTCCTTCATTATATAGCCACTAACTAACCAACAGTTACATTGTTACACTGCTGCCTCATTATACAGCCACTATAACTAACCAACAGTTAGTTGTAACTATCCTTATCTGTGATTATTTTTACCTGCTATTATTTTATCTGCCATTATTTTGTTTTTCTGATTTTATATTTACCTGTAACTACTTTTTACCTATTACTATCCTATTATTTTATATGCCACTATTTTGTCTTCCTGATTTTATATTTACCTGTAACTACTTTTTACCTATTACTATCCTATTATTTTATATGCCATTATTTTGTTTTCCTGACTCTATATTTACCAGTAATTACTTTTTACCTGTTAATTTTATTACCTGTCTTCATTGTCCTTATTATCTCATTGCACTATTGCTCCATGCCTTCCACGCCCTAATCTCGTTATTGTCTTCCACCTTGTAATTGTCTTCCTGCCATTGTTCTTACCTGTTTTCACTGTCCCCATTTTCTCACTGTTCTGTTACTCTCTCTTCCTACTATGCCTCCCCGTTCTCACTCCATACCCATACTCTCCCCCCGCCACACCTCTCTCGTTCCTCCCCGCCCTCCCCCGCGCGCTGCTCATCTTGCTAACCTTATCCCCATCGCCCCCCTCTCCTCTCCCCCTTTCTCCTGTGCCCTCTGGAATGCCAGATCCGTCCGCAACAAGCTGACTGCTGTCCACGACCTCTTTCTATCCAGCTCCTTTAACCTTCTTGCCATTACTGAAACCTGGCTCTCAGACTCTGACACTGCCTCCCCCGCTGCCCTCTCCTATGGTGGCCTCTCCTTCACCCACTCCGCCAGGCCTGGTGCCCGCCCAGGCGGTGGAGTGGGCCTCCTCCTTTCCTCCACCTGTACTTTTCGTGTCATTCCCCCTGAACCCTCCCTCTCCTTCTCCTCCTTCGAAGCCCACTCCATCCGCCTCTTTTACCCCATCCACCTCTGCGTCACTGTCATCTACCGCCCCCCTGGCCCCAGGGGGGCCCCACCTCCCTCTTCCTTGACAACTTTGCTGCCTGGCTTCCTCACCACCTCTCCTCCGACCTCCCCTCAATCATTCTCGGTGACTTTAACTTCCCCATCGACAACCCCACCGACCCTGCTTCCAGCAAACTGCTCACCCTCTCTTCCTCCCTTGGTCTCACCCAATGGACCTCCTCCTCTACCCACTGCCTTGGTCACTCTCTTGATCTTGTCTTCTCCTACTGTCACTCACCGGACCGTGAGTGCCTCTTCCCGGACATTTAGGAACCGTGGCCGTCCTCCATCCTGAGGGTCTGCGCATGCGCAGCCCTTTCCTACCCTTCAGTGTATGTCCCTTTAACTTAATTGGCAGATCAGGCAACACTCCCTATATTAAGCACCTGTGGTCAACACCACGTGGCCTGATCTTGGAGTCTCATTCCCCATGAGTCTCTGAAGGTGTTCCTATGTTTCCTCGTGTATTCAGCGCTGCTGATTCCTGTGGTTTCCAAACCACTTCTACCTCTGTGGTTTCCAAACCACTTCTACTACTGTGGTTTCCATACCGCTTCTACCATCAACTGTATCATCGTGACTGTTTGCTGATTCCTATCCGCTGCCTCCATGCACTACAGTCTTCTATACCACTTCAACGCTATCATATTCCATTGTGACTGTTTGCTGATTCCTATCCGCTGCCTCCGTGCACTACAGTCTTCTATACCACTTCAACGCTATCATATTCCATTGTGACTGTTTGCTGATTCCTACCCGCTGCCTCCGTGCACTACAGCCTTCTCTCCACATCCACTCACCTGTTCATCATCAAGTCGGTGAGCTGATTCCTATCCGCTGCCTCCGTGCACTACAGTCTCCAGCTGGTAACTCGTCTGTGTTCATCATCGTGACTGTTAGCTGATTCCTATCCGCTGCCTCCGTGCACTACAGTCTCCAGCTTGCAACTCGCCTGTGTTCACCATCGTGACTGTTAGCTGATTCCTATCCGCTGCCTCCGTGCACTACAGCCTCCAGCTTGCTACTCGCCTGTGTTCACCATCGTGACTGTTAGCTGATTCCTATCCGCTGCTCCTGTGCACCTCAGCCTCATCTCATCTCTCCCGTGTTTCCTCGAGACTGCTGCTATTATTACCATCTGCTTCTCTTCGTGATCAACAGCTCCTGGTCTACTCTGCTCTCCCGTGTTCCATCGCTATTGGTACCTGTTGGTTGCTACTGGTTACCTCCGTGTGTCCGCAGAGCCCTGCTGCTGCTGTCAGCGCTATCGTCCACCCGCTGCTGATCCGCTCTCCACGCCTTCCTGTGTCCTGCTGGTCTCTACCCTCCTGTCAGCATTGGATTCGTATCTCATCAGCTACTCCTCTGCTAGATCATCTCCATTCTCCTGGGTCCTCCATGAGTCCAGTTCCACGTTCTACTGATTCCTGTGGATTCGTGTCCCTGTTGGTCTACTTACCTGTGCGCTGCACCTACTAGACTCTTCCTCCAGGGACTTCTCATCCTGCCGGCCTCCTGCCGCTCAGGTATTGCTGCACTCCTATCTGACTGCCTACTTCTGAACCACGGTATGCATACTTCTCATTGACTGTGCTGGTGTATTGCATACCTTGCTGGACTGTGTTGGTTCTCCTCTGGAGTCTGCTATCCGCTGAGTCTATTGCCATCATTGACTGTGTTATCTTGTGCTGGATTACTTCAAGAGATGTTCTATATTTGCAGACCTGTTCAGTCATTTATATATATTGTGCATATTATTGTGGATCGTGTTTAAGGTGCCCGTGTACATCCTGTGTTGCAGTCTCTCCCCGTACACCTCCTCACATATATATTCAGTGGTACAACTTGCTGAAGGCAGACCACTGATCCCTGTTTCCTGTATCACCTGTTCCAGTATCCTCTCACATAGCAGTGGTACAACTTGCTATCGCAGACCACTGACTACCCGGATACCTCCACTTGGATTCCATTCCTTCACTCAGACAGCGGTACAACTTGCTCTCCGCAGACCGCTGACTCTCATCACCTCCTCGTTGCTGTTGGACATTCCTCCTCACTATAGCAGTGGTACAACTTGCTATCGCAGACCACTGACTACCTTCACGTGTCCTTGTCCATACAGTTCCTCGTGTATTAATACCTCCATATTACCAGTGCTGCTAGTCATAGACTTTCCTGAGCATCTCATCATCTACCATTGCCTGTTCCGTGATCACCCTGCTACCAGAGTACTCTATTACCATCTACATTGCTCTGGTAAGCTTACCACCTGGTGATCCCTGGGTAAAGACTCCTAGTGCCCGTGACAGTAAGATCAGGCCATGACAGACCCAGATACGGAACCTACAGCCAAAGAGATGCTGCGGCATCTGGTTACCCGTATTGAGCAACAGGAAGTTCGCCAACGGCATTTACTGCGGTGTTACCAGGCGTTAGCTTCCCAAAGAACGTCCGTGCAAGATGCCACAACTACTGTTGATGCTCCTGTGCCTTCCTCCGTTTCCCCAGTGCCATCCCAGGTGTTTACGGCTTCCACGCTTCACCTGCCTACTCCGTCAAAATACGATGGAGACCCCAAAACTTGTAGGGGTTTTCTTACTCAATGCTCAGTTCATTTTGAGCTCCAACCTCAAAATTTTTCTACCCATCGTTCCAGAGTGGCCTATCTTATTTCATTGTTTTCTGGACAAGCTCTCGCATGGGCTTCCCCTCTGTGGGAAAGAAACGATCCATTGTTACAGGATAGTGCCGAATTTATTTCCACGTTCCGAAGTGTATTCGATGAACCAGGTCGTGTTATTTCCGCTGCATCCAGCATTCTCCGTCTTCGCCAAGGATCTCGCACTGTGGCTCAGTACGTCATTCAATTTAGGATCTTAGCCTCTGAACTTCAGTGGAACACTGAAGCATTAATTGCCGCCTTCTGGCAGGGGCTTTCCGATAAAATTAAAAACGCACTGACTTCACAAGAACTACCCTCCTCTTTAGAAGATTTGATCTCTCTTTGCCATCGTGTAGACCTGAGGTTTCGTGAAAGAGAACCTGAGAAAACAACTTCGGTTAAAACACCTCTTCTCTCAAATCCTCAATTTCACCCAGCTTCATCTCCGGTGATACCCATGGAGATAGGTCGCTCCAAATTAACTTTAGAGGAGAGGGACCGAAGAATAAAGAATAGACTTTGTATCTATTGTGCCGATTCTACGCATATGCTCAATTCTTGTCCCAGGAAATGCCGGGCTCTAACCAATACTGGGGAGATAAGGTTAGGGTTCCTGGAGTCCTCCCCATCTTCTACGAAATTAAAAGCCTGCGCTTTTGATGTTACGATTTCCTTTGCTACCAAATCCTTTGAGTCACAGGCATTGATTGATTCCGGAGCAGCAGGAAATTTCATTTCTAAATCCCTAGTGAATCAATGGTCCCTACCAGTGATTACTTTGGAATCACCGATTACTGTGACTGCTATGGATGGATCACGTCTCATCAATGGTCTCATCACCCAGAGTACGTCTCCAGTAACGCTTCAGATTGGTGGGCTACACCATGAAGAGATTTCGTTTTTAATTCTTCCTGTTACGACAAGTCCGATTGTCTTAGGCCTTCCATGGCTTCAATGTCATTCTCCCCAGATTGACTGGCGCACTTCTCAAGTTACATCTTGGGGAGCTGAATGTCATCATCGTTGTCTCTCTCAAATGGTTTCATGCAAAAGACAGCATTCGTCTATTCCACCAGGTCCGCCTCCACAGGATCCTTCATCTACGGATCTGTGTGATAAGGTTCAGTCTGAACGCCTTCCTCTTCATCGGGCGTTCGTGACGTCATCGGACGTTGAAGATGGATCTCAGGAGTCATCTTCAAAAAGTCAAGTGCTGGTGGTTCACGGTCACCATCCGTCTTTTCCGGAATTTCCTGCCCTCTCTCCCACCCAAGTTCCTGCTGTGGAGACTGCTTGTCAGACCTTCAAAAATATCTGGTCTCAGGTCAAAACCTGTTTAAAGAAGACATCTAACAAATATAAGTCTTTCGCAGATAAGAAGAGGCGGGCTATTCCACCACTAAAAATTGGAGAT
The DNA here is from genome assembly GCF_038048845.1 of Mixophyes fleayi. Taxonomy (NCBI): domain Eukaryota; kingdom Metazoa; phylum Chordata; class Amphibia; order Anura; family Limnodynastidae; genus Mixophyes; species Mixophyes fleayi. The sequence goes on from NC_134410.1 coordinate 36,722,917, forward strand.
CGTGTCTGGTTATCTACTAAAAACATTCGTTTGAAGGTTCCATCTATGAAATTCGCCCCTCGTTTTATTGGTCCATATAGGATCATTCAAGTAATCAATCCAGTATGTGTGAAACTTCTTCTTCCTAAGAATCTTCGGATTTCTAATGCCTTCCATGTGTCTTTACTCAAACCTCTTATTATCAACCGTTTCTCAAATCCTCCCTCAGCTCCGCAGCCAGTTCAAGTTCATCAGGAGGAGGATTTCGAAATTACTGAGGTACTAGACGCAAAAATTTCGCGAGGAGTCCTCCGTTTCCTCGTTCATTGGAAGGGCTTTGGTCCTGAGGAGCGCTCTTGGATCAAAGCTGAAGATCTTAATGCTCCTGCCCTTTTGAAGAAGTTTTATTCCAAAAATCCGGACAAACCCGGTTCCAGGCGTTCTGTGCCCACCTTTAAAAGGGGGGGTACTGTCACTCACCGGACCGTGAGTGCCTCTTCCCGGACATTTAGGAACCGTGGCCGTCCTCCATCCTGAGGGTCTGCGCATGCGCAGCCCTTTCCTACCCTTCAGTGTATGTCCCTTTAACTTAATTGGCAGATCAGGCAACACTCCCTATATTAAGCACCTGTGGTCAACACCACGTGGCCTGATCTTGGAGTCTCATTCCCCATGAGTCTCTGAAGGTGTTCCTATGTTTCCTCGTGTATTCAGCGCTGCTGATTCCTGTGGTTTCCAAACCACTTCTACCTCTGTGGTTTCCAAACCACTTCTACTACTGTGGTTTCCATACCGCTTCTACCATCAACTGTATCATCGTGACTGTTTGCTGATTCCTATCCGCTGCCTCCATGCACTACAGTCTTCTATACCACTTCAACGCTATCATATTCCATTGTGACTGTTTGCTGATTCCTATCCGCTGCCTCCGTGCACTACAGTCTTCTATACCACTTCAACGCTATCATATTCCATTGTGACTGTTTGCTGATTCCTACCCGCTGCCTCCGTGCACTACAGCCTTCTCTCCACATCCACTCACCTGTTCATCATCAAGTCGGTGAGCTGATTCCTATCCGCTGCCTCCGTGCACTACAGTCTCCAGCTGGTAACTCGTCTGTGTTCATCATCGTGACTGTTAGCTGATTCCTATCCGCTGCCTCCGTGCACTACAGTCTCCAGCTTGCAACTCGCCTGTGTTCACCATCGTGACTGTTAGCTGATTCCTATCCGCTGCCTCCGTGCACTACAGCCTCCAGCTTGCTACTCGCCTGTGTTCACCATCGTGACTGTTAGCTGATTCCTATCCGCTGCTCCTGTGCACCTCAGCCTCATCTCATCTCTCCCGTGTTTCCTCGAGACTGCTGCTATTATTACCATCTGCTTCTCTTCGTGATCAACAGCTCCTGGTCTACTCTGCTCTCCCGTGTTCCATCGCTATTGGTACCTGTTGGTTGCTACTGGTTACCTCCGTGTGTCCGCAGAGCCCTGCTGCTGCTGTCAGCGCTATCGTCCACCCGCTGCTGATCCGCTCTCCACGCCTTCCTGTGTCCTGCTGGTCTCTACCCTCCTGTCAGCATTGGATTCGTATCTCATCAGCTACTCCTCTGCTAGATCATCTCCATTCTCCTGGGTCCTCCATGAGTCCAGTTCCACGTTCTACTGATTCCTGTGGATTCGTGTCCCTGTTGGTCTACTTACCTGTGCGCTGCACCTACTAGACTCTTCCTCCAGGGACTTCTCATCCTGCCGGCCTCCTGCCGCTCAGGTATTGCTGCACTCCTATCTGACTGCCTACTTCTGAACCACGGTATGCATACTTCTCATTGACTGTGCTGGTGTATTGCATACCTTGCTGGACTGTGTTGGTTCTCCTCTGGAGTCTGCTATCCGCTGAGTCTATTGCCATCATTGACTGTGTTATCTTGTGCTGGATTACTTCAAGAGATGTTCTATATTTGCAGACCTGTTCAGTCATTTATATATATTGTGCATATTATTGTGGATCGTGTTTAAGGTGCCCGTGTACATCCTGTGTTGCAGTCTCTCCCCGTACACCTCCTCACATATATATTCAGTGGTACAACTTGCTGAAGGCAGACCACTGATCCCTGTTTCCTGTATCACCTGTTCCAGTATCCTCTCACATAGCAGTGGTACAACTTGCTATCGCAGACCACTGACTACCCGGATACCTCCACTTGGATTCCATTCCTTCACTCAGACAGCGGTACAACTTGCTCTCCGCAGACCGCTGACTCTCATCACCTCCTCGTTGCTGTTGGACATTCCTCCTCACTATAGCAGTGGTACAACTTGCTATCGCAGACCACTGACTACCTTCACGTGTCCTTGTCCATACAGTTCCTCGTGTATTAATACCTCCATATTACCAGTGCTGCTAGTCATAGACTTTCCTGAGCATCTCATCATCTACCATTGCCTGTTCCGTGATCACCCTGCTACCAGAGTACTCTATTACCATCTACATTGCTCTGGTAAGCTTACCACCTGGTGATCCCTGGGTAAAGACTCCTAGTGCCCGTGACACCTACCTTTGTAATCTCTCTGACTTCTCCATCTCTCCCTTTCCTCTATCTGACCACCATCTCCTCTCCTTCTCCCTCTCCTCTTCTCCTGCTCCCCTCCCCCTGCCCAAACCTACTCTGTCCATACGCAACCTCGGCGCTCTCGACCCTGTCTTTCTGTCCTCCTCTCTCGATACCCTCCTTTCTCCCCTTTCCTCCCAGGCCTGCCCTAACCAGGTCGGTCTCCCTCTACAATCAAACCCTCACCTCCGCTCTGGATGCAGTCGCCCCTGCCCACTCCGTCCACCCCCGCTGCTCAAAACCCCAACCCTGGCACTCCAAATTTACCCGCTTCCTCCAAAAATGCTCCCGTACCGCCGAACGTCACTGGAGAAAATCTCGCTCCCTGGCTGACTTTCTCCACTTTAAATTCATCCTTTCATCCTACAGCTCTGCCCTCTCTCTCGCCAAACAATCTTTCTTTAAATCACTCATCTCTTCCCAGTCCTCTAACCCCCGCCGCCTCTTCGCCACCTTCAGCACTCTCCTGGCCCCCTCCCCCCACCCCCTCCTCCCTGACTGCCTCTGACTTTGCCTCCTTTTTCTCCTCTAAAATTGAGGCCATCCGACTTGAAATCTCCTCCTCCACTCTCTCTTCTACCCCTCCCGCTCTTCCGTCCTCCCCCCCCCTCCTAAACACCTTCCCCTCCACTCCTTCCGCCCCACCACGGGCGAGGAAGTCCACTCTTTCATTTCTTCCTCCCCCCCTATTACCTGTCCCCTGGATCCCATCCCCTCCCACCTTCTTTGCTCCCTTTCCCCCACCACCTGCTCCCACCTCTCTCCCTCTCCTGCGGCATCTTCCCCTCCTCCTTCAAACATGCTCTCGTATCCCCCATTCTTAAGAAGCCTAGTCTCGACTCCACTTCTCTCTCGTACTATCGCCCCATATTTCTTCTCCCCTTTGCCTCCAAAATTCTCGAGAGGCTCGTCTGCAGCCGTCTCACCTCCTACCTTTCTGAACACTCCCTCCTTGATTCTCTCCAGTCTGGTTTCCGCCCCCTTCACTCCACTGAAACTGCCCTGGCTAAAGTCACCAATGACCTCCTCTCTGCTAAAGCCAGGGGCCACTTCTCCCTTCTCATCCTCCTTGACCTCTCTGCAGCCTTCGACACCGTTGACCACCCCCTTATCCTCCACACCCTCCAGTCTCTCGGCCTCTCTGGCCCTGTCCTGTCCTGGTTCACCTCTTACCTCGCTGACCGACCCTTCTCTGTCACCACCACTGAGTCTCTCTCCCCCCCGTCCACCCTTCCAGTTGGGGTCCCCCGAGGGCTCTGTTCTGGGCCCCTTACTCTTCTCTCTATACACCTCCTCTCTGGGTGAACTCATCAGCTCCTACGGCTTCAACTACCACCTTTACGCTGACGACACTCAACTATACCTCTCCTCTCCTGATCTCTCTCCCTCCCTTCTCTCTAGGGTGTCCGCCTGCCTCTCTGCCATCTCCTCCTGGGTGTCCTCTCGATTCCTCAAACTCAACCTCGCCAAAACCGAGCTGATAGTTTTTCCTTTCCCCCATACCTCATCCCCTGTCGACCTCTCCATCACTGTCGACAACTCCTCTATCTCCTCTGTCCCCCAACTTCGCTGCCTTGGTGTCACCCTCGACTCCTCTCTCTCCTTTGGACCCCATATCCTCTCTCTTGCTAAATCCTGCCGCTTCCAGCTGCGTAACATCGCTCGCATCCGGCCCTTCCTCTCCCAAGATGCCACCAAATACCTTATTCACTCTCTGATCATCTCCCGCTTGGACTACTGCAACCTCCTCCTTACTGGCCTCCCCCTCTCATCTCGCTCCCCTTCGATCTGTACTTAACGCAGCCGCTAGGCTTATCCTCCTTTCTCGCCGCTCCTTTTCTGTCTCCCCCCTCTACCAATCCCTCCACTGGCTCCCCTTCCCCTATAGAACTCTGTTCAAGCTCCTCACTCTTACATACAAGGCCCTCGCCAATGCCACTGCACCCTACATCTCCACACTCCTATCTATTCACGCTCCATCCCGTCCTCTCCGATCTGCCAATGACCGTCGCCTATCTTCCCCTCTCATCACCTCCTCCCATGCGCGTATCCAAGACTTTGCCCGCACTGCCCACCTCCACTGGAACAAGCTCCCTCCCTCCATCAGGACTTCCCCTAACCTGTCCAGTTTCAAACGGGCTTTAAAAACCCACCTTTTTCTTAAAGCCTTCCAGTCTCCCACTTAACTACCCACCTTATCCTCTGCCTCTCCCCCTTCTTTCCCCTTCCCTGCCTCCGTCCCTCTACTCTCACTCTCTCCCCTGCGTTTCTCCGTCTGTCCAACCCCTCCCCTTAGATTGTACGCTCCTCTGAGCAGGGCCATCTCTCCTCCTGTTTCCACCACTTCTAACTCTGCTCTCCAGCTACTTTGCCCTCCTCCTCGAGGGCCTTCCTCCCTGTCTTCCGCACCCTCATTTTGGGCCCCGTCATTTGCGGATACTCCCCCCGCCCTCACTAGCTGTGCATTGAGCTTACTGAGTTACTGTGCTTTATGTTTACTGTACTGTGGTGTCTCGCCTTGTATTGTAATTCGTTTTTGTCCCTGTACGGCGCCACGGACACCTTGTGGCGCCCTATAAATAAAAATTAATAATAATAATAATTGAGATGACAAATAACTATATCTGGATTCTATTTAGCTCTGATTTTTGAGTTATTTACTGTGAATATTTCATATATGTATATCTTGTTATATATCAATCAATGCATTATATATTATAAAGGAGATTCAAAGACATTTTAAAATGTTTTCTGTGTTGGAAAAAAGAAGTATTCTGGTTAATTTGTTGGTAAGTTGGTATTTTCAATAAAAAGTAATTACAGAAAGGTTTATAAAGCAGTGGGGTACAATAACTACAGTGTGTGTGTAGAATCCCTTAACTAGAATAAGTTTCAAAACACTTAAAAAAAAAAATTTAAGAAGTGGTGCTTTATTAATTGCATTCGTTTTTAAAGAGATTTATTTAATGGCTTTAAAATACATCAATTAAATACAGATAAAATGTAATTGTTTACCCTTTCATATTATTTCATCAGCTTCGTATGAATAATTTTCATTTCCAAAGCTTGAGATACAATAAGATATTTTTCTTCTTCACTGTATGATTCGTATTGAATTCCAGAATTCAGACATAACAAGTACTAGATATGTTTCTTTTCCAAATACTGTGTTTACATCCAGGTTATTTACTTCTGTTTTCTGAATATCAATGGTGCTGTCAAGCAGTGGCGGATCCAGGGGGGGGGCGATCGCCCCCCCCCCCCAGCAGACACTTGCTGCCGACGGCTGCACAGTATGTGCAGGTCCGTCCAGCCGTGACAGGCAGGGACAGTGTGCTGCCCGGCTGCTCTGACTGTGTTTAAAACACAATCAGAGCAGCCGGGCAGCACACTGTCCCTGCCTGTCACGGCTGGACGGACCTGCACATACTGTGCAGCCGTCAGCAGCCTAAGATGTTAGAAAGGGGCGGGGCCTAAATCCCCCCGGGTACAGCATTTTTCTAGATCCGCCCCTGCTGTCAAGAAGAGCATCAATTACTCATAAGCAGGGCTTTAAGGACAAAATGTACTTGTTTGGTGCACATATTTACTAGTAAATTGAAAATATCTAAACTAAAGCCAATACTAAAATAATTGGGGTCACACACAGATCACTTTCTATTGCATAGTGTGTTACATGAAGAAAACCATTGAAAATAAAAACATCAACCTTAGGAAAGAGATTACACAACTGTGCCTCTTACAGACCTGTTCTCATTCATCCTGCCAGGTCTCTTGCAGCAAGACCTTCAAACTCATAGCAACCTAAAAGATGATATTGAGGCTCCACTTCTATGAAAGCAAAGAAGCCATGCCAAACTAGTTACTCAGTCGCCCTGTGTTAGAATTTAATGGCTGACATCTTTAGATCCCAATGATACCTAAATCTCAACATGTCCATAACAGAACTTCCAGAATGCAATTCAAATTACTCACCCTTACCTGCAAAGCCCTCAACACCACTCCTTCCTATATATTAAATCTATTTCAAAATACTCTCCCTCTCACCCTCTTAGATCTACCTCTGATCTGAACCTCGTCTCTTCTAACCACCTCTCTCTCCTGCTCATAAGACTACTCCCGTGCTGCCACCCACTTGCGGAATTCCCTACCACACCCAATCAGGCTTCAAATCTTTAGATGCTGTTTACCAGCCCATATAAAAGTAATGAATATCAAATAAATTGTTTTATATATATTTGGTGATATTACATACAATATGCTGCATGGGTTATAAAATCTAGGGGAGAAAGTCATTTTAATAAAGGTAAATTCTAGGAGGGTTTAAAGGGAATTTGTGAGAAATGCCCATTTCTCACAAATGGGCATTGCTATGGTCTATTGCTTGTAAAATGTTTTAGTCCTCCTGTTGTTTAGTAACTGCAATGCCAAAAATGTTTATGAGACTGGGACCATGTTTCAATCGTTTGCAGGGCTGCATTTAATGATTAATTGGGATCATTTAGTAATAAGTGTGTCTCATGCACATCAGTCAGTTACACACAGGGTTTGGTCCTTGGCCCTGCTTTTTTTTTCTCTGTACACCTCCTCTTCCCTGGGTGAACTCATCAATTCCTTCAGCCTCCAGTACCACCTCTATGCAGATGACACTCTACCTCTGATCTCCTGATCTATCATCATCATTTATTTATATAGCGCCACTAATTCCGCAGCGCTGTACAGAGAACTCACTCATATCAGTCCCTGCCCCATTGGGGCTTACAGTGTAAATTCTCTAACACACACACACACACACACATACTAGGGTCAATTTGTTAACAGCCAATTAACCTACCAGTATGTTTTTGGAGTGTGGAAGGAAACCGGAGCACCTGGAGGAAACCCACGTAAACATGGGGAGAAGATACAAACTCCACACAGAAAAGGCCATGGTCGGGAATTTAACTCATAACCCCAGTGCTGTAAGGCAGAAGTGCTAACCACTTAGCTACCGTGCAATCTCCTTCCTTCCTCTCTTGAGTGTCCAGTTTTCTCTCTGCCATCTCGTCCTGGATGTCTTTACACTTTCTCAAACTTAACATGACCAAAACTGAATTTTGTCTTCCCTCCATCAAGAGTCTCCTCCTCTTTCCATCACTGTTGACAACACCACTATCTCCTCTTCCCCAACTCTGCTGCCTAGGTGTCATTCCTGACTCCTCCCTCTCCTTCACCCCACACAATCTCTTGCCTAATCCTGTTGCTTCCAGCTCTGCAACATCACCTGTATCAGACAGTTTCTCTCCCAGGATACCACCAAAACGCTTATCCACTCACTGAGCATTTCTCATCTCGACTACTGCAACTTTGTTTACTGGCTTCCCCAACTCCTTTTCGATCTATACTTAATCCTACAGCTACTTATCTTTCTCTCTTGCCGGTCCACATCTGCCAAACCATACACTGGCTCCTTCCCTTACAGAATCTTATTCAAAAGCCTCAACCTCACATACAAGGCCCTCTCCAACTCCACTGCCCCATACATACTCCCTCCCGCCCTCTCCGGTCAGCCAATGACAATCACCTTTCCACCCCTCCGATAACCACATCTCACTCCCTTATCCAAGATTTCTTCCTGGCTGCTATCCTCCCACCAGAACAATCTCCCTCACATCAGACTATCCTCTAGCCCAGTGTTTCTCCACTCCATTCCACAGGACTCCAAACACTGCATGTCTAGGTGACAAGGGAAACTATACCACCTGTGAATCTGTTACAAGGTGTCAGTCGGTCCATTGACTTCACTTTTACATTGTCTTTGCACCTATTTCAGTGGCCCTAACCCTGTTAGTTGCACCCACACTAGTGGGCACAGGTTTTAACCAAAACATACCCCTTGCAACCTAGTAACTGTGTTATGTTATTTGTATACTGTAGTCTACAGTCATACCATGTACTAGCTTGTTTTCCTTCTGTACAGCGCTAAGATCTCATCTGGCACCCTATAAAGACTAATAATGTGTGTCACCAGCAGAGAGCATTCGTTTCTCTTCCCGTCTATCCACCTTCAAACCCTTGGTGTCTTAACTACCACTGATACTGCCTTCTAATGGGTCAGCTGCTACAGGAGAAAGTGCTGTGGAAAGAGTGCATCCCTGTCAAGAACCTCTATGATGTTCTTTGCCATGTAGAAAGGATTTGATGGCTTCTAAGACTTCAATCTTATTTGGGGCATCTTGCATGTGTTTATACCCTGAACTTGGTGTCGAAGTCATATGATTGGATGAACGAAAGTATATTGGTTAATATTGTTTTATCTTGCGATTGCCACGGTAAAATACACACTCGCACTACAACATTGTTATTTATATATTTCATATTTATGATTCCGATCCACAGTGATTTATGAGCAGATAGTATTTAGTTTATATATTATGATTATATGTACACTTTAGTGTTATTTAAGGTTCAGGTTATAGGAAATGTGTCATGTCTAATATCATTTTAATCCTCTATTCATCAGCAGTTGTCCGGTTCTTTCACCCCAAAGATCGCACATTGCATACTCTAGTTAGTGAAGTTGGTGAATAAATACAAAGTTATACTGACTAATGTGTACATAGACTAGCTTAAACTGGTCTCTGGGCAGGAGAATCATCTGGAATGTTGACCCTCAGCCTTAGAGGGGGTTATTTGAACTAGCCTATGACCTGTTTACACTGGACCCACCTGAAGTCTGGACCTATAGAAGCAAGCCACGTCATCTGAGTGTATATAATACAGCTGTGCTCCTACTGGCTTCAGTTATTCTCTGACCACAGTATTCTGGAGTGAAATACTGTCCACTGGTACCCGTGGGAGCGCAGCTAGCGCAAGCGATCACAGCAGTATGTATTTATCTTTTGGTATTGGCTGTACTGTATTATAATCATGTATTGAATTGTTAAATTTTGCATCTGCTAAAATAAATTACTTTGTGCCTTGGAAACAATACAATCGCCTATGCAATGCTTATTTGAAAACGATAGAATTACTTTAATATTGGCCTGGGAAAGATAAGAGTATCCATAAATTGTTCTAGAGCAATATCAAAGTAAGTTGCAGGGGAGGCTTGGAATGTATCAAATAATTACCAGAATCCAACATTAATGGCCAGAGGATCTGATAAAAGATTAACCACATTGTCATTTATTGTCATGAATGGGGAAAAAGGGGGGGATCGTTAAGCTAAGAGATCTTCAGCTATAGCAGCTGCCTTTCCTGTAGAACTAAACTTGTTCAGAGGAACTCAGGTGCCCCCAGGACTTAACTCTAAGGTAGTAAATGCTTAAACAGAATAACTAACACAGGGTAGATGATAACCAGAATACAGAAAGCAAGCAGATACCAAAGACAGGCCAAAGGTCATGGGCTAGCAGGGTAACCAGAAGACCAGACAGGGCAGGGCAGGTTGCAGACAGGAGTAATCCAACAAACAGGTAGAAGTCAGGGGCACTTAGCATTCAAGCAGGATCAAAGTCAAAGCTAAAGGTCACAACAGGAATCCAGTCAGAAGCAGTGTATCCATAGGAGGACAGAGTATCCAATATGCACACATCTTGACTGCACACCCGCCAGGACATGCCACAGTAACTAAATGAAAAGCATCTCAACCATTGTCTAGGTGATGGGCAGGACCAGAAGTTGTTTCAGTCATCATGACGACAGCCAGGGCAGAGCCTGTAACCACACCTCAAGCCGCCACAGCTTGTGACAGGCTTAGCTAACTTTGTACCCAAATTCAACATTCTGTAATGGAAGAGATATTTATCATTCTAACCTTTCAGCTCTTGCACTGCTAAGCATTACTCTCTGCCATTCTTCCTTAGTCTATGATGGATAAACATTATTTAAGACTTACACTTGGCCCAATAAATCGTTTTTTTTCTTTTTCAAAGTTTTCACATCTGGCATTACTGACCTCTTTACAATAGTTATTACAGCATGTGTTAATAGGCCATAGCAGCTTAATTGTAAAGAATGAACCTCTTGGTCTTTGTTGTGTCATGAAGATATTGGCATTTTGTAACCTCACTTCTCCAGCATGCAGTGCAGCATTTCTGCCATGGGTTTGTTTTTTCATTTTTAGAGGCCACCTCTGGTTCCAAAGGGTAGTAACACCTTTCAAATTAGATATGCACCTTTTTTGCCCCAAAAAAGGGCTAACTTTAGTAACCTCATGACAGATCACACATCTTACCTACAAATTAGTTACAGCATTCATTAGCATTTTGAAATTCACATGCTGTGGTCTGCTGGCTTTTCAGGCAACAAGTCCTCTATTTCAAGTCAGAGGCCTCACTTTGTTGCTAGCACTGCAGAAGCAGTCATTTGCCATGGCTTATGCAGCTGTTATTTTGGCTTTCATACGTTATATAGCAAGTACTCCTAGAAATGTATTAAGTACTTTTCTAGAAATTGGCAAAAACCATGTTCATAACTCAAAAAATTACATTTTGAAGAACACCCCATAACACAGGTAGACATATCCCCACACTAAAACAGGTGAATCTCCAGCCCAGGGGTTTTAGTGCAGTAGTAAAGGATGCAGCCATTGTCCCTATTCAAGTGATCCCATTATTATTTACACAATTAGAACCAGCATACTCCACAGCACTTTATAATTGGTTACGAAGTCATAAACAAGGCTGGGCATTAAAACCCAGATAAAGCTATGAAGGCCTTGATCACAAACTTCCTTTGCAGCTGCTCCAATAAGCATTGTATAAATACCAGTTGATGGAGAATCAATAGTATTAGTACTGTATGGGGGAAGATTTGATTCAGGACAATGTGTGTCTGGAACATCCAGAGACATCACATCTATGTCCTGGCGGAGTCTTCACTTTTTCTGGGAAAAAAAAAACAAACGAAAGCCAGAAATACCGTACTGGCCAGTAATGTGCGCAGCTCAATGTCAGCAGTTGAATTACAATGGGAGGGATTTGGGTAAAAAATAAAAAAAAAAAACTCACTAGAACAACCCACTGTACCTTTGTGAAAACACTATTCCTAGGCTCAATAAAATGAACAGAGCCAGCATTTTAAAAAAAATCTTTAAAACTGGCTACACGGTTGTGATTGCATTGAGAAAAGCGCATATACATGTCAGGTACAAACAGTACTGGTCTGCATGTCTTTGTTCCAGTCAAAAAGGACACCTAGGCTGAACTGCTGTCACATCTGGCAGCAGGACTGAGCAATTCAGGGCTGCAAACATGTGTACTTAGTGCTTGGTCACTAGTGAAGCACTTGTGTATCCCCTGCTATTTGTACCACTGTCTTACATTATTTAAGATGTCAATGTGGTGCAATTCTATTGTAACCTTTTCATAGTGTTCATTGTCTGGATATCTGTGAGAACCCGTGTAACAGTAAGGTGTTAGCACAAAGTGGTAGTCTATATACATTGTTAGAGCTCTTGCCCTGGTACATCTCTACCCCAAAATATTGTAACATGTTCTAATATGAAGCAGATCAATTGTAAAAAAAAAAACACACACAAGGTAATGCAATATATTCAATTTTATTGAAGAATTTAACAGTTGTACAACACTAGCTTAGAGTAGTTTATATTAGGGGTACAACAAGATAAGGCAGACTACTTATTTATCCAAATTCTTTCCACTTCTATTCATTGCTAGCTTGTCGCTTGTCCACGTCTTTACCATTGATTAAAGGGGATCTGCTATTTACCAGGTCTTTCCAACAACCTCTATTAAGCTCATTTAAAAAGCATGAAAACTGAAGAGTGCTTGAGAGGCATTTACACAGGATTTCCCCAAACAGTCCTCAAGAAACCTGTAGCTCTTTATAATGTGTCAGTATCGACTACATCTGTGCTCCAGTAAGGAAATATCAAAAACAAGCACTGTTAGGACTGAGGACAGGATTTTGATTTTCCGAGCACTTCAACCAATACAAACTACTGGTAGTGTTTAATGCGTGGTAATTTGGTCATTCCTGTTCTAAAATCTTGTACACCATTTCAGTGGTAGGAACAAATGCTTTAGAAACCATTGATCCCATTTTTTATGGTTTCCAGATGAAAACTGCTTGTACAAAGTGTAGATGCAAGTGTGTCCTTAATGTTAAAAGGTGTAGTCAATTCCAAAGTGAAGCATCTACCTCTAGCACTATACCAGTCTCTTCCAGCAATATACTTTTTTGTATCTCAAAGTGAATTCAAGTAGTATTCAGGGCATAAAGTAACATCCTAAAATAATTTATAAGACTGTTACAGATTTTGAAGGGGAGTCTCCATTATTCACCTATAGCTACACACTTTATATATCAAATGTGAAGACTAAGTGCAAATTATTCTGTGACCAGTTATTTTCACAGTAGTGTGTGCCATTTTAGCCAAGACAAACATTAGGAGTTATGGGATTGTGTGGTCAACAATTAAGTGTGTTGGTGCAGATAAGACAGGCAGGGGAGATACATTTAAAAACAAATATGGATCTAGTATTATGCTATGGCACTTTGCATGTAGGGTCACATTAAGATCCCTCACATGTATGTGGACATTTGAACATGCATGGGTCATCCAAAAATTGTTTTGTAGCCAATTTAGAACTCAATCATAGCCTAACCCAGCCTGCTCAACTCTAAATGTCCAGTTGTCAGATTAATCTCTATTTCTGCAAATTTTAGTAGACTAACATTTGCTGCAAGTCGCATTACACTATTCCAGATCCATAGAGAAATGCAAAGTGTATCTACACACACACCACAAATGGTGTTATTTGTATAAAATATTTAAGCACTAATTGCAAAATTAAATAAATCATGCTCTGCAGAAAGACTGCTTGGGCATTTAAAGTGTCATAATCAATTTAAATGAAGATGCTGCTCAAATGCAAAATGAGACATTAAGTTTTTGAAATTCTCCTTAAGGGAGGCAGCAGGAAAGCAGATCTAGAGACCATCAGTGGGTGAGCTTTAGGACAAGCACTTAACTCTTAATCGGTGTTGTCCATTGGCGTCACTGTTTGCTGTGACCCTCCAAACTGCTTGAAAATATGTGAACAGGTCACTGCAGTAAACACCATCTTTCCTACATGCTACTCAAAGATCTTTCACCCTGTGTTTGTACATAACTTCACAGTACTGATTTTTATCAGCCTGAAGTGCCTTAATGAAATGGCTAAATTATGTGTTGGCCTGCTATACAGCAAAGAAGACTGCAGAATTAGCCATGAAGTTTAAGAAACATTCCTACCCAGAGTGTGCAGATTGGTGTAAGAAAAGCATAGAATTTCATGGTTTTCTGACAACCAAATTCACAACATGAGGTGGGAAACCGCTTACTCAGCATCCCTACACCAGTACTATCATACCACACCTACATCAGAAGATGGTCAGCCTCATCTTCTCCGAGTCCAGGAACCATCCATCGGTACACACAATAGCCTTAAAGAGAAATGCAATACGAGTTATATAGACCATTATATGTTTAGCTAGAGGTAACAGCAGCAAAAACAAATTGTAAGCCTAATGTTCAGAAGCATGCTAAGGATACAAAAAAAACCCCACAACTAAACAAAAGCCATGATATTAAAAACAGGCTACAAACTTCCAATAGTTTTACTTTGCACATGTCAGTGCACGGTTTATATTATCTTGAACGTATAATCTAGAATACATAGGCAGTTAGAATCAGACCAATATGTGCACATGTCCATTTTCTTGCTCGACTACAACATCTTTGTTTCTAAATACTAAGCCTTGCACCAGCACAAAGGTTTTATATACACAAAAAAATAATCCACATACCTGAAGTTCTGGGACAATCCACACTATTCAAAACAGGATGCTTAACTGCATGAGCGATCAGGAAGACTCACCCTGTAACAAAACATTCAACATGAGGAAGAGCTTAAAGGAACCAACCCATTCCACACACCCCCTCACCCCAACCTGCAGTCTCAACTTCTCAATGACATCCAGGAGGCATTGGTTTGGAAAGGAACATTGGGATGACTTAAGACATGTAGTTTCCATTGTGCACTGCCATGATTAGATTAGGTATTTTGTAGGTTTTCCAGTACATTCAAGTTTTGAATCAAGGATTGATGTGTCAAACATGTGCATGTGGCAATAAGCTGCTTTTTGTTTTTAAATCTATGAAGTGTGCTTTAAGTCTTTTAGAGCATCCGAGGCTAGAGATGACATGGACAGCCAGAGAGCATTTCACTTACTCATTAGTTTACTGTGAAACCTCTTTCCTACCAAAAGCAGGTATCCATTATTTCCATACTAATTCGTGTTTAATCCAAGTATAATATTGTTTGTATATTAGTTATCCATCAGTGCCTTTCCATGTTTCATTAATTTCCATTATGTAAAGAAATCTGTATCATGAGACAGATAAGCAGCGCAAGTTTGACTTAGACTGAAAAAAAACAAAGCTAGTTGTCTTTGCTTACCCTCATTGCAGTTTCTCAGGAATTTGATGGTTTACAGTAGAAAGATTCACTTGTTTTAGGCTGTCATGATCTTTGAGAAGACATCATTTGGTTCTTCATTAGCCTTTAGAATCATTCCTTTAAAAGTGACACTATAGATTTGCAAACACATTGAAACAGTAACAGCACATACGGTTTGGTAGCCTCTTTGAGTGACATGGACTACTTTTAAGGACGGCAGATTACCATGTGTCAAATTCAGAATAGGGGGTGTACAGAGTCCATTTGACAGCAACTGTAGACAAGCTGGGTATGCATTATCCAGATTTGGTGGATTTAACTTAAAAATCCTTTATATACCCCATTTGATATATACACTTTTGGAGATTCAGATTTGTTGTGTTAGCGGCATACCCACTACAACTTATATGGTTGGGTTATTCCTTATTTTGTAGTCTCCATAGTAACAGATGTGTGTTCAGTCGGGGGGAACCATTAGGAAATAAGATGAAATGTGGCGTTTCATTGAAACTTTACTTTGAAAAAAAAAGTTACAACACTAATACACAACTTATACTATACATTGTACATTTCAGAGAATGGCTAACAAAATTGAAGATTAAGCATTTCAACTTCCTTGAAAGAACATAAAATTTGTTTGTGAAAACTTACAGGTTAAAAAAAAATAAGGATAAATAAAAAAAAAAATGAAAACAAACTCCATTTGAGTCCTCTGGTGATAAAGGCAGAGCAAATGCCACTTTGCTATCGTAATAGAACGTCTTTGGTCCATGTTAAGATTTGTTTATTTTTAATATCGGCTTCTGCCACCTCCTCTATCAGATCTGCTTCCTCCTCGGCCACCACC
The DNA here is from genome assembly GCF_038048845.1 of Mixophyes fleayi. Taxonomy (NCBI): domain Eukaryota; kingdom Metazoa; phylum Chordata; class Amphibia; order Anura; family Limnodynastidae; genus Mixophyes; species Mixophyes fleayi. The sequence goes on from NC_134410.1 coordinate 36,738,801, forward strand.
TCGGGGGACACCCCGACTTGAGCTGCTGTATGAATCACGTGGAGGTGGATAACCTCTATCCATTGGAGGTGGTAGGCCACGTTCCTGTCTCCCAGCTCTGTCACGTCCACTTGAGTAGATATCATTTCGGCTGCTTGAGTAACTGTCTCTGCCTCCATATCCATCCCGAGCGCTGCTGTAATCATCATAGCGACTGCTTCCACCATATGATGGAGGGGGCCCTCTTGCAGGTGGGGCACTACGTGAGTTACCTGCAGGGTCAATGGTCAGGTGATAGGGCAATACTGAGTTACATATCACATTTCAATTTGATAATTGCACCATATTTACTTTTGCTTTTTTAGTAGGGGTTTGTTTTTTGTGTTTTAAGAAAAGGTCTCCCATGCTCAGGAAATTCTATTGGCTGGGGTAGCATGTAAAATATAACCTAGAGATTGTTGAACATAGATAAGGCACACTTTAAAAGGTCATCTCATTTGGGTAATGCGCTCCAGAGCAGCATCTTAAGACTGAAGATATTCTGCCACATGATATCCAGGGAGTTGCATTTGCTTCACTGGGGTATGTTTTTCTGATCTTGATTAATATTAGTATTCCATGTATGGGAGAATATAATTTGCCTCTGCCAGAAACTATTTTTTATCTTCACCTTGGGGCAAATAAGCTTCCTGAAAGACAGAGTACTTTACAAAATGACACCTTACCGTAAGGCTCGTAAGAATCTCTGTAAGAACCTCCACTCGGATGATCAGAATAGTCTCTATCACGGCCCCCATAACCATCACGATCCCTGAGCAGAAAAAAAAAAATTGTTTAATCTTGAGCATCTACATGTTAAATATGAAAAACACAAACATTTGATAACATACCCATAGCCTCTGGAGCCATAATCATCACGGGAACTTGAGTGTCCATAATCACGGTATGCGTAATCTCTTGGGGGTGGTGCATAATCTCTTGAATCTCTAGAGCTTCCGTAATCTCTGCCAGAGTAACTAAAAATATTTAAATATGAGTATCTGCCATATGAACATACAGAGGTTAGCAATTTAAACTTTAAATGTCTTACCCGTCATACCTATCCTTTGTACTGTAGCCATCATCTCTGGGTGACATGTACACATCTCTACGAGAGGTCATTGAGTCTCGGCGAGGTGGTCCTCCATACCCATCTCTTTCACGTGACAGTGGAGCTGCGGTTGGAGGAGTCATTTAGAATAGTGGAAATTGCTTGCATTACTATTTAAGAACATGTAATTACTGTTCTTGTACAAAGCAAAGGTCAAAACACGATACCTAACCATAGTGTGGTAAAGCAACTTACCTCTTCCACCCATGCCACTACTGCGAATAGGGCCAGAGGGTGCAGATCTTTTAGGAGGAGGACCTCCGCTTCTTGGGGGAGGTCCTCTTTTAAGAGGCATTTGCCCTCTTGATGAGCCACCTAATGGATTTAAAAAAACAAAAATTAACGTTTGGCCATAGCATTTTTACTTTATTTTAAAGTAATGTAGATGCACAGGATTTTACAGTAAAGCCACTTCTATCCAGCTCACAAGAAATTTGGGAGAAAGTGCCTTACTGCAAACTCCGTTGTCAGGGATGACAGCTTGAAGTTTAAAATGTGGTGTGTCAATTCAGCCAGTTATAGCTGCCTTCAACTGTAGCATTTTGTCCTTTGAAGGTTTAGGGTGTAAGCTCCGGGGTATGGTCAACTTGTCAAATGCAATTATTAAGCTACATAAAACTTAAGACTAAAACTACTAATGCACCAAAAGTAAGCACAAACCTCAAAGTCTTGGATACAGGAGGCCAGCAAAACTATGCAGTTTAGAAATGGCAACATCCCTAGTGAGCTATACATTTATTGTTCCTAATAATTTGTTTGCCATCACGAAGGTCCTATTTTGCCATTTTAATAACTTGTACATGCAAATTGCTGTCAGCCAATAATTTGGCACTTAGGACTGAGATAAGTTTTGTGCAACCGTACCTCCTCTTGACCCTCGGAGACCTCTTGGTGGGCCTCTGCTTCTAGGTGGTGGTGCAGGTCCACGTCTACTGGCTACTCCAAAAGACGGCTTTGTAGCTTGCTCGACCTTAATTGGCTTCCCATCCAAAGCCTGTGTTGGGAAAGAGCAAGGATTAGTTGACGCAGATGGCACAGTGCTCATTGAGAGTTCGATTTATGTTCTTCTACCAAAGCCTGTCTATAAAATGCCCTTCAATATAGTATCAGAGAAAACAGCCATCCCCTAAGTACTGATAAATGTCTCGAGTAAATGCTTTATTTTTTAAATAAAGCCTTCCATGTAAGATGTCCTAATAAAGTACTCTATTCCAGCCACCAAAACCACTGTTTCCATGCCGAGCATGCCCATTATGTTGTACTTTAGCTTTCATCATAAAATGGTTCCTACTTACACTCATCAGGTTTGTACAAAGTAGCAAATATTACACAACTTACAAACTGTTGCCCAACATGACATATGAGAAAGTGGCTGGTCTCAGAAAACACTTCCCCCTCTCTAAAGACAGACAGGCAAAATTTTTGGGAGTGGGAGTCAACCATAGCTTGACCACATGGCAGCCTACCGCCATGTAGCTAGCATTTGCTATACTTTGGCAAAGAGCACACAGGCAACAGTTAAGGCATTACTGCTGGAATGAATGAAAATCATGTTTTAAGTTGCTACTGTTATTTTTGGATTAAACTAGTAAAGCATTTAGAGCCACCACGGTAACCATTTACTGTACTATTAGAGTAACTTAACCATGTGCATACCTTCCCATTCAGTTCTCTTGCTGCATCCTTGGCATCTTCAGGGCTCTCAAACGTGACAAATGCAAACCCTCTGGACTTGTTTGTTTCACGATCTTTCATTAAAAGGACTGGGGGGAAAGTTCAGTTTTAGTTACTTGGCAAGTTAACCATTTCAATTCATATAGCATAATAAAAAAAAAAGGAGACGCTCAGAACTTCTTAGAGGACAAATAGGCTTTATCAACTCAACGTTTGATCAGTGCCAAGTGTTCATCACAGCTTGCTCATATTCTTTAACATTTTCATTTTCTATTTGAGACACTTACCTTCAACTATATGGCCATATTTCCCAAACACTCCTTCCAAAGCCTTTTCTGTAGTCTCAGTGTTCAAGCCACCGATAAAGAGTTTGCCGGGGCGGTCAGCTTCTAACATTTTCCTTTAAATCTAATGTAAAAGACTTAATACTTTAATACAACCAGCATATATATTTAGATATCTTTTTAGCCACTAAGGAAATGACAAATCATATCACATTTGTTTTCAGAGCTAAATAACCCATGCATTTGGTGTCTGGAAAACGTTATGACAATAATTTAGTAAGAACGGTGTATAGACAAAATAAAAATTATCTGTTTGGCCGAGCTGTAAGCTCACACATCACAGGAGGTGAAACATATATAATGCTCTCGAAAAGGATTAGAGGCAACTCCTCTTGATTCTGCCAAAACCACAATTGAGTTTAAAAAAGCGGCAACAAGGCACAAAATGGCGGCCAGAAACGTGGCGGCGAGACCCGCACTGAGAGACTAATACGCCGCCGCTCAGATCACTGGCCGGGATGAAATAAAGATGGCGCCTCACATGACAGGAACATGGGCGGCTGCTCCCGAACACCCACAAATACGTATAACCCGCTAAATAGGCCGCAGCACCCCACAAATACTACACCAAGGCGCCTCACACAGTGACCAGCCCACACATAACGCGGCTGCACCCATGTAAGGGAGCCACCGCCCAGCCTAGCACCACGGAATACCATAAGATGGCGGCTCCATACTGCATGCTCCCCTGCCCCTGATCCGCTACAGACAGAAATACACCCCGCCTCGGTGCCCTGCTACAAACATCGGGTGTGAAGCCCCCTCTATAACGCCCACAAGACATAACATCCCCGGTAATATTCCTCATTACTCACCGGGTACACCTCTCTCTCACACGGCTACGCAAACAAAATGACCGCGGACAAAGAACGCGTGCGCCTTAAATAGCCCTGACGTCACGAAGCCACAACGAGGCAGCAGTGCCCGGATGTTAGGTTACACGAATAGCAGAAGGTCACGTATTCCTAGTCACGTGGTTAGGCTGCTGTTAGGGAATCGACAGATTTGTACAGTACTATACAGTGTGTGACTTGGCCGTGCGTGACGTCACCAGGGGGGCGGGTCACGCCGCCATGTTTCTGAAGCTGGTGGGGGTTGTGTTGTCTGCACTGATATGTGCAGACAATACAAAATAGCTATATAATGCCATGGATGTGACCCATCTCACAGGGCGTTGTTGTCTCCATTTCCTAATTGCAGTTTCAGCCCTACCCGCTAATTAAAGTTAAATATGGATAACCGAGATTAGAGTCCATACACGGGGCGTTTGCAGTGCTACTTTTATCGCATATAAACTACGTTGCATTTATACATGCATTTGATACAAGTGCGTTCAATGTGTGTGTTCTTTTTTTATCATGTCTGGACAGAACAGAGAGTTACCTTGCTCATGTCAAACGCATGTGAAATAGGGTTCAAGGCATGGAATTTAGATGCAGTTCCATTGGGGCAGATACTATGGGGAATTATTTAACATTCTCTTTAAAGCATTGTGTAATGTGTTGCTGCTATATAAAGGACAATATGTAAGTACAGGTACTAGTTGGCTGTATCTCATTTGGTTACAATGCACTCCCATTGAGATGAACGTACGGTTTCTCTGTTGACTCGCATCAGACACACTGACATGGAGCAAGAAGTGTGCAAAGAAACTTCCATGCACGCCAAAACATATATGTATAGTCTCATCTGCTACCATTATTTTTGTTTTCATACCCGTTTACATACACGTAACTTGTGTTAAAATGCATGTTAAACACATTTTAATGCTGGTGGGTACTGCAATAAGAAGTAAGTGGGAAAGTCTGGAGCAAACAATTGTGTACTTGGTGAAATGTGTCATGTTTACCGGTATGTATTATCAGGTTATGGGCATAGGTGTAGGGCCGGATTAAGGGAATGGAAGGCCCTATACATGTGTGTGTGTATATATATATATATATATATATAATACAACATAATATAATAGCTCTACTCCATTCCTCCTGTCCTGTGGTTTTTTTTTATCAGTCGTTGGTAAAAATCCTTATAGATAACACATGAGAGGACATTTCTGTAGTGTGTACCTAGTCTAACGGCTGTTTTAACTTTTAATGACAGTCTCTGATAAAATTCACCATCCTTTACAGTCATTTTTAGGCATGGAAAAGAGAGTAGTTACCATCAGTTGATGCTAGTGCCTATCGCTTTGTTCTATAAAATGGGCACAGGACACCTTAAATATAGCATAGGCACAATAGGGAAGAAGGTAGATTATGAAAATCAAAAGTAAAAAAACAAGAAGATATTCTGTCAACATAGCTGCTTTTACAACATTTCAATATATCAAGGCTTCACAAGGGTGAAGATTTTAGAAAAAAAAACACAATCCTTTCTGATCACGTAAATATATTTGTTGTGCTCCTTTCAATACCATTCCAAATATATTTTCATAATCTCCTTACGTATCAAATTTGTTTCTGTTTTAACCCATTGCAGTGGTCTTGTTATAAATGTATTAAACATAAATATAGGTGAACCCACTAGTCAAATCCTAAACACACATATGGGCGGGATAGATGCTGTGTTGGCACAATTACAGTATTTGAATAGGTCCTGTTTAGATACAGAATTATACATAACACATTGGTAACCTCCCTTTAACAGTCTCTTTGTCACAGTATACAAAGACTACTTGTAGGATAAAAACACAGCATAAAACTGATGTTTTGGAAACAAGTCAAATGTAGCAAACCACCCGACAAAGACACATTGTTTTCAAGAAAAAAATATAGTCTAAAATACATTGTATCCCTTTATTGTTTTATAAACAAATACTCTTAGAAAAACAATTCATTTTCCTATTTTAGAATATATTTTATATGTTTTGTACTGTTTCTGTCAATATAACCAGATAATGACTAAAACTGTTATTGATGTGCACCTGAAAAAAAAGAGCACGATTATAAGCTTATACTCACAGTTGCGAATCAGAGATAGTTATTTACAAAAGTAGCTCAAAGATGCAAATCTGCACAAAACAAATTAGAAGCCAATCAGACATTTGTCTTAATTGTTTAAATTGTATTAGACAGATTGATTGAAACCTGCATCTTTGCTGAAAGTTCCTATTCCAATTGGATATAAAGAGACAGAATATATCACATTTTATCAAGTGGCATTTACTATACACTATTCACACTGTTGGTATGTTCATTATGAAAAAGTACTAAGCTATGGGCCTCATTAATTAAGCAACATAAATGTTGATACATGATGTATTTTGTGTAAACTCACTCTGTGCATGCTGAGAACCAGAGCATATGACAATGAACGATGCCCTGTATGGATACAAAGGAAAGTATTGTTAGTGAAAACAAAGTGTCTTTATTATAACAAGGATTTCACAAGTATTAAATAGGTGCAGTCAATAGGTTAATGCAAATACAGATAATATGAGAGATAATATGCAGGGGTGGGGGGGTTTCGGGCAACTAGAAACCCTGCTATGTGCGTGCATGCATTTACAGTGAGACTTACTGCCTCACAGATCTCTAAATAAGATAACTGCAGACTTCCGGACCAAATGTCAGTTTCTTAAACATTCACAACAGATAGCAGAGAAATTGAATTGACAGTAGAAGAAATAGTGTCTTGAGTCAAAAGTGGGCATAAGTACCTCCCATATTCTAGTTCCAGAGCTTCACACCTTAGTTACTGATACTGTATATTGAAGGCATAAACCAGATGCATATGCTAATCTTAATGAACTTCACACATCTTAGCATAGTTGAAACTTTGCATATACTGTACACACAATTACAGCTTTTTTTGTTAATGTTTTTTACACCTGCGATTTTGGATGCCATTGTGGCCAACTCTGCATCAGCCTCAATGTGGCCAGGAATGGCCATCCCTTAAAATTAAAATAAAACTCACCTCTATACATAGTACATAATATCATTTCACATCAGGATACTGAATGTTCTACTGTATCTGCATATTAGATGGGAAGGTAAAGTTGAACCTCTTTAAATGCCATCCCCACCCTGACCCAGGTTCCTAACTTATTTTCCCCACTTCTTCCCCCATGCGCCTTATTAAAAAAATTGTAAATCATTGGCACTGTGAAGCAGGACGTTTTAAAAATTTAGTGGGCCTCTGTGCAAAAGCTTGCTTTAAAAGGAGAGAACATGTGAAAAGTGACATGGGTGGAATGGGGTGGGCACATGTGACATACACAGTGTCCGCTCTACTCTTGTCACATATGCTCCCCCACAAACCACTCCACCCCAACAGGTTTCTACCTGCTAGCGAGTTGGTGAATGGGGGTTCTGGTCTTAACAGCAGCGTCCAATTCTACTTGCTCTGTGTGGGAAGGGCGCTTGTGACTCCAAGTGATGATGTCAGCAGTGGTCTGCATTGACCACCACATCATGGACCAGCAGCGTGTGTAGTGCAGTACTCTGACCCCTCCTTCACCGGACGCTGCAGCGTAAGAGCTGCTGGCATGAGTGGAATATGAGAGCAGCATGAACCAGGGCATGCTTAATGACAAAATCCTAACTGTGACAGACAGTCCCCCTAAAATAGTACTTACATTACATAAATGAAAGGTGGGTCCTTACGTCGCCGCTTTAAGCCAAGTTGCATTTTTTGATGACGTCATTTTCTCAAGCCGGCAAGACAGGGAGTCGTGATGTGAAGTTTTCTGCATTCCGGTAAGTAGGTTTTTTCACAGGTCGCTGCAGTCTTCATTCGGAATCCTCGAGTCGTTTTGATCTGTGTCGGGGTAGTCAGTGCCGATAATAGGTACTACACCCCATGGAGGTGGGTTGGGTGAAAGAGGCAGATGGAGTTTTGGTCTACCGTGTAGGGGCATTTGAAAGCTTTTAAAGAAGGGTTAGTTCTAACACCATACTAACGAGCATAGATCCCACAGGATGACCTGTGGCCCAATCTACTTCTATCTTTGCAAGGGGTGTGAATATTATATAACACTTCTTTGGTATTTGTTAATAATGTATATTTGAGGAAGTTTTATGAGCTCCTTGGTGTGGTGTTTCCTACATATCTCTCAGAGAGGATGAGTCAAGAGTATTTTTTTTAGTAGTAGTGAGATGAGCACGTGTTTAAAGGAGAATACAAAAAGTGGCAGTGGAAATAGATAGGTTACAGAAGTGAGCTAGAGGTGGGCATGTAGCTGGGTAGAGGAATTGGTAGCGAATGGGATGGGATGGGATGATGAAATGAGTGCAGAGATTTTATCTTCGGTTACTGGAGAGAATGAACTAAGGGTGAATTGGGGAGTGTAGAAGAAGGTGTGTGAGGTTTGCGGGATTTGGCATGAGAAAATATCTTGTTAAATTATGTCAATTTTGTCCTTGAAGTAGGTGGTAACATCATGGGTAGTGAGGGAGGAAGATGAAGAAAGTGTAGGTGGACAGAGAAGCGTGTTGAAGGTGGCAAAGAGGCAACGGTGATTTGAAGACTGAGTGGATATTAGAACATCCGTATAATTAACAATTTTATTCACTAAAACTATATATTGTAAAGTTAAAATGTTATGGGGCAGATTCAACAGTAATAATAGCTGCACACTAATTACCGGTACTATTGTAATAACTGCGCATTATAACCGTTACTACGGTCATTTTAACACTGATTTTTGCTTGCAGCAAAATACGCATTTTTTTTTTTTGTGAAATTAGCCTTTAGAAGTCTAGGGGGTATATTTACTAAACTGCGGGTTTAAAAAAGTGAAGACGCCGCCTATAGCAACCAATCAAATTCTAGTTATTATTATTCTTATTTATTTAGTACATTCTACAAAATGATAGCAAGATCCTGGTTGGTTGCTATAGGCAACATCTCCACTCTTTCAAACCCGCAGTTCAGTATATACCCTTAGGTACGGTGTCACTAGATGTTTGAAGTAAGTAATTTAGAAAAACAAATTTACTACAAATGAACTACTTCAACTGTAATTATTAATTACATTGTCGAAAGTACAATAGACTATATTGGAATGTCAACATATACAAAGAAAAAAAGATTCTCCCATAAAGGATGCACTCAAAGGTTTACAAATTCTTAATTTTTTTTTATTATTATGCTGTTTAAAATATCTAATGAGCGAAATCATTAACATATAGAGGTAAGAAGTGAAACCAAAGAAAGAAATGTGATTAAAATCAATGTGATTGTCCACCTATTAGCACTACGAATTAGCAAGAGATCTATATTTTTACGAAAGTATTTATACAACTTGTATCAACATATTGTATTTATTTCTGTGTATGTCCTGTTTATCTTAATTTTTATTATAATTATGGATAATCATGTTACCCCAGTTTCATAGTAAAATAACATAGTTGTTATTATGAAGGTATCATGTGATCGGCACACTCTAATTTTATATATTCTGGTCAATTTCCCACTAATATTTTCACATATATTTCACCATATACATTTCTCTAAGATCCTCACTCTGGGCCTGATTAATTAAAGATCTTAACTTGAGAATCTTCTTATTTCAGTCTCCTGGACAAAACCATGTTACAATGCAAGGGGTGCAAATTAGGTTTCTGTTTTGCACATAAGTTAAATACTGTCTGTTTTTTCATGTAGCACACAATCTTTGTACATTCGGGCTGTTATTAGTTATCTGTCTCATTCACGTTATACTTTAACCAGAATGCCCGTTTATAGTATGCTCATGATAGACTGAGGAAAAGTATTAGTTATTGTAGCAACTTGTATTGAAACAGTTTGTAACTACAGGAGTGTCACATGGTCAGCATATTGTGACGCCATGCATCCACTGCCTAAACTGCCGTGCACACGCTATCTATCTTGCTATTAGATTAGCCGCTCATGATTTTAATTATTCACGCAGGAGAATTACCAGTTGTTAAAACAACTTTTGCAAGACATATAATATTGCTATGTGAGTATCACAATTATCGACGTGCTAAGACACCAAGCCCCGACACGCGTTTCGGTCTACGCTTTCTCAAGGAGTTAACCAGTCTGTTATTGCCAGGAAGAATTTAAACTCTCTCTGTCCAATCCTATGTCTCATTAACTGATTCACATTTATGAGAGCCAATCCGATCATTAGAAAGCTTATTCTATCACTGATCGCTGTGGATAAGTATGTTACTAATAATATTATGGAGATAAACATCAAGGAGTACAGTTGTACCTAGTTAAAGAAATACGTTCTTATTATATATTTCATTATTATAGATATATTCTCCCATTTTCACAATGTAAGCTTGCAGTCTGTCCAATCCTGTGTCTCATTGATTGGCATTTATGAGAGCCAATCCAATCACTATTCTATCATTAATCACTATAAATAAACATATTACTGTTAATGTCATAGAGATAGACATTAAGGAATATAAATTGTTCCTAGAAATAGATATATTCTTATTGTACATTTAATTAGTATAAATATGTTCTCCTATTTTTGTGCTGTAAGCTTGCAGACATTGGCATTAAAATTCTATGATATTATATTAAATAACTGGGAATTGTTCCACAGATAATTAATAGAGCCATATTTAATATTCATGTCATACATATTTTACAGTTGTTATTAAATGTATATTCTCATTCATGCTTTTACATTCATCTAAGGGCTATTAGGGTCTATTAATTTTTATTTTTTTTCATATTGATTACATTTTTCAAACTATTAATTATATTAATGTATTAGTTTTCAAATTCATATCTATTGTGATTAAAATAGAATTAATTATACCGATATTGTGTAACATCATAGATTGGTTATAACTTGACAAAATTAATGTTATTTTCCTCTAAATATACCTATTATGTTTGGGATCCAAAGCTTCTTAGATCATTTAGTTATCATATAGATTGCCACATCATTTATATTATTATAATTCATTTACTAAGTGAAAAAGATAAAATTAAATATTAAAAGGGATGAGTGTTCAAATAAAGTGATTATTGAGTGTAATATTAGTGATTTGGTGAATAATCATAATGTTAATAATATAAATAATTATGATAACCATAGTCTGATAAATACTGTGACGTGAAAAAAATTATTGTGTTTGTCCAATGCAGAGTACTTCTAGTGATCAAAAGTGTCTAATTAAAAAAGTGTGTAAAATATAAATTATACCATAGTGTAACTCCTTATATAGTGATATTATCAATTTAATATGCTAATTGATAGTTTGTTATTCTCTCGAAATCTTTATTTTGTTGTTATTTTAAATTAAGTTAGAATAGGGCATTCATATACGGTTGACTTTAATCCCATCTATGATAAATACAATAAGCACTCAATTCAATGGACTCCATTTCATCATTCCGAACCCTCAGGGATGCAGAGGAACTATCCATCAATCTTCCGGTAAGTATTTGTTCTAACCATTTATTAATCATAATCCATATTTCAAATGTTCACTGTAGCTTTTGTTGAATTAGGTATTCTCAAAGAAAAACAGCATAATTAATATTTTTCGTTGAGACCATATGGTGCTACACTCCCCAAAAGGAATGTCCAATGGCATTCCCGTTTTAGAAGTTCTACTTTAATATTACCTCCTCTGATGTCAAAAGGTATTTTATGAATTCCAAAGGAATTCCAATATTGGTATGTCAGTTTGTATATATTTTAAAAAAATATAAATAAATACAGTTGTTTAAAAAATAAAGAGGACTTATTATATGATGGCAGTGTTTTAGTTACATGAAATTATATACATTTTAAGCTAGCTAAACCACTTGAAACCTAAAATGCTTGAAATTGTAAGCATGTTGGGGCAGTTCAGTCTGTCAAACTAATGTTGCCATAATATACTAGTTCCCCATGTGTGTTCTTTTTTTCAGTACTGTATGCTGTTGTTGACATTGAGTGGTATCAAATTAAACATTTCATAAACATTTATCATCATCATTTATTTATATAGCGCCACTGATTCCGCAGCGCTGAACTCATTCACATCAGTCCCTGCCCTATTGGAGCTTACAGTCTAAATTCCCTAACATACACACAGACAGAGACTAGGGTCAACTTTAATAGCACCCAATTAACCCACTAGTATGTTTTTGTAGTGTGGGTGGAAACCAGAGCACCCGGAGGAAACCCACGGAAACACAGGGAGAACATACAAACGCCACACAGATAAGGCCATGGTCGGGAATTGAACTCATGACCCCAGCGCTGTGAGCCAGAAGTGCTAACCACTAGGCCACCGTGCATGTAGACATAAACTTGTAATAGTAAATTCAAAACCTTTCTTATTTCTGTGTTACTACCTGTAGCTTCCTTCCTATAAGACTTCCTACTTGTCAAATGACAGCAATGACTCCCAGTTACACCTATGTAGCCAGAAGACATCTGTTAACCCAGATACATTACTACCTCTCGGGCAGTGCTTGATAGGTGGCTCCCCTTTTCAAGCCTATCCAGATGTTGGTTTTCAAAAACTTATCCTGCCTCTTGTGCTGATAGAATCCAATGGCAGGATTCACTTAGAAACTGCTTGGACTATGCTGCAGAAGACACAGCAGCCAGGACTTACTGTGATATATGGATAGACAGGATCCATGTGTAGGGATCAAAAAAGGATATGTGACTGTGCTGCTGCTTTTGTTAATGGTAACACTTCTGATAACCTTTATATAATATGGAGCCTATTCTGGTGGCAAGTGTACAAAACAAAGATAATTTTGGTAACCACAGCATACAGAGAACATTATGTTAATTAATATATCATAAAAAAACTTACACTATACTGGCTAATATACAATACAGACCCTTTTCTCAGGTGGGTTGTTTACAATATATACCCATTTTCTGGAACTTAATTTAGATTACAGTCCTCATTCTCTGGAGGCTAGAGTATAATACAGAACCATTTATATGATGGTTATAATACAATACAGAACTTATCCCAAGTGGATATTATACAATTCAGACACCCCCCTCCCCCATTCTCTAGTGGCTAGTATACAAAATAGACCTTATTTAGTATGCTTATCATACGGTTGTCATGCTAAAAGTCTGGAATAGAAGGACTCCGCTTTTTTGTTGTACTCAACATTGGCTTAGTCCCGGTTGCACTCATTGCTAGAGGAAGTGCTGGTGCCTTCATCACAATGAATATACATGAGATAATCTACCTTTCCTCCCCTGACCTATCTCCCACCCTCCTCTCTGTGTCCGACTACCTCTCTGCAATCTCCACCTGGATGACTGGACACTACCTCAAGCTCAACATATCCAAAACTGAGCTTATCATCTTTCCACTACCTAGAGTCACAACCCCTTCTCTGATCTCCTTTAAGGTTGATGGTGTCGTCCTCTCCCCTGTTCCCCACATATACTGCCTTGGGGTTGTCATTGACTCTTCTCTCAATTCCACTCCCCACATTCAGTCCCTTACCCATTCCTGTCACCTCCACCTTCGCAACATTGCCAAGATTTGCCCTTTCACTCCACCTCTATTGTTTCCATTGATTACCCTAATCCTCTTAATGTTAACTCTCACATGTTTAGCCATCTCTACCTGCTATCTCATCATCCTCTTTGTAATGTTTCCTTTGTACTAGTTGTGTATTCTTATGTAGTTTCTTTCTCTATACGCTCTTGTATTGATTTTCACTGATTCCATTGTTTCTCTTGTCCTTATCTGTATTTTTTTCTGTTTATTTTGTGTTGATTGTGCACCACTGTGGATTCTGTGGCGCCATATAAATTAATTAATATGATGATGAACTAGTACTTTATTTAACTCATAGCTTCATGCTGGAAACCGATTGTACTGTGGACTAGAATTGCCCCCCCCCCCTCCCAGAGATAATGTATATGTCGTCCAGGGCTCCAGTTCTGTTCACATTTTTATGACAGCACCAGTGCCTTCCTTTGACAGAAGTAGAGAGTAGACAGTTGTCACAGGTGAATTTGAATAAAATAAAAAACAGCTCAATCCATGCTTGGACACAGTCCCTAATATTGCTATAGCATTGCATTCACTGGTTTTCACTGCAATACAGCATACTTACCACCTTTTCTGATGTTCCCCTTTGGGAGGTTATGGGTGGAGGGGTTAGATGTGACTGGATCATTTATAAGGAACATATGGTATAAATTTATTTAAGGGAAATAGAGCAGGGCGCTTATTTATATAATTGCAAATGCACTTATTTTTTATATTATGTATATTTTGGTAAAGGAAATCTTTATTTTTCAGACCAGGGGAAGAAATGTGTTTGTTTTATCTTTGCTAGAGGAAATGCATGATTTCTGAGGTATATATCTGATACAGTAAGCCTTTGTGGAGGAAGTCTTTTGTGTATAGTGATGTGGAGAAATGACTTGTATGGGGTTTTGTACCTTTCTTTGGTAATGTGTATTCGGCGACTGTCTGAAGAAAGGACCCATGTTAATCTCATGTTAATTAGACCTTTTGATGTGTGAAGGGCCAGTACCTGAAGGCACAGGAAGGTTTAATTAAGACTAGATACTAGATTTCCTGCGTCTAAAAAAGAGATGCAGGAAATTACAGCAAGTTTGAGAATATCACAGATGAGTGTAAATATTGTTAGCTTTGCATTGCATGTAAATCCATGTTTGGGTAAACAAATTGCATCCTGAGTCTGAAAATAGCTCAGACCTCAGTGGGGTGGCTTACCCTGTTATGCTGTGTTCAAATCTGTATAAAAAACACTGTCTTGTATTGAAAATTGTTCTTTACGTTCCATCTGACCTGCTCCCCAGTACCTTCAACCAGGGTGAGCAAATAAACATCACTTGCTTCAAAGACGTGCTTGGAAACTTCTCTATCCCTGTGACCTACAGATTAAACTCAAAATCTAATCCGTTCCAGCTGTTTCTGAGGTTTGGATCCAGCATCCAGTACCACCGCTCTGCTGCTACTCAGCATTTCTGGCCAGTGTGATAGACCTGGGGGGATCCATCCACAGCATCCTGATCCATAGGAAGAGGTCAGGAGTACCAGCCCAGATACACCAGTAACGGGGTACACTCGTAGAGTCAGTTACCCAGAAGAAACCCGGTACTGGATGCCTGTAAGGAGTCCAGTGGTGGCAGTATTTGTAAGCCCCTCCTACTGTGGTGAGAGGGCGCGTTTGGGATACCGAAAGGGAACGGTGGCAAAGTAAGACCGGTCGGTTCCCAGCAGCAACAGACAGGGTTGATCTTAGCGAATTGCGTAATTTTTGGTCCTGCCCTGTGATGTTATGAAGTTTACGCGTCATTTTACAGCGGGGGCGTGGCCAAAATTCCCTGAGAATTGTGTCATGGTGGCTCTAATCCTGCCCACTTTATTAGGAAGGATTTCCTACTCTCCCAGGAGGCCTGAAGACCTACCTGGAATTCAGGAGTCGCCCGGACATTCCAGGAGTTGGCAAGTATGCAATACAGTGATGATACACAGTATCTCAGTTAGTAAAACAAACTTATCTAATGACTTTAATAATACAGTAAGCACACACAGAAACAAGATTTAAGTATTTTTTTCACTCTGCTCACACATATAACTAAACAATTGTTTTCAAGTACTGGGCAGACAAACTTGTCAAACTTGAATGACCATATTGCTGATTAAGATTATTAATTGTATGCTACACAATTAGTGACAATTGTGAGATCTAATCCAACATGACTTGAGAAAAAGAAATCTGTGTGTGTGTGATGGAGGGGGGAGGTACAACTCACTGGTGGGCTCATGTACTAACACTCCATTTACACTCTAGCAAATGTCTGATTGGTTATTTTGTATTCTGGTTTAGGCGAATGTTGCACCTATTGTAATTGAGCCCTATAGGCGATATCTACTGTATCTAGTGGGCTCTAGGCTGTAATTAGGGCTGTGCCATAGGGCTCTGAGTGGGCTTCATATGATCTGCATATCCATTTACACTTCAGCAAACGTCTGATTGGTTGTTAGGGTTTACCAGTGATGGCTAACCTGTGACAAGCCAGGTGTTGTGAAACTACAAGCCCCAGCATGCTTTGCCAGCTATCAGCTAGTTATCTACTGGCAAAGCATGCTGGGGCTTGTAGTTTCACAACACCTGGCGTGTCACAGGTTAGCCATCACTGGTTTAGGCGAATGTTGCACCTGTTGCAATTGCGCCCTATTGGCCATATCTACTGGGCCCCATATGATTTGCATACCTATCCCTGCTCAGCAGTGTCCATGAAGCCTGCATGCCCACTTTGACCAGTAATAACCACTGTGTGAGCAGTAAGATGTCTGCTATTACAATGGCAATATGTTGTTGTTGTTGTTGCTTTATTTAAATATCATACTGTGGCGTGGTATCATTGCACATTTATGATTATATGTATTACTATTACTTGAGCTCCCTCCAGGAAACAGATGCATAGGACTGCGCGTTCCCGCATCGCCATGGTAACAGTGGTAGGCCGGGGGCGCGCACGCCGCGTTGTAACGTCACTGGTTACGTAATGCCAAACCCTTAGCAGCGGCTGCACGTCACCGGGAAGCTGCCACCACCATCATCTGTTTCTGCTTGTGTGTGCTCGGCGGCAGTATGGAGGTGTCACCGGGGGGTAATAAGTGTTTACTGGCTGTCCTGCTCCTGTGCTCAGGCTGGTGCACCGCCTTTTATCTTCCGGGTCTGGCTCCTGTAAGTTTCTGTGAAGAAGATAAACAGACAGCTAACTGCAAGGTGAGAATGGAGGAGCACAGTGCTGGGATTACGGGGGGTAGACTCTGCTGCCTGACTCTTACTATAGGGCAGTGATGGCTAACCTGTGACACTCCAGGTGTTGTGAAACTACAAGCCCCAGCATGCTTTGCCAGTAGATAACTAGCTGATAGCTGGCAGAGCATGCTGGGACTTGTAGTTTCACAACACCTTGAGTGTCACAGGTTAGCCAACACTGCTATATTGTTTGTCAGCTGTTGTGGCACTACAAGTTCCTGAAAGCACTGGGAGGTCTGACACTTGTTATTCCACGACAGCTGAACCGTGGGACAGGTTGATGAGGTGGCCAGTCCGCAGGTCAGGTATAACTTAAAGCAGCAATTCCAGTTAGTGTTATATCTTGATAGTAGATCTATGGGAACTGTATCCTGAAACAGGTTTTTCCAGGGCCCCCTATGTTTCTGTAGTACAGCACTTACAAATGTTGCTTGATTACCATTAAAAAAAAAAAAAAAAATTGGTGTGAGCAGGATAGACAAATAAGAACCTGCAAGCACTGTGCTTGCGTCAGCTATTGGTCAACGTGGTCACTGACCAATAGCTGACGCAGACATGGAAGAGTGCTGGGTCAATGTGTTTAAGTTTTCCTGATGCTCCAGTAGGGAAGTCGCATATAGGGAAGCATTACATGATTACTGGGGTTGCAACTTTAAGCAAGTAAAACCATATTTGTCATTTATATATGTTGCTGTGTATTACTGAGCTGAACAACATGTGTGAAATAACTGGAGTGTTAATCCATAACTAAGTGCTATCTCAGTCTTCTGAAGCAGGTTACCATGTTAGGAGGGATGGTACTTCTCTAACTAACCAAGTAGACAGTGATTGACTGCTTCTATAATTCACTATGTGGACTGGTGGGCTTATACACGGGGTTACGGGCAGTAATGTCACAGCAGCTAAGTTGACTGCGTTCTGAACTTTTTGAGCTGCAACAGATCTCATTAGAATGCTTGTAAAGATATAGAAGGTGCTTCAGATGTTTATTGAGGGTGCACATCAAAAATTACTTTTTTTAACAGCTTTAGGAGAAATTTAGGTCAATGCTGAACAATGTATTTTACTATTATGGTTCATATTGGAAAATGTAGTTTTTGTGGTATAATGATCATTTAAACCTAGTGCTGATAGGGGTGATTGAAATTCTCTACAGTGATGTATTTCTACCTTATCTACTGCAAGTATTTACACACACGTCCTATCTGGTGTATTTTAAAGGATCCCAATATTCTGTTTTTACCATTTATATTTCAGTAGTGGTTATCTGTCTTTTTGTTTAATTCAGCACAGTTTACAGCAGCTGTCAAATAACTGTACAATGCATATCCAGAATATTACTACTTTCTTAAATCCTTCACATTGACCGTATTTCATTTCTATACAGCAGTTATATGGGATATGTAGGAATGGCGTGGATTAGCAATGACAATATGAGCCATAGGCAAACTGGTGCAAAGTGCCATAAGGAAGTTATAAGATCAGATAGGCGTAACTGTAAACTGTATCTATTTCAAAAAGTGACTAAAGAATATGGGTAGGCGGTGACTTCATTAACAAGGCAGGTATTTTTTGAACTTTGAGTATATCCTACCTGGATGTAGATAATTTCATGTGTGTGTATTATGGAAAAGAGAGTTGAACTTAGTGGACTGTGATTTAACAGTTAAATTAATTTATGGATCGTCAGTTAAGAGATGTGTAGATAAACTAAGATTAGGAACCAGGAAATACTAACAAGTATGTTGGTTTTATAATCTCTATAGTGTGATTGATTATCTCTGTCATGTTTTCTGTGCAGTTAGACTGGGTACACACTACAGGTTTTTCGCTCTATTGTGCCAATTACATGATAAACGACCGTTAGGTCTGATATTGCATTAGTGTGTATGCTCCCATGATCATGATTTATCGTTCCAAAGCACATCATATTGTTTGATTTTATAAACTAACTAAAAATCTCTATTAATGATGGAACAATGTTGTGCCAATTCTAAAGTGTGTATGCACTCACGACCAGCAGTGTAGGCAGATCTCCATGGAGATTGTGACTCAATCTATTCAGCCAATGGGTATGACAGATGAAGAGCGCAGATCTGAAGGTAAGGCTGGGTACCCACTACAAAATTTCTCCTGATGCAATATCCTTAACTATTTTAGCAATGACTGGGGGGAAAAAAAGCCAGATCAGATCTGTGCTCTTCATCTGTCATCATCATCTGCTGAAAAGATTGACTCTGCACACTCCATAGAGATCTATGGACACTGCCGGTCGTGAGTGCATACTCTCTGCAGAATTCAAACAACTTTGTTCCATTGTTGAACAAGATTTTAATGTGATACCTCATGTAGCATAGCAACTGTAGTTGACAACTTGGTTTATCCTATTATGCAGTTGTTTGCAATGTTTGTTCAGGAAAGCCATTTGATATTTAGTCTATAGTTGTATTTTTTGAGGCACCAAACACTTATGTTGGCTAAACACCCAATGATTTTTAATCATTATTTGATAAGATCATGAAATCCTCTTTTGTGTGGTGAAATGTGATTGAATGAGTTTAATAATTATCAGTTTCCTTTACATGAAAGTAATTGTATTGTTGATTGTGCGCCAGCTAAACAATAATAATTAAAGGGTATTTTTTTGTAGTTTTAATAGAATGTGTGGTTGAAGGTTTAAAAAATAAATAAACAAATGAAGAGTTATTTTTGCCACCCATAGCCTTCCTCTTTAGCAACTTTTCAAAGCCTCCTTGAGGACTCCCTCCATCAGGGGACTCCCTCTCGATGCCATGCAGTAATACGCATGGTATTCTGACAGTCTGGAAGCTGAGTGAAACTAATGCAGAGAGCATGGGCTTGTTGAATTCCCATGCATGCTTCTGCATGACAACCCCCAGTGTATTGGGGCACATGATAGAGAGATCCATAAAGGAGGCAGCTAATAAGCTGCTGAATAGACTGCTAAGAAGAGTAAGGATACTTATATTTATAAATCATTTCACCTATACAATCTGTCAAATAACTGTCTATAGTCATCTCCTTGATTAAGTTTTCATGCCCTCAATGAAGCCTGGTCATAGAAAATAAACATGGGTCCATTTAAAGTATTTTTTTTTTGCCAAGCTGGATAGAAGGATTTGCCGACCATGGACTCCTGGGATTAGCAGAGCGAGGATTGGTTCTATACTATTATGTACAGTATGTTTACTTTGAATTGTGTTTGCAAAGTGTCTGCTAACATAACTATACTATTCTCTTTTTGAGCTTATTATTTATTTATTTTTTTATTCTGATTATTTGCTGAATGGGTCGAGGACTACTGTTACCACTACTAGTAAGTTAGCGGACATTTTACTAAAGCGTGAAGTTGGCAAGTGTATAAGACAAAAAAAGAGAAAAGAAAACTGGTCACAGCACCACAAGCCAGCTGGAAAATTGGCGCTTCAAGTACTGAACTTAAATATTGGATTTCTAATATTTTTGTTTGCCTGCCCCTCTTTTCAGACTTGTGTGACACTATTTGGGCTACCTGTGGCTTTTTAGCTGCTGTAGGACTAGAGGTCCAAGCAAGCCATGTTTGACGCACAATTAGCTTTACTCTGAGCTGTTAGCTGAGGTGTGTAACCTATGGGTCCCAGATTCTCTTTTTGAAGTCCCCTAGTTGTCGGATATACAATGCATTCATTTGGGAACCATCTCTTTTAGCCCCCCAGGACAATGGCACACTTACAATTTGACTTGACATTGTCAGTGTCAAGTCTATAATCATATGTCGGACGGTCTGTACTTCTCGGTCAGCAGATGCTTTGTAGTTTTCACCTTGTGTAAAGTCCTTGGTAAATGCACTGAAGAACCGGAACGCTGGATAGAACTACTTGAACAGTGGCACACAGACAGCCAGCTGGGAAAAAAGAAAAGGTTGGCCCCTGGTGTAAATTAAGTGCCTTGCTCTGTTCTATAAATCCCTTTATTCTGTGTCTATTAAAACTAGCTCACTGGAAGTGATAGAGGCCTGCTTCATTAGCTGTGAGCAGAGAGGGTATTTAGTTACTAGAGAAACATTAAGTATGGAGAGATTTTACTTCACCTAGACCAGTGTAAGACAACTGAAGGACACAGAACGTCTCTGAGAAATGCATTAAATTATCATTACAAAGATAAAACATTGATAAAAGTAAAATAAATTATGATTAGAATTTCTGTGTATCTTCCCTTCTGTTAAAGAAATGTCGGGAGGTATGGTCTTAAAATGTGTTCTGTATTTAAGCTTGTTCTTGCAGGTAGGTGGCACGACATGCTATGGAGATTGTGTACCTTTAATGAAGCTTTGAATGTCTATGGTGCTCTGACAGGGAAGGAATATGTGTGTCCTGTTCTGTGGAGGAAACCTTATGTACATGGGACATATAAAGATCTCGTTGCATACATAACATAGGAAGGTGCAGGCATAAAAGTTGAACTAGTCACTGTAGCCATCCTAGGAGGCAGATTCAATTACCCACGATGTTCCGAGGCACATCGCGGCTGTGCACTTTTACCGTTTATACGGTAAAAAGTAACGCTCACTTTTTCTTGCATCTCTATGGGGCGCAAGTAAAGGTGAGCAGATATTTCACTAAAAAAAAATCGCTGTGTGGGGTGGAAGGAAATCTTTCTTTAAGCATGACATTTTATTAGGCGTAGGCACTTAGGTGGGCTTCAGCTCCCTTACTTTGAGACTTACTATGATTCCAGCATGCTTGGCAGAATACTTGACTAGATAAGGGCAAGAGCAGACAAGCAGTGGGTGTCAATAGAAGAATGGTCTCGCAAAAATCACTCTAATGTCATTCTTTGGCTTATGAGTTTACCAAACATTCAACACCCCATAATAAAACCTACTGTAGTTTGTTGGATCAAACTTTGGAAAGATACATACATCTCATCAAATTTTTCTCCCTTGACCCCACTGCTTGCCAACCAGTTCTTTCCTCCTGGAATTCAGGAAAAGGTCTCTGGTGGGGATCATTCCCACTGGCCCGCTGATGGGTCAATTCCCTTGATGCAGGCCAAGTGGAGCTTACCCAGCTCGGAGTTATAGGTTCTTCTTGAACGGCAGGCCCAGAGAAAGGGGTTTAGCTGTATTTATAAGAATAATCAAGGTGCTATTGGCAAACACCGCTATCTTATGCTCTCTCCTGCCTATGGTGATCCCTTATATGTATTAGTTTTGTCTAATTGATGCTACCAGAGTTGCTATAGCTAAAATAAAGTCTCTACCCAGTTCTAGCTCTAGCATTTCGCTACCAGGCATAAACCTACATAATACTATCAAAAGCAAATGCAGTAAAACATTGGGGCGCATACACTTGGCCATTCTTTTGAACATGGAAATATAAGACTTCATAAAATGACAGTAGAGAGATAGCTGTCAGATGTGACTAGGTGGTTGATTATTGCAACCCAGGCCATTGTAAAAAAATAAAATAAAACATTGATCTCTTATTTGGACAATGCAATAACAGAGTAAAATAACATAAAGATACTTGTATGACTGGAGCTAGTGTGGTTGCCTGATTATCATCTTGTTCTCCATATGGGTTAGAGCTAGAAAGTTTTGTGTCATCATAGTCTCTGGTTTCTGTAGTTTATTTGGTTTCATGTAGTTTTTTTTTTTTTTTTTTTTTAAGAAATTTCTGACTGAATTCTGTCACTCAGGAGACCGCTATAGATTATTTTGAGGGAAAATTTTGTTGATCATGAAACTCCATCTAGTGTCTTTCCTTAATGCGTTACAATTGGCTTGCTATATTAAGACATTTTGCTTTGGGATACAGTGCACCCTGTCAAGCAAGAATTCCATCTCGCTTATTCCTGGGAGTAAAGTTTTAACGAATGTGGTAATCTGTCGTTGGCTCAGCTTCAGCTATTTGTTGTTTGTGAAAAGTACGTACACCTCATGATCTTGTAGAACCACATTTAGCAACAATGACTTCAAGTAATTGTTTTCTGAATGAATGTATGGGTCTCTTTACATCGTATTTGAGAAATTTTAGACAACTTTTCCTTACAGCACTACTTTATTGCATAGATGTATAAGGGCATTTGTTTATGCACAATTCTCTTAAGATCCAATTTCAGCCAATCTTCAGTTGTCTGACAGATGACCTCATATTTCCTCTAGAATACACTGGTATAAAGGGCTGTTTAATGCCAATAAACTGGCCAGTATGAGCATGAGGAGCATCTGGTGGGAAGCTGTAGTAGAGAAGTGTGGCTGGGTAACGTGAAGGCTTTCTATATACATGTTGTTGCATACATTCTGGAAACTGGAAGGTATTGGCAGAGCAGACACTTTCTGGTTTGGTCACTTGAAGCTCAGTTCCAATAACATCTCTTCCCCTCCATTGGCCACCTTTTGAATTTTAATTTGCTTGAATATTGAAACTAGGCCTATGTTTTTTGTTTTGTTTCGCAGGTTTCTTATAAGCTTTTTTTCTCAATCATCCACTCTGGGGGACACTGCAACCATGGGGGTTATATGAGGGCGCATGTAGTTGGCACATAAATAGTTAACTAAACTTGCTGCTGACTCCTCCCCTATGCAACCCCTACAAGCCTCATTTTAATTTAAGTGCCCACGGGCTGCATATGGTACTGTTCTGCAGTATTTGCTGTATTGGATAGGTTTTTCTTTAAAACTTTTATTTTATTTGTAGCTATTTAGGAGTTATAAGTGCTGCTGGCCGCGCTTATATCTATAGGCTAAACAGAGCAGATCTCCGTGGTTTTCTACAAAGGGTCAACTGCAGCTGACATTGAAATCGATGTCGGCGATCCAGGAGGATTGGATGATGGTGACAACTGTGTGGGTCACGGCTCTCAATTACTGCTGGACTGTCGGGTCAGTGCTTCCATGGGCATAGAGTGTTGAGTCACGGTCAGGTGTGCAGTCATGTTGGGAGATACCAAATCCCCCTCTGATGCATAGGGGGGACTTGGATCTCATGCAGCCATTCTAACGAAAAGGAGGAGCGGTGACCAGTGTGTATGTTGGTGAATGCAATATAAGTTTTGACCTATAAGGGTCGATAAAGTGGTGATCCAGAGATGGTACTGGGGACGAGGTACTAAATAGACTTCCCCCACACACCTTGGTATTGTCTGGAGCGGGAGAATTTGCGACACAATCACCTTGTAGTGCAACAGAGATTTGGCACAGAAGCTCATACATGCTGGTACCCTGTCAGACTGGCATTTGTGTCTGACTCCCTTCCTGTCATCCTCCTGCAATTCTTTTGGGGCTTCACTCAGCTAAGTACCCCATGGGGGTTTTAATATTATAGACTACACGCTATATGCATAGATAGTAGTGATCGTCTATTTCATCTTATTAGCACTTAGAATTTTACTAGAATTCTCTACGCACTTTTAGGATAGTTCTTATTACAGAGTGCGAAGTCCTAAATATTCTATAACACATCTTGGTATATTACTGTTTTGGGGCTACTAGCCAGGGGGAAATCTAGTAATTGTATTGTTCTTATTCTCCCTGCGGTGTGATTGAACTATACTCTCTCTTCCTTATAAAAAAAACCAACAAAAAAAACATTTTTGTTTTACAATGTCTGACAAAGGGAAAAGTGCATGATGATGATGGGTTAAGTGTTATACCTGTTCTGTGTGTGCTGGAAAACTTCCTGTGGTTCAGCAGGACCAGGGGGCTGTTTGCATACAGTGTGAGGCGGTGGATGAACAGGCATCTGTATCCTCACTGGCACAGTCTGTATCCATATTCACTCTGCTAATTACTAGACAGGCAGAGTCCACAGTTATGACTGCGAGCCCCTCTACAAGTTCCACCCCGATAGCCTGTGTGGAGGAGACCTGACTCAGTCCGGTTCTCCCTTTTCTCAACCCGCACTTGCGGAACCCGCTTGGTCGTCTTCCCTAGGGAAGCACTTAGACTGCTTAAATAGGTTCCTGGATTCTTCTAGAAGATAAAGTAGTGGGCCACCTAGGGTTAAGAGGCTATGGTCCTCTCACCCATTGCTGGACCTGTCTGAATAAGAGGGTTCCTCTGAGGAAGAAGGAGAGGTGTTGGAAGAGTCAGACTCCACCCAATTAGGAAGTGGCAGTGGCTGGTATGAAAATATAAAGAACCAGGGAATTCAGGATCTGGTCATGGCGGTCAGACAGACCCTGGATTTGATTGAAACTGAGGATCAGGAATTCTCGGATCAAGGGCTATTTAAACAGAAAAAGGTCAAAACGGTTTGATTTCCTCCTTCTGCAGAATTCTCAGATATTGCAGAAGCAGCTTGGAAACAACCTGATAAGAGGTTTTCTATTCCTCGCAGGTTTGCTAACCTGTATCTCCTGCAGGAACAGGAGATCAAGCGTTGGGAACAGGTGCTCGGAGTGGGCACTCTGGTAGCTAGACTGGTCCGTTGGACCACTTTACAGGTACCTAGTTTGGCCGTCCTCCAGGACCCCACAGATGGTTTTGAGGAAACTCTCACTCTTTCTATCTTTTCTGCTGCTGGTACTTCTTTTAGACCCATGTTTTCTTCAGCATTGGTCGCAGGGATATGGAATCTTGGGCTGACCAGTTGGCAGCGGGGCTACAAGATTCAGAGTTTCTGCCATTAGCGTTGCACTTGAAGGAAACTGCTGGCTATTTATATGAAGGCGCCCAAAATGCGGTGTCTATTTCTTCTGCTGTTTCGGGATTGACTGTAGCTGCCAGGAGAACTCTCTGGCTTCGTTCTTGGGATGTGGAGTGTAATAAGTCTCTGGAGGCACTACCTTATTCCGGGTCTGTTCTATTTGGACAAGAATTGGGTACTATGATTAGTCAGGCCACTGGGAGGAGTACGCTTCTGCCATCTGTTTCCGCAGAATCTGGAGAAAAGTCGCCTAATGCTTTGGTCAGTCGCATCACTTTTTTCAGACGCTATGGTATGCAAGGTTCCAGAAACTTGGTGCCAACCTTTGAAACCATTTCATACAGTCTGTTTCATTCTCTTGCCTTCCAGTGCGGTCTTCTTTGGCAGTGGTCAGGGTCCCCTCTAATGTCGAATCCCAAAGGATAAGACTGTCTCCAGAAAACTGCATTACCCTTTGTTGGTGGCTGGATCAGACTGCTCTAACAATGTTGTCTCTAGGACTGTTTATTTACCTGGACTTGCCTCGTCTGGCTTTAATGGTGTGGCTGTTGTAGCCGGTTTCTGACGATCAAAGGGATTCTCTCACGCAGACGCTGATGTAGGCACGAAAACCATCTTCAGCACGGATCTATCACAGGGTTTGGTGAGCTTTTGTTAGCTGGTGTGAGAGTCGCTTGCTCAGGCAGGAATACTTCAATCTTTCTCGTTTTCTTGCATTCCTGCAAACAGGTTTGGAAGCAGGACTTAGATTCCCAAGTTCACTGAAGGTTCAGGTATCGGCTCACTCTTTGTTTATTCCATTGTAAACTAGATAATTTTACCTGATGTTCGCACTTCTCCAGGGAGTATTTAGGGTTCAACCTTCTTATGTCTCACCTTTGGCTCCCTGGAACCTCATTCTGGTTCTAAATGTTTTGAAGTTTTCTCCTTTTGAACTGCTTGATTCAGCAGAACTACGCCTTTTGACGTGGAAGGTGGTTTTTCTGCAGGCCATTGCGTTAGCACACAGGGTGTCAGAGCTTGCAGCCTTGTCATGCAGATCACCCAACTTGGTGTTCCATGAAGATAGGGCGGTCGTTAGGATGGTCCTTTGCTTTCTTCCAAAGGTGGTCTCCGGTTTCAACATAAATCAAGAAATTGTGGTTCCGGCCTTCAGGAAAGGGGCGTCCTCAGGGGGAACTTCCTCCTCGGCTTCGTTGGATGTAGTTGAGCTCTGCAAATCTGTGGATAGGATTTCGTCTTGTAGAAGGACAGATTCCCTTTTTGTCCTCTGAGTGTCAGAAAAGGGGCTGGCCGGCCACCAAGCAAACTATTGCTTGTTGGATTAGGGCTGTGATAAAACACGCTTATGTGAATTTGAACCGACCTGTGCCAGGGAGGATCACTGCTCACTCCACTTGTTTAGTGGGGGCCTCTTGGGCTGCGCTCCTACGGATCAGCTTTGCTGGGCGGCCACCGGGTCCTCTGTTAATACATTTACCAAGTTTTATCAATGTTAATCTTGTTGCATCATCTGACACAGGGTTTGGCTGCAGTGTCTTGCGGGTCGGGCTATCAGAGCGGTCCCTCCCTTAGGGGGCTGCTTTAGAAACTCCCCATGGTAGCAGTGTCCACCAGAGTGGATGATTGAGAAAAGAAGATTTATGTACTTACGTTAAATGTTTGAATCCATCTGGGGGACACTGCGTTCCCTCCCTTCTGCTCTTCTGCTGTGTGGTCTTGGTTATTTTGCTCTCTTCATTGGGACTTTAGTATTATACTGAGATTTGTAGGGGTTGCAGAGGGGAGAGGTCAGCAGCAAGTTTAGTTGTTAACTATTTATGTGCCAACTCCATGTGCCCTCATACAACCTCCTTGGTAGCAGTGTGCCCCAAATGGATTTGCAGAGAGATTTAACGTAAGTACATAAATCTTATTGTGTCTAAAATATTTTATAAAGCTTAGGGCTAGATTTACTAAGCTGCGGGTATGAAAAAGTGGGGATGTTGCCTATAGCAACCAATCAGATTCTAGCTATCATTTTGTAGAAGGTACTAAATAAATGAAAGCTAGAATCTGATTGGTTGCTATAGGCAACATCCCCACTTTTTTAAACCCGCAGTTTAGTAAATCTAGCCCTTAGTCTTTATAGGTCTTAATCACTGAACTTCTGAACAATGCACCAGGTAAGTGTCCAAACAAAATACCCCATCGCTGCTTTGTCAATGAGACAATTTTGTTGCGTGCATTAGCTTTTCTCATGATTGACCATTGTTCAGGGTCTTGTGTATTGCATTTTGCAAATGATAATATAGATTCTGCTCTATTTTGAAAGAATAAGCACGTTGTAAAGTCTAATATTTTTGTTACTTACTATATATTGTTTTTCTTTTAGAACGAAATTGAACTCTTTGTAAACCGACTAGATTCTGTTGAATCTGTTCTCCCATACGAGTATGATGCGTAAGTACCAATAATTTTCTTTGAAGACCTCATGCTATAATAAGATTTTACTTTTGTTATTTTCAGAATACAGGTATGCGATGTATTATCCAGAACCTTTAGGCTTGGGGCTTTCATGTAATTAGACCATCAAAGCATTTACTTGCTCTAAATTAGCAATTTGTGCATTGCAATTGCATTTCCCTTAATACCATTTATGAACAATTTATATCCTGACTAATTTCACTACTATGCTAAAAAGCAACATGAAAAATTCCTCTTCTGCTCACTGTTTTTACAGGTGCTTTTCATGTAGCCATTCAGGAAGAAGTGACGTTCTTCATTTGTAAATGGCTTAAATATAATACATTACCTAATTTCTAAATGTATGGTTTTTTGGTTTGTTCCTGTTCATGCAAATATCCCTATAGGCATAATTTTTTATTCTTGCACGAAAAAGTGAACATTTAGTTTATAACCTCTGTTCCAGCTAGGTTTTATCAGAGAATACTTTTTTTTTTTTTTGTTATGTTAAAACTTGAGTTATACGTCTAAATTTCATGTAGCGGTAGCTATGTGAAAAATAAAAATATTTGAATACATTGTCGTATTGAAAAGATCTGATAAATGAGGTTGACTACATGAATGTTGAGTTCACAAATAAAATATTGGTACTAATTCAGTCTTTCTACTATAGCTTTGACTTCTGCAAGGAAGAAATTGAGAGGCATCCTTCCGAAAATCTCGGGCAAGTGCTATTTGGAGAAAGAATT
The DNA here is from genome assembly GCF_038048845.1 of Mixophyes fleayi. Classification (NCBI taxonomy): domain Eukaryota; kingdom Metazoa; phylum Chordata; class Amphibia; order Anura; family Limnodynastidae; genus Mixophyes; species Mixophyes fleayi. Next base: position 36,767,515 of record NC_134410.1, read on the forward strand.
GCCTCATCCCCATATAAGGTTTATACTGTTAGCCTTTTAACAAAGTTGTCATTACAATTGTATTCATCATTTTACTTTTTAAATGAAAATTGTACCTAACAGGCTAAGTGAAAGTGATAATAGTGCCGAACGTTGAAGGTAAATGAGATACAAATGCAGGTTAAATACTGTGAACTTAGATGAATTAGTACAGTGGTGGGCAAACTACGGCCCGCGGGCCAGATCCGGCCCACTTAGAGGTTCTATCCGGCCCGCCAATATTTTAAAAAATTTCATTAAAATATACATAAAATTATTAGGGCCGACCCTGTGTGTCAGAACCTTCATTTTTATACCTTCCCAGCTATTTCCTCCATTACACTTCATCCTCCTTCCTAAAAGGACACTTCGTATGTCAATCACTCAAACACCTGCCCGCCCCCTAATGGCTGAAAGTCATGTGAGAAGAGATGGGCTGGCCCATATACTAAGGCGGATTTTGATTGGCTGCTGTGTTGTCAGTTAGTGGCTCACCAGAAAGACGGATCTGCAATAACCTACTGAAATAAGTGCTGTCTGTACGATCGCTGCACTTATAGAGGTAACGCTGCTATATAACACCCTCCCGTCCCATTCAAAAAATTTATATTATATATTTCGATATTTGAGTTTTGTAATAAATTATATTGGCCAGCCTAAAGTTTTTCGTTTTTATTTGGCCCATTCCTGAAAAAGTTTGCCCATCACTGAATTAGTGTGTGTGCGTATATATATATATATATATATATATATATATATATATATATATATATATATATATATATATATATATATATATATATATGATATAACCCCAGAATGCTTCTTAGCACGCTGTCAGCAGTGCTTTCTGAATAGCATAGGATCATTCAAATGAACCACGTCAATCTTAGAAATAAGCAGAGGCACAGAGCAGCCATTTGTGTGTAGTTCATTAAAAATTATTTTATTTAAACAAAGGATTAAAAAAAAGCCTTACAATAGGTAAAATCATACAAAGCTTATCGGGAGCTCTGCTTCGTTGGGGATTGGTGAGGTGACGTTGAGGTTATTCATACATTTCCGGCACTGATACCTCTGACCCTTGATTAGTGATGTAAATTGTAAAAGTGTAATCTAACTTGATTGTTATCAACTCTAATTCTTTGCACATGTCTAACTACTATGCTGACATGAGCCTGCTATTGTAAATAAATGACACTATATGCTGTAAGTCAGTGTATGTTGGTGTGTTTGGGATACCCTTATTTATTAATTTATTTATATAGAGCCTACTTATTACACAGTGCTTGTCAGAGAATATTTAACATTCACATCAATACCTGGCCCAGTGGAGCTTACACTCTATATTCCTTAAATCATGGACCCACACTAGCATTCATTTTGTCCAAAGCCATTTAAACTACTAGTATACCTTTTGGAGTGTGAGTGGAAGTCAGAACACCTGGAGGAAACCCACACAAACACGGGGAGAACATTACATTTCACATCCTTACAAAATGATGGGAATTCAGTTACACAAGACCATCAAATAACATCAGAGGCCCCAAGCTGCTAGATCGAAAAACTGCATGTTACAGTGTAACTTGCTCATTTTTATTTTTCTCACAACTTCCTTGTTTTTATTTGCCTTGTACCCTAGTCCCTCATTGGGCAGCGCGGTGGTTTAGGGGTTAGCACTTCTGCCTCAGAGCACTGGGGTCATGAATTTGATTCCTGACCATGGCCATATCAGTGTGGAGTTTGTATGTTCTCCCCGTGTTTGCGTGAGTTTCCTCTGGGTGCTCAGGTTTCCTGCCACAATCCAAAAACATACTGGTAGGTTAATTGGCTGCTATTAAAAAAAAATAAAAAATTGCTTTTGGTGTCTCTCGGTATTTGTATGTGTGTTTGGGAATTTAGACTGTAAGCACCAATGGGGCAGGGACTGATGTGAGCAATTTCTCTGTACAGCGCTGCGGAATTAGTTGCGCTATATAAATAGATGATTTTCCAATCCCTATGAAATCCCCAAATCCCACTTTTGTTTAACAAACTTTCTTAACTATCCCTCTGTGTCAATTATCTTTAGAATTACAACAGCCTTCATCACACCCCTTTATTCATATTGCACCCCCATTACTCCACCTCCCTCTAATTAAGCGTTCCTTAACTGCAATACATTCGGTCGGCACTAAATGAAACCTTTCTCTACCTCTCAGTAGTTCTGCATTTAGCAGCTAGTGATATCACCAAATCCATGTCCCCACAATGCCTGACGTACACTTCATTCTGATTCTGTACACTATATCCAGCAGTCCTCAGACCTATCACACTGTCCCTCTTTAAATCTGCATTTTGTAATGCGAGCTCTGTCTGTAACAAACCTCCATCCATGACTTCTTCCTCTCAAAAGCCTTAGCCTTCTGGCTAAAACAGAAACATGGCTCAGACAAGCAGACACTGCCCCGCCTGCAGCCCTTTCACATGGCGTTCTCCACTTTACCCCTACTCCTGGGAGAAGAAAAGGAGAGAGGGGATTGGATTACTTTCCCCAAGTCCATATTCATAGTCCTTCTGCACGTTCATTTACTCATGTTCCCAACTTCTGAAGTACATACAATCCAGGTCTTTAAATCCCTTTTCTCTAGGATTTGTTATTCTATAACCTCCTCTTGGGTCATCACAGCAATTCTTTGAACATTTCTCAGCCTGGCTTTCACATTTATTATCCTCTGACGTCCCATCATCATCTTGCATTATTTCAACATCGCGATTGATAATCCACCTTCTCCTCCGGCTTACAAACTACTCTCTCTAACCTCTTCTCACACCTCCTCTGAGGACCTTGTTTCCTGCTCATGGTAATGGCTACTATCTGATAGTGCTTTGTTCCATCTTTGTTCAGATTTTGAGTCCCTAGATCTTCAGGACACTGCCATCTCATGGTTCTCAAGCAACCTATCTAACTTCTCCTTTAGTGTTGATGTCTCTGGATCCATCTCCTCCACTTCCTTTAACAGTTGGCGTACCGCAAGGCCGAGTCCTAGGTCTACTGCCCTGCTCTTTATATATACAACTTCTCTCTGTAAAATAAACCGCTCTTCTTGGGTTTTAGTATGGCCTCTGCACAGATGACACCCAAAGATATCTATCCTTCACCCTCTGTGGTGAAGGATAGACTGAATGTCTTTGTCATTTTATCTTGGATATACTCTTGCCACTTTAAGCCATCTTCCAGAAACTAGTAAATAGTCAACGGAGACTATTTACCTAACATCTCTATTTCTGACTTTCCAGACTTTTGCTCGCAGAGGACATCTAGAGTGAAGATTAAAAGTTTTAGAAAAAAAATATAGAACTGTCAAATGTTTGACTCTCATTTTCTAGTAAAAACTGTAGAAAAAAATTATATTTAACAGTTTTTGAAAATGTATTTAAAGTTTTGCATAAAGTCACTGCTATTTTAATACAATAGATTCCATATTTCTCATTTTTTTTAATTTTTTTTTTTACAGTTCAAATTTAATAAAAATGAGAGCTGTAAAGGAGTTTGCAAAAAGACATACGACCCAAAATTGAATACCAATATTCTTGAATTCATTAAAAAAGGAATACAGCTAAATTATCAACATCACTGGTAAGTAAAAATCTTTTCAGTTGTTCTGTTTTGCTCGAGGGCTCTTTATATTGCTCCTGTGGATGAGACATTTGCCTTGTTTAAACATACATTTCATGGTAATAGCAAAGTATGTAGTTCAGCATTTTTAACAGCAGCAGTTACAAAATAAGACCCCCTAAACGTACAGCCTGAGCGACAAGCCGAGGTCATTCACTCGCACCTGATCTCAGATCTATTACTAGTTGTCTGACAGTTGTGGAAATCACACCTCTTCCCCCAAATGGTGTAAAACTTGTCTGGGCATCTTCAATTTTAGTTTGACTTCATCAGTCAGTAGAGTGTATATTGGTTTTTTTACTAGCTGCACCAAGCTGGTCACATTATGGAGAGTAGACATAGTGTGTAATAGCACTGGAGTGAAGTAGGCATGGTGGACACGAACAGCTAAATCTACTTGTTGGTTGCTGCCATAGAGACTTATGGCGTTTCGGAAATATTGACCCAGCCATCTTTATGATGAGTAAAGAACATTGCACAACGCTGCTGATTAATGTAAAGTGGACAGTGCATTTAAAAGTCCCTAAAAATATTGTGTCTTAGGTTCTCCAATGATTGGAAGGTTGGATGTAACAATCTATTTATGTTGAACTGGTCTTCCACACAGTGGAGCAACTGGAGATATCTATAGATATGATTATGGGAAATGTAACGTCTCCTGTATTTTTGTGCATGATAAAAATTATCTTAATAAAGATGTGTAATGAAGTGTTTTCCATATGTTTTGCCCATTATTGACTTTATCCAGCAGCTGGATTGATGGACTAGAAAGCTAAAAAGATTCCTCTCAATCATATAGTTTGTGTGGTACTGTGTTAGTACAGTTCCAGGATCAATTTCCTAGTACAAAAATCATAATGGTTTACAGATAATACATTTTAATTGCAGACTAATTTAGTAGAGTACTGGCTTACAGACGTGACATTTGGTTATGTACTAGAGAGATCCCCTCTGCAGCACCATTTATTAGACTGTCTGTCTGGTTTAGAGATCCTTTATGCACAATGTAAACCACTTTTACCCAATCACAAACTCAATTGGAGAGTGGTAGAATGACAAATGTCGGTTCACTTGGACATGTGCATAAGTGATCTTGCAGCTGAAGAGTCTCCTGATGAATAGACAAGTTACTGCATCAGGGACATAGGTTGCATTATAAAACTGCTCCCCCATTTCAATCTAGGCTGATACCTGACCTTTGTATCCACTGGGCACTAGGCTAGTAGGCACCAGTTGCCCTTGTGGTTCAGGACTGGTTGTCTCATTAGCAGTCAGGATCTTGTTACATACAGGAAAACCAACACTGAGAAAGCAAAGCTCTGATTTTTAGTCCTTATAAAGCTTGAGGAGCTTCAACTAACAGACTCGTGAGCAGAAAATGCCAGTCAGGTAAGGTTTACATCTTTCAAGTTGTGTTATGCCAGACCATTGTCTGTTCAGGCGTCTTGGTGCGGTTTTAATGCAAGAGATTGTGTGTTCTACTTTTAGGGACCCATTAAAAGGAGTTGACCTGAGGACTCCAACCATTGTCACAGTCTGCAGGAGGTTGCTTAGTATTACTTTTGCTAAGTAACAGAGATCAACTGACATTATTAATATCATCGTCATAATTACCACCACCAATTCAGCAGCGTTGAACAGAGAATATTTTGACACACACACACACACACACACACACACACACACACACGTTAATTTGTTAGCAGCCAATTAACCTACCAGTATGTTTTTGGAGTGTGGGAGGAAACTGGAGCACCTGAAGTAAACCCATGCAAACACGGGAAGAACATACAAACTCACGATGAGCCTTGGTTAGGAATAGACTCATGAACCCAGCGCTGTGAGGCAGAAGTGCTAACCACTAAGTGTACCAATATACATCTTTATTTCAACCTTTTTAAGTCAGATAACCTGGGCCAGTAGTTTCTGTTTGTGGATTGGGGTCTGAATTTCTTGTTTGAGATATCTGTTCCAACCATAATCCCAAAACCACAATTCTCACCTAATTGACACATTTAAAAATTGCGGTGGTCATTAGTTTTATGGTGTTCAAGAACAATGTGCCTTTCATTAGAGGCATCGGCAGTATAACCATGACCATTGTGGTTTTATTCTTTTTAGCTTTACAGATCAGCATGTTTTCAATTACTCTGGATGTTTATGCTTTTATAGGATCATTGATAATATGCCCGTGACCTGGTGTTATGATGTGGAGGATGGACAGAAATACTGCAGTCCAGGATTTCCAATAGGGTGCACTGTTACCTCCGATGGAAGAGTGAAAGATGCCTGCGTTATCAATGTAAGTTGTCACAATAAAATGTACATACATACCTACATTCCAGTTTTTTTGATCTGCCCCTGTAAAATCTGTTTGTCTACTTTTATGTAATACTTTTTATTTGCACTTAGCAATGGCCTGACACTGCAGATATGCCTGTTTAATATTGTGCAAATCGCACAGTATCCTAGCCAATAACAGTTCAGATAACTAATGTTATTTTATATGTAAGTGTTTTAAATCCTATTGCTGGTATATGCTTTCCACTATATTCATGATCTAACCAGTTTACACATTTGTGGGCAATGTTGCTTTATGTAAAATAAGTACCTTTATGTAGTGGCAGATCTACCGTGGTTTCAGGGGCTACAGTCGCTATGTAAGGGAGGTAATAGGGCCCGACAATGTTGGTGCTCTCCTCTCTGAATACATCACCCCTATGTCTACCGCTCTGTGCTGATAAGAGCGCAATGCTCCTCTGAAAGGGAAGCTCTGAGATGAGTCTGCACACAACAGATTTTAGTGGCAATGCAAATTGACGGGAATGCCCAACTAATGGAGCGTACACAATTTTCCTGTATTGATCCATCTTTGTTATATTAAAGTAATTTTATTGCTTACCAATAAAACATTGTCCAATGCGACTGTTGTGGTTCCAACGCACAAAAATATTTAATTGCAAAATATAGCAAGATTTACAGCAAGCCATTATTACACAATAAAGATGTTACAAATAAAGCAGGAAAGTATAAAAACATCGAATACATTGCATTTTCCTTATAGTGTTCACCCAGGCCCAGAGAATACAGTCATGCTCACATGTAGTCAGGATCAGAGAGTCAGAACAATGGGCAGCATGCTTATATGTAGCTTGAGTATAGAAAAAAAAACTACTGGAGATGTCGCTATGTACACAGATAACACTTAATGAGGTCTTCATTGGTCCAGGGTTAATGATATTCCAGTTGCTTGCTGGTCATAGGTCAGTTCATTTAATCCTTTCAAAGGGTGAGGGGCAACTTCCCCCAACTACTGAAAACATGTGCTTCTCAAGGAACTGACCCAAACCAGTTTCTAAACAAGCTTAAAAACAATGTCAAATTGATAATTCAATATTTTATCTTCCATAACTATTGATCGCAGGAAGCAATTGCAAAGCCGAAATTAGAGGCTGAGAGATGGTAATGTGCAGATCAAAATGACATTAAACATGATAGATTTCCTATATCCTGAGCCTTAGATACTTTTAAAGTGCTTTTAACAGTAATATATTTAACTGTTAACTCTATTACATTTGATTATAAACGAATGTGTGTTGGAACTATTTACAAGTGAATGTGTAAGTGTGTGTGTGCGTTATTTATCGTGCGATGCCATCATAACACGTGGCGTACTGATCGCAATTGCACGGTAAAACTATTGATCAATATACTTTCTTTCATCCAATTATTCAACTTTGACAGTTATTCAAAGTGCCGGAGTGTAAAGACCCTTCCCCCCCCTTCCCCCCTCCTTTTCTCCCCTACTCTGATCAATGTTCCCCTCCTCTATCATTTCAGAATGAATTTAACAAGAAAGATACTTTTTACCTCTTCAATCACGTTGATATAGTAATCACATATCACAGTGGTAAAGACGAAAATTGGGATGGTGCACGACTGGTTACTGCAAGGCTTGAGCCAAAAAGGTAAGTTGTCGTCTTTTTTGTTTCCTGTGTCTTGTTACAAAATACTGTCTATTTGGTGAACAAAATATAGATATGTAATTAGAGGATTTGTTTTTCCAGACTTTCAACGCTAAAAACCGCTCGTTTCAGTATTAAACTGTACAGAACAAATATATACTGAGAGAATGGTTTTAGCTGTTGAGCAAGGAATGACTGAAAACTATTAATTGGAATTAGACCTCCTTCCAGCTAATGAGATATGAAATATTTAGCTTATTTTGTTTTAAACTATATTTAAATGCAGGTTTAATACCAGAATTTAAAGGAGAAAGTCTTGCATATTGCACATATGTTGACAATATAGGTATGTGTGCACAGCAGAGAGCTTTACCACTTAAGGATTATGAAGGTACTATATGTCTTAACTGCAGGAGAACCACAGTTGCTCTTCAAAAAAATATGTATTCTTTTTAAACTGCCACCCTTTTTATTTTCATTCCACTTTCAGTATGCAAGACGCATTTTATTTATTTTTGCTATGGGTGAAACGCGGCACTTTTAAGCTTTGTAGTAATATTACTGCTGCAAGGATCGTTACCTGATCCAGCCAACTCTGATCATCTGACTAGTCTGCTCAAATACTGCAAATTCAAACTCTGCTTTAACTGAATTATTGAAACAAGGACTGGGTCTGAAAATAAAGGCGTTCTAGCCCTTCAAATGCCTTGTTCTGTTTAGGGAACCAGTATTTTTAAGTGCTGGCAATGCATACTCTCTGTACTACAATACCACAAGACTTTATTCATGCACCTGAAGAACAGAAAGAAGCCTCTCAAAATATTGTGCACTTTGGTATAACCCACTTGTCCAGGTAAAATAAATGTGTTCAGATGAGCATGTAAGAACTTGTCTGCAGTTGCTTAGCGAGAGTGTGTGATTCAGAGAGAACGGTATGTGAGGAAACCACCTGGTTAAGACCACCGCCGTCTCCAGTGAGAGATAACGGCGATTAAATATTGCAGTATAATTAGTATAGAAGTGTTGATAAATCTGCAGAAATGTAACATAATTTGCAAATCATTTTAACGATTGAGAGTTATTTTATTTTTAAAAATGGATTGACTGTATTGTGCATGTAGCAATATTTGTTCATTTCATTATAGTTATAAAAACACAAATGAGAAAGAATTAAAATGTGAAGGCCACCCGATGGAAATAGCTAAAGAATTAACTAGCAAATTGGATGTCATCTACACCTACTCCGTGACATTTCAAGTAAGCGTTTCCGATATGGTTCCTCTCATTCCTCTACATGCAGCCGTTTTACCACGGTGGGGAGGGAAGTTTGAGCATTAGGGCCAATTGCAAGCTGCCTTCCCCTTGGGCCCCCCTCCCCCCTACCTTCCCAATCACTGCCATTGTGGACCACTGCTTTGAAAGACTGGATTGTTTGACAAACAATTTTCTTAATTATTTGTTTGTGTAATGCAAGATTTTATTTACTTTACCAGTGACTTGTAAGGCAGCAGTGTGATCATTTCTAGAGTTTGACTGTAAGGTAAAGTAATAATGAAAGGGAAAGTATAACCAACCTGACTAGAGCAGAGCATTATGGGAGTTATAGTTACCCAGCTTACACTTGGTCATGTGTATTTTTAGACCTTGTACCATTATGTGTCCAGCTCTCTTGGCCTCCTTAACCACCCTTGCTTAAAGCAGACCTGTCACCAGGAGGTCCTGTATCGCTAGTTTTTGCTTTACTACATACTGCCATGTGCTCTATTCAGTAAGAGGGGGGGAGGGGAGCAGACCAAGTTGAGCTGTCAGCCTGAACTTTGCTTAATTACAACCGCATCTTATTACTGTGTACATTGTCCCAAATTATAGCACATAAATGAACTAGCACAACGTGTCTAAGGAGCTGGTTCGTGAGAGATCGGCTGGTTTTCCATATTGCCTAGTGAGGAATACTCCCCACACAGTCCTATTATACTTTAGATGTTCTTGTCCATAGTTATACAGTGCTGATAGGAATGTTATCACATTTGCAGTAGTATATTTTTCAAAATGTTGATTTTATTGTATAACACCATATTTATTTATTTTTTTAAGGAAAATAATACAATTAAATGGGCATCTCGTTGGGATTATATTTTGGAATCTATGCCGCACACAAATATCCAGTGGTTCAGGTGAGATAGTGGGTAAAAGCATTTCCAGTAAATGTTACAAGCGTTTATAAAATCAATATAGTCTGAGCTTGTGCTTCCTTATAGCAGCAGTTAGAATTGGCATCCACTTCTGCTATATACCTTAGTTGTTCCACGTTGGCTATGGTATGATATGACTGCAGATTGTAGAAACCCTGTGGGTCTTTGCTCATGTATAATTGACCTGAATCATTATAGTTTGTGTTTGACAAACGCTGCTGTTATATCTGTCTGGATGATGCATTTTAATTAAAAATGGTGGTACATATTGAACATTTATAGGCTTACAAAGTGAAAATTTATGGTAAAATATACATACATGAAGGGTTCCTTGGTACAGTAATAAAAAAACTATGGTGCCTTACACCATAGAAAGCCATCAATTCATTTTTTCAAAATCACTTTCTCAAATCATTAATTGCTTTTTTATTTATTTTTTTAAATCATTTTATTCGCCGCTGGAGGTGGAAGATGATGTGGGGGCATGTGAAGCAGTGCAGCTAAAGAGTAGGGTGCAAATGCTAGTCTTTCAATTTCAGGTGGACAAAAAAGGCTTGTTGGAGTAACCACTCCGAGGCGTAGCGGAACAAGGCAGAGAGTGCAAGGGGTAAATTTATCAAGCTGCGGGTTAGAAAAAGTGGAGATGTTGCTTATAGCAACCAATCAGATTCTAGTTATTTATGTAGTACATTCTACAAAATGTCATCTAGAATCTGATTGGTTGCTATAGGCAACATCTCGACTTTTCCAAAACTGCAGCTTGATATAATTTACCACCAAAGGTCACCACGTCTGGAAAACGAATGCCTCTCCGCTTTCTGTCAGGGTATAGTTTAGGTTTGGCAATTCTGGGTCTGCATTTGTTTCCAGAGAAATTATTTTATTGCTTTTAATTGCATTGATTCATGCAACAACAGAAATGTTACACTGGCTAAGTTGGAATCCATTGATTCCTATGGGCCTGTTCTCACATGCAGTTTAAAACACAGTCCATGAAACACATTACATGTATTTGAAAGAATAAATAAGACTATGCTGTCCTATGAAGAGTTCAACACTATGTAGGGCCAAATGCTGCTTTGTTTGAATACAGTTATAGTCCCCTCTTCCTACGAGCCATAAGTTTATAGACATCTCGTTTTTCTCTTTTTAGTATAATGAACTCGCTTGTAATTGTCCTTTTCCTGTCTGGCATGGTGGCCATGATTATGTTACGAACCCTTCACAAGGATATCGCCAGATACAACCAGATAGATTCTTCTGTAAGTATTCTCTAGAGGCACTCTACAAAATGTTCATATAGAGGGCTGCAAGTTTGGTTCATGTTAGTATTGCGGCTCCTATGGATTAAAGGGGTCAAGTTGAGACTATAAAAGATTTCAGGGGAGTAAAGAGACGCAAGACTTTTTGGAGTGCTCAATCCGATCCATGGTCCAACAGTTGTATACCCCTGATATATTGGATTCCAGCACAAAATGTCACAAAATCCAAATTATTTTGGCTATGTCTATTGTGATTCATTGATTTTTGTTAATTTATTTAACTTTTGTTGACGATGAGCTGTTACAAAAAGGTGATATAGAAAAACAGCATGCCACAACTCCAGACATATTTGATTGGATAACATATGTTTGTCCTTCAGTGAATCCACTTACCATTTACTTGTGGCGCTCTCTGACTTAAAACCGATTAGCCAAATCGCCCTTTAAGAGGAGACTGTATGTTCTCACCGGGGCAGGGACAAGAAAAGAACAGTTATCTTGGCTCTTAATTACAGACTGAGAGACGTTTTCCTATCTGTATTGGTGGGTTTTTTACGCATAAACCTAGCAGGAGAGTCTACTGTGGAACCTCATGGCTTATTGAATCGGCCACATTATGGTGCGTGTGTGTGTACATAGTGTTAATGATTCCTATTCTTCAATTATTACAGGAAGATGCTCAGGAGGAATTTGGCTGGAAGTTAGTACATGGCGATATATTCAGACCACCTAAAAAAGGGATGTTGCTGTCTGTTTTTCTGGGCCAAGGAACACAGATTTTCATTATGATGTTCATTACATTGTGTAAGTATCTATACATGTGATTCTTTCCCATTAGAAAACTGTTGTCCTCTAACACTACTTGGGGCTGTTGCACATACCTCTAGGTGTCTCACTGCTCCTGTTGCCCCCACAATTGTTGTGTCACTGGATTTGCTGCTGACACCAGTCACCCTGCAGCTGCAGACTGGGAAGGAGTGCATGTCTGTATGTTGTATGCTGCTGTCTTCCTCTGTCCTATGCTCACAGAGATGGCCTCTATGAAACGGTGCAAGAAATGTATTGTTTAATTTATTTATAGTTGGCATCCACTCTTTGTTTTATGTTTTGGGTTGTCTATTTTAGTTTTGATTTTAAAGATCTTAACATGATGAAAATGACAATGATATATATGGCTTTTTCATTCCTTTTTAGTCCTGGCTTGTCTTGGATTTCTGTCCCCTGCCAACAGAGGAGCACTGATGACTTGTGCGGTTGTGTTGTGGGTCCTACTGGGGACCCCTGCTGGCTATGTGTCTGCTCGGATGTATAAGAGTAAGTACCCATAGAAACATAGTTTGTCAGCAGAATCCTAGACATCTGCTATTTTAAAAAAATAAAACACACACACACACACACACCCTTTCTGTGCTCTATTGCTAATTTTTTTACACTTTGTCTAATTTTGTTATGCAGCATTTTAGTAGTCCTATTTTAAGAATGTGTGTCTTCAGAGTTTTTCCAGAACTGTATGTAGCAAGATGAAGTTTTCCCAGTGTCATATAAAGTACTAATATAAGCCTCCTGTTACTGATACTAATACATCTCCCTATTCCAGCAAATAGTGTTTTTATGTACTCTTAAATTAGAAAATGATCATTAATGATTGGCTACTTTAAAAACTTCATTCCTCTGTACTACATAGAGGTTAGTAAACTTATTCATCCTGTTACTTGCATGTAAATGAAAATGCTGTTTCTCAGGGCAATTTATATACGTGATCATTAACAAAGTATTAGTGTTTTTTGATATTCAACAGTTTTGTCACTGTAACTTCATTTTTTTCAGCATTTGGGGGGGAGAGGTGGAAATCCAACGTGTTACTGACGGCACTTCTGTGCCCTGGGTAAGTTGTGTGCACGTCTTCAAGCAGTTCATAGTTTAGATAAAAACCGCATGGTAACCTGTTTTATCATATCTTCTTTGTTGTTGTGGCGGGAACAGCGATACATTTGTTTAAATATCCTGTAAAAATTACTGTATTATGTTTATTGCTTTCCTCACATTATCTATGGAAACTGATTGCTTCATCGGCATGAAGTGATCTAGATTCAAATACAAATGATTTGCTATTTAGAAGAGTAGAAGTGAATGTGGTGTATTGTGCAGTGTATGCTGATGATATTGCAGTTTCATAGACAACCACTAGAGGGCTGCAGATTTAAACCATACTCTTGTACATATATTTATGTGGAAATATTTAGTAGGTTTTGTGAGTGGTAAGTTTTATATCCATTTCTTAAAGGAGCAATGCTGACCCAATAATGCTACAAACTCTTATGTCCCTCTTCTGTTTCTGCTGCTCACAGGATTATTTTTTCGGATTTCTTCATCATGAACGTTATTTTGTGGGCAAAAGGCTCTTCAGCTGCGATTCCTTTTGGGACACTGGTGGCTGTCCTGGCAATGTGGTTTGGCATTTCTGTCCCACTAACGTTTTTAGGGGCATACTTTGGATTTAAAGAGAGAGTAAGTTTTCTGTTTTGATCTTTAAGTTTACCTAAAGCTGCACTGTAAGTATGTAACAGAATAAAACATATTCTCAGCAAATAAATATGAGGGCAGATTAATAGTTTGTCATCCGCGGCGGAGCCGTGCGCGTCTCGCTCCGCGGCGGAGCCGTGCGCGTGTCGCTCCGCGGCGGAGCTGTTTCCCTGGGCGACAAGTATAAAAAAAACTCTGCTGGATGATATAAATACATAAGTAAAAATCACAGCAGTAAGCCAGGAAAGGAGGTATATGCAAGCAAATAAATGTCATTTGAAGGTGTTTTTAAATGTGATCTTCAGTACTGTAGTTTGTAGGAATGTAGGAAACATTGGGCTGAACTTGGACATTGTGGTATTGTTGCCTTGATATTCCATAATTTAGGAGACCTACTGACAAACTTTATTCGGACATTTTATGTTTTATACTTTTTTTGTGTGTGTTTTTTTTCTTAAAGCGTAAACCTGGGATACTCCCTTGTTAGAAATGCTTTTTTATAAGTTTATTGTTTGGTTATGCCACGCCACCATACAGAATATGGACACAAGGTGGCGCTGTTCTTTTGTTTATGGATGGAATTTTTTTTTTTCTCAACTTGTTTTATACAATATTTTCTGTTCATATTAATACGTATATGCAGAGACATATGGTTGCTATTACATGACTAATTATCTGAGTAGAAATTTATGCAAGATCAAAAATGTTGCAAATTACCACACAAAAAGTTACATGGAAGATGCAAGAAATGAATAAATTGGACATCTTGCAGCTACTTCAAAAAGCATATAATGAAAACAGTAGACATACTTTTAAAGCTGCAGTACGACATAAAAAAATCTTACTAAGCTTCTATCTGTTCTAGCCAGGCCACATTGAAATGTGCTGGGGGGGTGCTACATTTACAGTTTGAGACCTCACATTCTTCATCCTTCTCTTCTTACAGTCCATTGAACATCCAGTACGTACAAACCAGATTCCTCGTCAAATTCCCACTCAGTCCTTTTTCACAAAGCCATTCCCTGGCATTATTATGGGTGGTATTCTACCGTTTGGATGCATTTTTATTCAGCTATTTTTCATTCTCAACAGCATTTGGTAAGTGTTATGTGGTGGATGTTTTCTCTTCTGAAATGTTACAGATCTGTTGCATTGTACATTAGCAATAATAGTACAAATAAAAAAAGATGCCCTTTTATTCGATGTCTAAGACATTACTCTGCTTAAGGGTGATCAATATGTCAGTGGTATCTTGATTGTAAATTAAATTCAGTATAGTGTGTGTGGTTGGCATTTATGGAAACTGTTCTGCAGGTAACTGCAGAAAAACTGGTGCTGCCAATAACAACCGTTTTGATTCTAATTAATTTATCTTGCATGCTTTAGAAAATGAAAGCAAATGGGTACTTGCGGTGGGTTACAATATCTTTTCTACACATTTACGTTTGAAACCGTTTTCATAAATGTCTCCCTTTCACTCTGCTATTTTTCACTGACTGGATTTGTATATGAATCGTCATTTTGTGTTTCGGCACTTTCAGGAGATGTTAATAAGGCTCTGACCAGCTAATCTTGGTGGAGGCTAGTGACAGAGTTACACAAGTAGAGGTGGCTTAGAATTAATACCCATGATGCCATCCCTGGAAGGGTTCATCACTCTATGTAAAGTGTATTAGGAAAAATAAAAACACTGTCAATCTTTGTGTTTATTCTGTGGCTGCGACCCAAATCTGGGCAGAGGATACTGCAAAACAAAGTTAACAAGGACCTACTTTGTCCTCCGTTTCCCTTGTATAGAACAACTTCTCGCAAGCCTTCAGAAAAATATGCAAAAAAGGGTTTTATTGGATTTTTTAAAAGAACAAAAGTGTAGCATCATTACTTTTAATGTGAACATGCCTATGGAAATGTTATTCTTCTCCCACACTCCATACCATTTTGCTTTTTAAGGGTTTATTTACAAGTGAATTTTATTTCATGCAGATTCTTGTTGCACGGTATATGCAATGTAGTCACGATGCAGTTGTAGTGGACCTGTGGCCTACACACACTTGTAGGCTGAGCCAACATTCAGCCAACCAGTTGGACATCACTGAGGCACTGCTTGTCTAATATTCATAAGACTGAGCTATGTTCATCATCATCACTATTTATATAGCGCCACTGATTCCGCAGCGCTGTACAGAACTCATTCACATCTGTCCCTGCCCAATTAAGGCTTACAGTCTAAATTCCCTAACATACACACACACACACACACACACACAGACAGAGACAGACTAGGGTCAATTTTGATAGCAGCCAATTAACCTACCAGTATGGTTTTTGGAGTGTGGGAGAAAACCGGAGCACCCAGAGGAAACCCACACAAACACAGGGAGAACATACAAACTCCGCCAGAACGACCATGGCCTTATCTGTGAGGTTTCCTTTGAATTGATGGACTACATTTTCACAGATATTAGTGCAGCCCATACAATGGCTGCCACCACTGCACATACAGTCAGCACACTTTTAAAATAGTATATTTTAGACCTTGCCTATATATCTCAATGGTTTTTCAGATCTATGTCAAAGGTTAGTCATGATCTCCATGTCCAGCATTCAATGCATGATATAATATACATAATAATCGGAGATCTTTATTGCCCATTTATGATGACTCTTTTCTTTGTGCTTTTTAGTGGTCCGCACACGGTCTGTATTCTCAGAGTTCATGTCTGTCTGTTATATGCACATCCTCTAGTGGTTTCTTAGTCATAGCCTTGTTAGACATTCTTTTGTATGTTTCACTTCATGTATTTTGTTTTGTAGGTCTCATCAAATGTACTATATGTTCGGTTTCCTGTTTCTGGTATTCATAATTCTCCTGATAACTTGTTCAGAGGCTACCATCTTGCTTTGTTACTTCCATCTGTGTGCAGAGGTACTTATACACTTAGCACATCTTATACTACTGAAGGGTAATCCTTGCACTGAAGTTAGATTGGATAAAGATTGTTATGTTTTATTTGTTGTTTGTTGCACGTAAAAAAATTATTTTTTTTGCAAAATAACCTACATATAAGATGACTTTTCTTCATATGCTTAAAGCGGATTTGTCACCTACACAACGTACAGGGAGCCATTTTGTGTGCTGTCCAATATTCAGGCTATCAGTTCACTAAACACTAATTAAATGACAGAGGTGTGAGGGAATTATGCTCAATATTTTGCACACAATGGTTTACTTATTCTGTGTAAAGCTGACTGGTCCGCTTTAAAGAGAGAGGGAAAGTTGTTGGTTTAGTGTTTCAAGCAAATTATAGTTTTGTGTTGGGGCTATACTTCCATACAACCCATATCCAAAATGTACATGACAGCTAATTATGCATGTTCAGTTCCTACTGTGAAGTCCTTGTTGTGTTCTATCCAGGTCCTCTATGTGCGTGTGTTACAGGCACCAATAATGTACCCTGTAGAGGTCACAATGATAATGTGCCTTCTGACATAATGTATTCTCCTCAGAGGATAATGGAGCTGCCGTTTGGAGTGTTGGAAATGTATCAAGCTGCGAGTTTGCTCACAGCTTGATACATTTATCATCCGCTAATAATAAATGTTGCAGCATTTGATAATTCCCTAATGAATGCAGGCAACCTCCTATAGGTATGCAGGCTACACTTGTAAAAACATGGGCTTACTCTGGTAAAGCCCATTAATCTGCATGTACTGAAATAATGGAAAGCTATGTTTTAACACACTTGTGATATAACATACACTTGTACATTTAATAGGGACACTTATGTTGTATCTCATCTCTGAGTCGTTACTCCATATCCATTTTGTTCTGTGGCAGTGTAGTGGTGTTGACAAATTATGCTGTACTATAAAAGTGGAATTCCTGGTTACAAATGTCTTGTTGCTAAGTTGACATTATTAACTTCAGAGTTTCACTAAATTTGAATTATTTCCATTTTTGCTGAATTAATAGTAATATTAAACTGGCACTACATTTGTATTTCAGTGACTATGATGTGCATATTTTCTCTTTAATACATTATTTAAAAACCTTTAAACATAAATTCATATCTAGTTTGCTAAATGATGCTGTTTGTTTCCACTTGCAGGATTACCATTGGTGGTGGCGGTCTTTCCTAACGAGCGGATTCACCGCTGTTTACCTTTTTATCTATGCAGTTCATTATTTCTTCTCTAAGCTTCAAATCACAGGAACTGCCAGCACCATTTTGTACTTTGGGTACACAATGATCATGGTTTTAATTTTTTTCCTGTTTACAGGTAAGTAGTAATTATAGAGCCAATTCTCAGAACTGTTTGTCTTGTGTTTTTTATTTTTTTGTTATGTATCCTGGTCATAAAATAAGCTGATGCTCAAGGAACAGCCAAAGATATTTCTCACTCAAGATGGGGTGTTGGCTAGTTAAAGTGCGGTTTATCTCTCGCAATGCCATCAATACCTTCCCCACTCTTTGCAAAGCCATCAATGTAAATCCTACACAACTGATCGCTATGAGGGGACCGATCAGAAACACTGACATGGTCGCTGATTTTTCTTACATGAAATAGATTACCTGGGACTAGTAACACACGGATTATCTCTGGCACAAGCACGTGCATTTACATGCTCTGACAGACTAGTATGTGTCTATGAAAAACAAAACATACAAACATATTTTTGCGTATGCACTTGATTGGATGATTTGTGTATATTTCGGACCATAAATGCACTTAGACGCAGCTATCATCATCATCACCATTTATTTATATAGCGCCACTGATTCCGCAGCGTTGTACAGAGAACTCGCTCACATCAGTCCAAGCCCCAAATACAAATGGGTAGCAGGACACAGTATTGAATGGGTTTTGTTTTTACATGTTTTTGCATCATCTGTTAAGAAATGCAAGTCAGATGTAGCGTTTGTACGCCAGTGGGTAACAAGCCTTAAGGAACAGAAATGGAACATAAAGGGGAAATACCACAGCCTGTTTGTGGACTGACAATGCACTAGGCACCAATGCATCATGACTGTTAGTTAGGCCTCATGAATCCTAGTCAGCAGCCATTTTGTGGGCTGAACCAGTATTTTTTATAATGGCCTAAAAAAGAATCCATGACTACTGAACATGAAATGCATTAATACAATCAATTTTTCTTAGTGATTTCAAACTAGTGTTCGTGGCGCATGTTCCCAGTGAATTGTTCGTCTTTCTCCTGAATGCTGGTTCAGCATACCAAATTTCTAGCACCACTGTTTGTAGGCAACGTGCACTTTCCAGCCATTATTGAATTGAATGGAAGCATGGCGGAGGATACTGGTAATATATTCCATGTGATACACCTGCCATATGCAATTAATGAGAGAGGAGGTGGGTCTGGATTTTTCCAGAAGAGGGCAATTTGACATCTGGCTGCACTGAGAAATATGTGTGATGAGTTTTTGGGTATGTCTCAAGACTTTGGGAATGGAACAAAGGAATAAAGGGTAAGAGAGGGAGGGTGACCTGAGCGATGAAAATTAAGAGATGAACAGAGTCCCAGAAGAGTAGCATCTCAGACAGTGCCTCCAATTGTGGGACAGGGTGCCCTCATGTCTGCACCGACGCCAACACAGGCTAGAGGTGCTTGGGTATTTGAGGTGAAGGCTATGAGGGACCAGGTACCAGCGATAGAAAATCTTATGAGAGTTTTCGCTAATCTTTACACACATCGATGTCTTGGAGAGGTTTATGCGACTTTTATCCCAGTCTTCCGGGGTGAGTATCTCCCCCATGTCCTCCTCCTATTTAAGTTTGTGGTGGTCTTTAGGAGGGCGTAGGTGTACAGTGTCTTCATTGCAGGAAAGGTCTTCAGTTTCCCAAGCCTGGCAGTAGCCTTATTGAACTGGTTACATACTGGTGTTACGCTTGTACCAAAAAATGCCAAGTGCAAGCATCATGTGAAAAAGCATATAAATGCATGCGTTCGATGTGTGCTTCACATACAGTATACTTTGGAGACCTTTGCAAATGTGTAGAGTGCAAGCAGCACTGAGCTTTTCGCATGCATTTCAATAACCCATTCATTTCAGTGGGGTTTACAATGTGTAGACACATTGAAGTGAATGGGTCATTGAAATAAATGGGAGAAACTCTTCTAGAAAATAAATAATAAAAAATTGAACCATGGGAGCAGCAAGTGCAGAGCCCCCCTGCTACAGTGGAAACTAGTGCTAGACAGCCTGGGCTTGTTCCCACTATTAACAGGCAAACGCCCAGCATGAGGTCCCCTATCACAGTAGAACCAACCCAGCATACCCCCTCCATCCGACTCTTCCCAGTATCCCCTGGGCTATGGGTATTGGGGTAATAGAGAATTTTGGGGCCTCCTTGTCACGCTGCCCATTAAACAAATATTTTATTTAGTCTATGGTAATTTTCTAATACCTTGTCTGCATCAGTTATCAGTTCCTTAGACTGCATTATGAAAGTGCTATTTTTATTGTATGATATGTTGTTTTCCACTGTTTGTGTAAAAATTTGAATGCAGGTCTTTGTAGTAAGAGATTATTAGGGTTTATTCCTCCCCATGCCCAGTTTCACATTTCCTTGACAACTTTGTCGCTTTGCTTTCTTGCTTCTTTTCCACTTACTTACCCACTCTTATTCTGGGGATTTCAACATCCCCATGGATAGCCCTGCTGGTAGGGTTGCATCTACTAAACTCCTCATGCTTATTTCCTTCAGTGGACATCATCTCCCACCCGTTGTGAGGGACATTCCCTAGACCTTGTGGTCTTCTGTCTCTAACATCCCTGCTTCTTGAACTCTGCCTCCCCGCTCTCTGACCACAAACTTCCTTTCCTTCTACTTCGTCTTGCCTCCTGCATCCCCACCTGCACCCCAATCAGTGCGCACACAGTGACACACAAGGCCTTGTCCTATTACTTTTCTTAGCCTCACTTGAACCACTCCTATTTCTACCCTGTCCTGCCCTAATGCTGGTGCCTAATTCTACAACAATACTCGCTCTGCCCTAGGCAGTTCTAGCCATCACATTGTCTCAGACAATCCCAATCCTGGCTCTCAAAACAGACCCTCCTGTACCGCCATGCACCATTGGAGAAAAGCTTGTTCCAACACAGACATATTTTATTATAGCTGTATCCATCTTGCTTCTCTGCACACCCCCATCACTCTCCCTTCTTCCCTCACTCTGCATCACTTTGCCACCTACTTCAAAGGCAATACCATCCATCAGGAAATTTCCTGTCACCCGTTCAGTCACCCTACGCGCACCTTCTACTCCACTCTCACACCCAACCTCCATTCTCTCCTGTTACTGAAAACACGTTCTTCACACACTCTTTATCGTCCCCTTGATCCTGTTCTCTCCAAACTTCTCCCCCCCCCCCCCAAGCTTGCTTGCACCATGTTCACCTCTTCACTGGCACTTTCCCTTCTATTATGAGCTAATCTAATCCTCAAGGAACAATCTCTTGACCCTACATCTCTCTCCAGCTACCTCCCTATTTAAATCCAAACTACTTGACTCACTTTCTCTCCACTCACTCTTTTCAACCCTCCACAATCAGACTTCCACCTATTTCCCTCAACAGAGGCTGCCTTTGCTAAATTGACCAATGGTCTACAAATGGCTAATTGAAAAGGTCACTTCTACATACATATCTTCCTTGACCCTTCACTCCCTTGGCCTTCCAAGCACTGTTCTCGCCTCTTAGCTTTCTGCATGCTCCTTCAATGTCTCCACTACGGACTCCCACTCCACTCACTCCATCTATTGGGGTTCTTCAAGGCTTTGTTCTTGTCCATTTACTTTTGTATCTCTATACCTCTTCTCCTGATGAACTAGTACACACGCTCCTTTGGTCTCCTCTACCACATATATGCAGAAGACATACAAACCTATCCCTTCTATGCAAAGAGACAGTTTGAGACATGGGATAACAATCTCAACCTGGATATTCCAATGCTACCTAAAGCTCAGCATGTCCAAAACAGAGCTCATCATTTATTGCTTGGTACCCTTTCCAGGGTTTCCTGTACCATGGAGAAGATGTTGTCACTTTAATTTTTCCTTCCCAGGTCGGACCGTGTCCTTACTGAGATCTGTGGGAAACTTTCGTTTTTAACATATCTTAAACACATTTTTTACCATTATAGCCTTTAATTATGGCAAGCAAAGGTTTATTTACGCAAATAAGACCAGTTGTCTGTGCAAAGTAGTATTCTATATTTGAAATTGTGTTTAACTACTTAATAACCAGACTAATTTGTGTGTGCGTGTGTGTGTGTTCCTCTGGGCACACACCTTTTTATAGTCTAAATGTTTTATATGTATGTTTTTAGTATTTTTGTAACCTATTGGATTAAATATTTTTCTACTTTATTACCTTTATGGATAACAGAAAAGAATAGACATCTTCGTGATTCTTCCCAAAGACAATTAGTGCAACCCCAGAAATTTACCCCAAAATGCGACCAGCTGACACTTTCAGGGATACCAAATAAGTGTACTTTTGCAGAAAGTCCGATACAGTTATTGGACCCAGAAACAAGATGTACTGTTTAGTGTACATATCCTTAAGATGGGGTTAGGAGCGGGAGGCCAAAAATTGGGATGATGGCACTGAGAGTACTCTGGTGTCTGAGAGCTAAATACAGTGATTAAGGGCACAGTTATGGAACTGTCAGTGACAAAAAAAACACTGAATCAGCAGCCCCTTTTCTTGTAAGTGTAAATTGTATGTAATTCTTAATTTGAATTATTTTGAATCTGTCACGCTCTTGCCATTAGCCAGAGTAATGACACTGAAACAGTGTTTTGTTTTTCCATTTTACCCTCCTAGGAGCATAGGTGAATGTGCAGTGTCTCATTTTCCATAAACTATTCTGTAATGAAATGATAGATGTGCCCTACATGCGGCGGTTTTTTTTTTTTCTTTGTTTAAATTGCATACAAATATCAGTGTCTGATGTAAGCAGTGTGTCACAATGGATTATTTGTATTTTACCATAGATGTTTGAGAAATGTTGGTCTTTAATATTGGCGTGTTCATTAGACCATCTTTCTAACCTGTAATAGTCTGTACTTTGTTTTAGATTTCTCTGAACGCTGCTGAGTGGAGACGTGTTGGTTGTTGCCATTATAGAAATGCAGGGCCTGATTAAGGGTCACAGCCGCCCTAGGCCTGATCTGTGTGGAGTTTGTATGTTCTCCCTGTTTGCGTGGGTTAGACTGTAAGCTCCAATGGGGCAGGGACTGATGTGAATGAGTTCTCTGTGCAGCGCTGTGTAGTAGTTAATGGCACTATATAAATAACTGATGGTGATATATATCTCTTACCTGATCTTGCAACGTAGACTATCTGATGTTCTCCTTTGCTTGTTCTTGGAGCGTTCTCAGTTGGCTTTTGGAAACTTGAGTCCTGTATTTAAAATGTGCACAAATTGAATCATTTAGGGTTTGTTAAAATTTTGCACTATGATACAAACACATCATTCCATTATGACCATATGAAGCAACCCCCTAGGACAGATAGACAATAAAATATATGGAAATTATTTACAATCATATACTAACATCTACCAGCCCTTACTGTCTAGTATTTAGCATTCTAGTCACCACCACACACTACAGAGATAATGCCCCCCACAAGCTATTTCATCAGCTCCCCCCGCCAGCCACTACATTCCACCAGCCATTTTTATTGACCCCCACCATTCATTTCATCAACCACCCACTCATTTACTCACTCCCCCCACCCCCCCCCAGTCGCTTTATTAACCCCTCCTCAGTCGCTTCATTAACCCCTCCTCAGTCGCTTCATTAACCCCTCCTCAGTCGCTTCATTAACCCCTCCTCAGTCGCTTCATTAACCCCTCCTCAGTCGCTTCATTAACCCCTCCTCAGTCGCTTCATTAACCCCTCCTCAGTCGCTTCATTAACCCACTTAGTGTGGTCATGTGATCATCTCACATGCGCACACTAAGCTTAGCACAGCAGCTGCACTGATGGGGCAGCTAACCACATCAGATATGCTGTTAGCTGGCTGCATCAGTGTAATTAGATACACTGACAGCAGGGACCGCCACCTTGAGGCCAGGGGCGGGCAGATGGTCACTGAGGAGGCAGCGCCGAACATTTTAGGTAGTTAAAATGTTTTTTTTTGTTAAAGCTTACTAATTGTGCAGGCGCTGTGCCCCCTAGGGACCCAGTGCCCCAGGCTGCAGCCTGATCAGCCTAATGGTTGATCAGACCCTGTACAAATGGAATATTTTTAACCATGGGTCCAGGCTTATACTATAGAGATGGATAGCTTTCTTGGTTGGCTTATATGAGGTATTACAAAGCTTTCATGTTTAGTGATGTGGGGCATTACAATTGTCCTGGCTCGGCTGTGCGTGGGGCACGGCTATGGAAAGGGTGCCAATACAGGGCATTCATATTAAAGATGTTATCTGGATGTGTAGAGCCTCAGGCAATGTAGCAACACAGATTTTAATGCAAAAATATATTTTAGTGTACAGGAACAAGAATTGCATAGAGAGGGTTAATGGTTTGGTTTACTTTTCTTGATACAATTTTCAAAATGGTAAAACATGGGGGTCAGTATTCTTTCATGTTGTACAGCCCTTCCCTTCATACGTGCTTGTCACTGACAACAATAGGAAGATTTTCTTTTCCTTTTTCTCCTACTAAGCATCACCTGCAATGTTTATATAGGAGTGTTTTATCTAAAGGCAACAAGGTAGTAAAATTGCTTTAGTTGCTGTGACTACTGGTTCTTTTTTTAGAAGCACAGTAAATATTTGCATACACGGCCAATTTTGTCTGTGTAGCAGGCGGTTTATAAATTGCTGGCTGTCTACTACAGTACAGGAAAGCCCACTTCATGGAAAAATATTTAAATTAATTAATTCCAATCTGCTGTGAAAATGTAGAGGCAGTTGTCTGCGAGTGTGTGTTTTCACTTGCCTAATGTATGTTTAGACAGATCCAACCTTAAGTTCCTCTAATTTAGGGCTCTTTCTGCCAATGTTTTAAATTGAGTTGGAGACGTTTACAGAATTTGCTTTTATTACTGGAAAAGCGTGTAGATGAGTTTACTGCATTTTTTCAAGTTTAACCTGAACTGCAGCACTTAAAATAATTTGCCGTGATTTTAAATGTTTCTACCTATATGTCAAGTATAACTCTGTGATTGACACCTATAAGTATAGAGTGTTCATTGGCAATTTATAGCTTATTCTGTCTTTATAAGTATCAATCAGCCACAACATTAAAACCACTGAAAAGTGAATAACATTGATTATCTTGTTTCGATGTCACCTGTCAAGTGGTGGGATATATATGTATATTTTATTTCGGCAGTGAGTGAGCAGTCAGTGTGCTGGAAGCAAAAAAAATGAGCAAGTGCAAGGTTCTGAGTGACTTTGACAAGGGACAAATTGTGATGACTAGATGATTGGGTCAGAACAGTAGGTCTTGTGGTGTGTCCCTGGTATGCAGTGGTTAGTAACTGCCAAAAATGGTCCAAGAAAGGATAACCGGTGAACTGACGACAGGGTCATGGGAGCCCAAGGCTCATTGATGCACGTGGGGAGCGAAGGTTAGTCCATCTGGTCCAATCCCACAGAAGAGCTTTTGTAGCACAAATTGCTGAAAAAGTTAATGCTAAAGTAAAAGTAATAGACAGATGTCAAAAAGACACAGTGCATCGCAGCTTGCTGCATAGCCACAGACCGGTCAGAGTGCTGACCCCTGTCCACCACTAAAAGTGCCTACAGTGGACATGTAAGTGCCAGAACTGGTCAATGGCGCTTTGGAAGAAGGTGACCTGGTCGGATCAATCACGTTTTCTTTTATATTATGTGAACGGCACCGGGGGAGTGTGCATCATATACCTGGGGAAGAGATGGCACCAGGATGCATTCTGGGAAGAAGGCCATCTGGGGGAGGCATTGTGATGAGGCATCATTGGGCAAAGTTCTGCTGGGAAACCTTGAGTCCTAATATTCATGTGGATATAACTTTGACACGTACCACCTATCTAAACATGGTTTCATACCAAGTACATCCCTTCTTTGAAACGGTATTTCCTGATGGCAGTCGCCTCTTTTAGCTGGATATTGCACACTGTCATGTTCCTCAAACCATTGCTAAACAATTTTTGCAAAGAGTTCAAGGTGGTGACTTGGCCTCCAAATTCCCCAGAACTCAATCCGATTGATCATCTGTGGGATGCACTGGAAAAAAGTGTCCGAGCCATGGAGCCCCCATCTCGCAACTTACAGAACCTAAAGGATGTGCTGCTAACATCTTGGTGCCAGATACCACAGGATACCTTCAGTGGTCTTGTGGAGTCCATTCGTTGACTGATCCATGCATGGACTCGACATTGTAGAAATTGTAACAGATGATGATGCAACTGGAGCCTTATCAATTGCAGTACAAAATTACTTGTCGTAGAGCAAGACCACAAAATACTGTGGCTCAAAACACTTAGGACATTAATTTAAAGCTGCTTACATCGTTCATAATAGGTACAAGAGAGCCTTGCAATGACTTTACAGTGTTGTATCAAATGTACATAAAACTATCACAGTACACTTGTTATCATGCAGTTTTTCTCGTTTCACGATATGTAGAAAAAAATAAATCAATACTTTCTAGAATGCTGATGGCTCCAGTATACAAATGAAGCCTGAAACGCATTCCACCGCATTCTAGAAGTTTAGAAGGAGACGTAGCACCCATCAAATGATAAAACCAAAATGGAACGCATGTATTTCTTTTAATTTTTTTTAAACACTGAGTCTTTGAAGAACATAAGATTTGCAGTTTTACAGAAACCTGGAGTTTTTGGTAAGGTCACTTTATTTAACATAATTGTTTTTATGGTAATGGGGAAGGGAAACAGAAAAAATGAGGGGAATGGGAAGGGGTACATAGTGGGAAGACAAAACTGAGAATATCATGAGTTCACTTTATAATCTAAGTTATGTTTGTAAATGCAATTAAAACTTTTAAATGACTGAGTTAGGCCATACTCCACACCACTTTTCATGATGTAAACAATTACAGTTCTGTCAGGAGATACAATTTACATTCCATTAATACAATTATAAAGGTAAACAAAATTGTACTAATAGCTAAAGGAAAAATCATGTTAACATAACAAAAAACAATATTACCGGAGTTCTTAATATAAACTCAGTATAAGAAAAAATGTTATCATAGAACTGTGTAGCTCTATTATATATGTGGTATTATGTCTAAATAGTCATCCTGCTAGATCAAATTATAGCGCAATTAATACAAATGGGCATTTACTCCACATATTGGCACAATCAAAACTGTCAAGACAAAACAGTAAAAAGAAACAAATAAATATGTTCCATCTAATGCACTGTCCATGCAATTCAGTGTTTCCAATTCTCAGAAAACCACTATTCCAAAGCTGTCATATTATTGTGTTTGAACAAATTTGCTTGAATCATCCATGTGGATTCCTTTCATATTGTTTTCACACTCTTTACAAACAGTTTGTCATCCCCTCTCAGACGCTCTCACCAGCTTACAATGATCATGCTGTCGTCTTGAATATAATCACACAATGCTCCATATATCTTGTGCGGTCTCCACAAAAATGATTAGAGAGGGACGAAAAGCTTTGGATTGTAGACAAAAAAAAATAGTTATAATGGGGCATAGTATATGCACTCACATAGTGGTCTGTAGCCCAGCATCATTTTGAGTAGTTTTGATTGTGATTTATAATTGTGAAATAGATTTTCAGTCTCGCATTAATGCGCTGCTTTTGAGGTTGCAGGCTATTAATGTATTAATGACATTGTCAGTTTTATGGCTGAAAAGTGTTCTCAGTTCGTAGACACCAAATTATATTTGGGATAATGTATCCCTTACAGTAAATTATGTTCGCAGTCACTGTGGCTCTGTTCCTTGGTCAAGGACCTCTGAGATGACTGAAGTGATGACATCAGAACTTGCCCATTTTTACAGATATTAACATTGCTTGTTAAGATTTCTTATAATATATGTATATATGCAGTGTTCTACTCTGAAAATGTTGCCAGCCAGGTGGCATTAAGAAGTAGCTGGCTGAGGGGCAGTGTAATAATTTGCAGTAATATTAAAAACTTCTGGAGGTTATTGCCCACTCATGCCTGGACTGGTCAGACTGGTGGTCAGTCGTCCTACACATACTGCTGGCTGCAGTGCTCAGATAGTGCCTGTGCTAATAGGAGAAAGAATGGTTTATTCTACTATAATAGGACTCTGTAGGACGCCAAGAGCTGGGTGGCAAGTAAAAAGTTCCGGGTAGAGCACCTGCGTGTGTGTGTGTATATGTATATGTATGTATATATATATATATATATATATATATATATATATATGTGTGTGTATATGTATATGTGTGTGTGTATATGTATATGTGTGTGTGTATATGTGTGTGTGTGTGTGTGTATGTATGTGTGTGTGTGTGTGTATGTGTATATATATATATATATATATATATATATATATATATATATATATATATATATATATATATATATATATATATATTAGTGTGTGTGTATATTATAATATATACGTGTTTGTGTGCTGTATCTATTCTAAACGATGTTACAAAATGCAATGACATTGTTGTTTGTGTTATGAGATGCCTTTTAACATTTGATCCATGTGTAGTCTATAGACTTGGTGCATGTGTGTATAAAGATTTACACAGAGCTATATTTATACATTTAAAGATCAATTATTTAATTATTTGTTTTGTTTTATCTTAGGTACCATTGGGTTCTTTGCATGCTACTGGTTTGTCAGGAAGATTTACAGTGTTGTGAAGGTGGATTAATCAAGAATTTCTGCAGAGTTGACACAGAGGAGGATTACAACAGAGACCTGATAAAAATGAGGATATGCTACCATTTATGGACTTGGGATTGCAGCACATTTTGGGGTGGCACAAAGCAGAGACTTTCTGCTGAGATGAGAACCTCGGGAGACTGTTTACAGCATTCTGTCATGGCTTCTTTTTTGTTTTGTTTTCTTTTAAACTCATTTTTAAACAATTGTAAATACACAAGTGTGAGCTGCAGAATGTTGTTGGGCACATTCATTCAGCAGTGACTGGGTATATTTCCTGTTCTGCCCATGACTGGTGATTAAAGTCATGGTAGACCATGATGTTGTTTGATATCCCATAATGCTATAAGGCAGTGTAATATTTTGCAACCGTGCCTTCCAGATATTCTTATATGCAGAGGTTTATTTGTCCACATGCTCATTACATAGTCCATCCATACTGTTCTGAAAAGGTTGTAATTTTTTTTTAATTTAATATGATCTGTATATTTTATTGCTTATGTTTTTAACACATTATAGCAAGTGTGCACTAACTGCTCAGAGATTAATTGTTTGGCTCTTTATTGTATTAGTCTTTTCACCTGTATATAGCAAAAATAAGTGTTGCTTTCATATTCTTGTCAACCACTCTGGCTAAAAGATCTAGGTACTGGGCTCCAAAATTTCTAGAAATAACAAACCAAAACATGTGTATTTACAGCCTTGCCTATATCTTATCTTGTGCAATAAAAGCGCTAAGACAATAAACCTTTATTGTTTGCATTGTAGTTAATTGTGGGTGTTGCTCTTAGTATACACTGAGGAGGATGTCCTTGTTTATATTTTTATTCATTTTCCAGAGTATTTGCAAATAATGTGCATTTGTACTGTGGGGGTGATGTCATACAGGGCTACAAAATGCCATGGTTTTGTAGGTCCAAAAATGAATTGACTGTTGTGGTTCCTGGACCCATCATCGGATGTTGACGTTGAGGTCTGACGATGGAGGTCTGCACAGGAAGCTCCATGTTTGTATATGTTTGTCAATAGAACAAAATGTCACTTACATAAATGTCACAGGGTGTCCTTTATTAGAGCCATTTTCAGAGTTTGGCTACCTTTTATATATAACAGTTATAAGATGCATACATATACAATGACCCTTATTTGCAATGTGAAGTCTTGCTTAATATGTGGCACATAAACCATCTAAACCAGGGTTGTCCAACCCGCGGGCCGCATGCGGCCCAGCACGCCTGTAATTGTGGCCCAGAAGGAGTTTTAGTTGTGGCAAGGGGGCAGCACTGTTAATGGAAAAAAAAAATCCTGCAAAAAAAAGGAAAGAAAATACTTACCTTGCGGTCACGTCAGCTGGTACTCCGGCTCCCTCCCTTGTCTCCTCCTCCATGCGGTGCTCGCAGTGAATGTCGGGTGTGATGTCATCACGCCCAACATCCATTGCGGAGCGCAGCACCTAGGAGTCACCGGCGCGAGAAGAACAATCAGCAGCACAGAATTGGAGAAGAGAAGAGGACAGGAGAACAAGCCGATTAAAAGGTAAGTTAAGGGGGATTTCTTTTATTATTTCAAGGGACGCTGACCAGTGAATAAAAGTCACCTGGTCCTGGAGCATCATGGACCTTATCTCCCTGCTACATACTTCTACTTGTAATACTAATGGGGCATTATATATTATTCTCTTTGGCCCATTATAAGTTGTTATCCCTTAACTAACATAGTGGTGTAATTAGCAAAACAGGTCACAATTTGGGGTCACAGTGATGTATATGTCAAGTACCGCAGGCCTGGTCAGGGCACACTGATATACAATGCCTGGCTTAAATGCACTTTATTAATATTGCATCGAAACAATACAAAAAGTGATTATAGTATAATAACTAGAGAGGATTTTTTGAACAGGGCGATTGAAAGGTAAGTATAGGGGGATTTGGAAAAAAAGTGCTATATATATATATATATATATATATATATATATATATATATATATATATATATATATATATATATATATATATATATATATATATATAAAATCACACACACATATATATGTTTTTTGGATGATCAGCTATCGTTATTGTATCTTATGTGCGGCCCAAACCAACTCGTCGTCTTCCAATGTGGCCCAGGGAAGCTAAAAGGTTGGACACCCCTGATCTAAACTTATGTATGCAATTTAATACAAAACATTGTCCAGAAATGTAATTGTCCAAATGTGATTAATTAGATTGCCTAACACTTGTGAACAATTATATCTCTGAATGTGTGGACAGATTGATCGTAAATAAGTGTGTATGTATAATACCTTTTTTTTTTTTATTATAGAAAAAGCATATCACGATAAATGTTTTTGTAATCATTTCTTTGTGTTCTACTGTTTAATTCCGCACAATTGGCGAACACCATAAATACATCTAAAACAGCTATTTCTCTTGGTTATAGGGTAACTTCATAGTAGAGATGCTCAGGCTCGGTTTTCTGAAAACAGAGTCCACCCGCACTTAGGAGATCCGAGCTCGCGAGCCGGCTCGGTATCTCCGCGCGTCCTTAGATCTGAATCGAGGCAAAACATCATCGTTGCGTTGTCAGATCTCGCGGGTTTTGGATTCCATAAGTACCTCCCTCCCCAGGAGATCCAGCGCCATTGCTCACACAGAAACAGGGGTTGCAGTGTTCTTGTCACTTGACAAAAATTGACTGGAAATGATTGGAAATTAATGTTATTGAGGTTAATAATGTAGGGATAAAAAAAGAGCCAAATTATGTGATTTTAGAAAAAAATCGGGAAAGAAAACATGCGAGGGTGGTTTTGCCAAAACATAAAGTTTAATTCAGATCCAAAACCAAAACACGGGGGTCAGTGAACATCTCTACTTCATAGTAGAGGGTTCAGAATAAAAATGTGTTTTGGTTTTTTTTTTGCTTATCCTTTTCAAGCCCACCACTACTTGAATGGGGTTCCATATAGTTTGCATGCAATGTTTTAATGCATAGCTGACATGAGCTGCTGTTAGATTCAGGTTACACTGAATCTGTTTCTGCAGTGAAAACGAGACCTGATCTAACTCTCCCCATAACCCCAGCGCTCAATGTTTGACACATTGAAATGAATGGGCAATACTTATACCCTGTCACATGAGTGATTACACTGAAGACTGCATGCAATTTTTTTTTCTGATTACAATTTATAGATTGTTGGGAGGATACATTTGTCATGGTACCATTGACAATGTTACTGGCAAATGGATAGTTCTCTGTAACATTATTTCAGGGGATTAGACTATGAATGTAAAGCACAAATCTCCAAGGCCGTGTTTTCTGAAATGCTACTTGTGAGGTAACTGAGTGGCTGAAGTTGTGGGAAGGGATTTTTGGGTTCTTTGAAAATGGGGGAAGAGGGTGAAGGGGTTAGGAAAGGTGATCGTAAGTGACCATAAAAATGGCAAATGTATGGTAACAAATGGCAGTAATCTTCCAGACAAAATAATTGAACTAGAATTAATGATATTGGAGTAGAATTATGATATAGTGGGTAGATACACTTGGAGAAAGACACAACTAAAACACAGAGTGGGGTTTGTGATAAGCCAATACATGATTGCACTGAAATGTAATTACTAAAACAAATTCAATGGGTTGCAAGGAAAAAATGTGTTTTCTTATTTAATAACTTGGATATAAATTTTGACAATGAAACTTGTGTTTCTGGAATGTGATGTCAATTTATTATCTTTGTTTGAAAAACTACTTTTCATAAGTTGTAGAAGTAGAACTCTGCTGGATCTGGTACTGTCTAATCAAACAATATATAAAATGTCATTAACGCATAAGTGATCACAACATGATAGCATCTGACTGGTTTCATTAAAATGTTTTGTAAGGCAACTACATTTAAAACGGGAAAGTTTAATCCTCTCTAAACCACGGAAGCTTGTAGACATGGGAAAGATTATTCTTAAGCAACAGTATGTAGCTCAAACGGGACATTTTATAAAAATAATGGTGCATGTACATGTAGGGGGGTATTCAATTGTTTGTTTTAACGCGCTAAAACCCAAAAAAACGAGAGCTCTAAAAAAAACTTCATATTATACGGTAATTTTGCGCGCGTAAACAGTTAATACGGTACTGACTCGCTGCCAGCGGGCTGAATTTCAGCTCGCTGCTCAGGGAGCTGCGAGATGAAATTTAGCGAGTAATTACCGTATTAACGGTAATATTTTTAGAGCGCTCGTTTTTTTTTGTTTTAGCGCGTTAAAAGAAACAATTGAATACCCCCCGTAGTGTGGCAACAACATTTCTAATAATAAAAAACTACTGATGTGCTTAAAAATATTGGTGAGCTGATAAGGGAGGAGGGTTTATTTGTTAAAACTGGAAGGGATTGGAAATTCAGTATGCAAATACAAGTAATGTAGCACATTCAGAAAAATGAATTCAGGTTAACAAAAGACAGGAGCTGACAAATGGATTGCTAAAATTAGCAAGTGTAATTCAAAAATGTTTTGCAAGTACATAAATGGCAAGAAGACTACACCACTCATACTAGACCACTGAAAGATAATCTAGGAGAAGAACTGTAGATAGAGGAAGCTGATCTCTGGAATATGTATGTTGAGGGAATTTGGCTGTGAAGGTGTAAAAATGCCAGGATGTAGGTTCATCATCATCATTATCATTATTTATTTATATAGCGCCACTAATTCCGCAGCGCTGTACAGAGAACTCGCACATCAGTCCCTGCCCCATTGGGGCTTACAGTCTAAATTCCCTAACACACACACACGGGTTAATTTGTTAGCAGCCAATTAACCTACCAGTATGTTTTTGGAGTGTGGGAGGAAACCAGAGCACCCGGAGGAAACCCACGCAAACATGGGGAGAACATACAAACTTCTCACACATCTCTGTGCCATGGTCGGGAATTGAACTAATAAGTCCTTATTAGTGGTTTAAGAATCAGAGCTTTACTTTTTCAGATATAATTTTATATTTTTAAATGTACAGGTATTATTTATCTGTTAAAGTTGTTTAGACTTTATAACATTAGATTTTTATTTATTTTTGTTAGTACCATATTTATATTCACTTGGGGCTGCTAACCTTTGTGTGAGGAACCACATTAGAAGTCCATATACACATAAGCCTACTGCGATTCCCTCTGGTACACAGATAAAGAACCTTTGCTTGATCTATTAACATACTAAATTATTCTGCTTTCTTTTTTGGTATCTGTTTCACACCCATTGTGGTCACCGAGTACCAAGAGAGGAACCACATTTAATTTTGGGTTCACAACCTATATAATTAGGTTAAGATATTTTCTGGATACAGTAACATACTATACCTTAAGTGTACCCACTCCTGTTCTATTTACTTACACCATTAACACCTGCCAAGAACCAGTCCATTCAAGAGAAAACTAACCTCATGCTCAAGAGGGAGTGACTGTATCATAAATCAGCTTTCATGTTTTCCCTGGTGAAAATTGGCGCTAATATATCCTTGCACTACAACCTCATTTGAACCTTACTAGCACTACATATCGACCTTTTTATGTAGTGCCGTCTTCCTCACAATGCTTCTTTGGATTAGATAGAGAATTTATTGAAAGATAGAAAAGAAAACATAGTTATAAACCTATTCAGACTGGACTACTTTAGAGGTGTACCTGAAGAACCCAGTATTGACCTTTGCCCTGTTCAATCTTTGTATTAATGACCACATAGATGAAAAAGAAAGTAAGGAGTCCATATTTACTGATGACATTGAACTATGTAGGATTATTAACATGAACGGAAACTTTCTTTAGAAGGTTTTTTTTTTTTTTTTTTTCATTATTCCTTCCAATAAAATGCTTCCCTGTAAGAAGGACATGAGGGAACTTGAAGGGGCTAGGTTAGGCAACCTCATTCATAAAAGTAATGGAAGGGTTAAATTATATAGGGGTTACAAACTTTGCTTTTGGTCTGAGGCAAGATTTGTCTAACTTACTTTTCACACCAACAACGAGCGATCGGACCACGGGTCATCAGTTGTGAATGGAAGGAAGAAGTTTTCATATTAAGCATAGGAAGGGGTTCTTTACGGTAAGGGTAGTCAGGCTGTGGGATTACTTAACACTGACCATTACTTAATCAGGAGAAAAACATATCCGATGCCTTTCTTACACAAAGGGGCATATTCAATTAGCTTTTCTGTCTGCAATTACCCAAGTCCCAATACCGCAACATCGCAGATTTCCATGTGCACCCCATAGAGTTGCGAAGGGAAATCCACGATGCGGCGGTACCGTATTGTCACTTTACACACGCAGACGCGGATGGAGAAGCTAATTGAATATGCCCCAAAATGTTATTTGTACATATAGCAGCAGACATTATGGTAGTGTTAGAGCCAGGAAAATTTATCCTATTACCATTTTTTGAGGTCGGGAATTTTTTTTGTTCTGTGAGGCTAAATTGCCAGCTGTCATATTGGAGGTTTTGTGTTGTCTTCCTCTGGAATCAATATTTGTCTTTTATTTATTTTATTATTTATTTTTATTTATTTATTTATTCTTGCTATCTATTGGCTGTGAATTATTATTATTGGTAGTTGCCCCCTGCATTTACTTCTGTAGTCCTACTGCCATCTCTCAGCCCTCTAAAGTGGTGTGGTATGGCAGGTACTATTAGATAATGGTGTGGGCCACATTTATTAATTAGATAGACAATCCCTGTACAAGTGATACAATCCCCCAGAGTCTGATCCTGTATTATTCATGTACAAACTGGAGTTAAGGAGAGAATACATCATCTATAAAGCATACTGCTTTATTTTAAAATTCACAGTGATGTTGTATTTGTCATCTCTGTAGCATTTCCTCCCAGTTTCTGGAAGGTAACCGAGTGATGTCACACATTCAGAACAGTGTAAGATCACTTGAGTCCAGATATGCCAATGTATGGACAGTTTAAGATTAGCGGATGTGTAAGAGTAATAAAACATAATTTTACCTTGACAGGCCTACCTAGGATGGCTGTTATCATAGAGGTCATTGGCCCTTATGTTTTATCCATATTAACTGGAATAGTAGACAAATCAAAAAATGGTACATGCTGTTTTTCATATGTGGCCAAACACTTTAGATTTAACTAGTGGTACAAAATGCTAATGGAACACCGTTTTGGTGCCTGGTCTAAATTTGAGGATGGATTTACTGTAGATATCTACAGTCCCTATGATAACAAGTGGTCAAGCTCTGTCCCTGTAAATGGAATAGCATCTCACAAAGAAGGAGGAATATCTAGAAGCCTATATTATCACATACATTTAATTCCGTATTGTTCATTTTTGTCGGGGTACATATACTCTGGCATGAGAACAGTGTCATAAACGTGATTGATGTGTATGGTAAATGCAGTGCCAGTGCAAACACACAAATACAATTGCAGTATTGCTATAATACAATTCTCCTTGAAGGGAGCATGTAGTAAGTATGCATACACACTCACTACCTGAGCCTGTTGTCACATTACATACATTGAACATATATTCATGATTGGTACTGTGCCTTTTAAAAGATGTTTTGGAACATTTTAATATTCTACATTTGATGTGGAATATTGGCTTGAAGTTTAGTGATCACCTTGTTTCCAAGACAAATGATGAAAGCCGTCTAATAGCCTTTCCTAGAAATCAGAAAGGCTGTACATAATTTCCATGAATCTCATTTGCAAAAATAAATCTCGGGCACTGGGCATTTCAGGGTCATTCTACGTCATTGGATAAAACAGTAATTGGCTGATTTTTTTTTTGGGATACAGTTTTTCTTGGTTGTTATCTTAATTAGTAACTCTAATTATAATACAAGCCAATTATATTCAGTTTTAGCTCAATTAAACACATCCTGCTGCAGTGAAATTTTCATGTCTCCAGTCTGAATACATGACAAATTCTCTGGCACACAGGAGGAAAATATAAATGATTGTAGCCCACAGCAACCAATGAAACATTTTCTTTAATTTTTCAAATAGTTTTAGAGAACTGACACTATCTGATGGGTTGCTATGGGTTACAACACATTTTACTTGTGCACTAGTCTTACTAAATGTCCACACAAGAATATAAATGAGGTAGACCACACAATATTAAAAAATGATGTCATAGAAAGCCGGCTAGTTATCTCTATATGTATCCTGCTTGCATTCTTAACACGCACATGTGTATCATCTTTAACTGGTACATTATTGCTGATGGATTTGTTCATTATTATCTACTGTGGCCTTTTAGGCTCTTGCTTCATTTGTGTATGTAGCGTGAATTTATAAATAAAGTTGTTTAAAAAAAAGATGTCACACAGTAGAGTCTATGAAGAATGAATGAAGCATTTGCTTCCATTATCTAAACATTTCTAGAAAATTGAAAGAATAGGATTCTTTACACCGGGTTTCATATATTTCTTTCTAAGCATTTATATGAAGTGGACTGCCGGCTATTAAAATATTATGTCGTGCAATAAAGTCTATTGACATCTGTTAGAGATGGTGGTGACAATAAACCTTCTATCAGATATAAGATGACAGCAGTGCTTCACATACATATCAAAACCAATATATGTCTAATAACATAAATAACAAGGACACCTCAAATGATTTTAGTAGTCCATGAATACACAGACGAACCATCTTCCCAGCACCGCCCATTGAGAAGTTGTAGTGGGAATGAGCTCAGTGTTTCTCTGTAACACAGGGGAGTCGATCATATGGTTAAATATGGAAGGTGTCGGACAAAGAAAACAAAAAACATTCAATAAATCGAGTGTATTCAATCTTTATATATCCCTCTGTGATGCCCTATAAATATATAATATTAATACTAATAGCGCCTTTCTTCCAACAGAACTCAAAGCGCTTTACATTGTGGAAGGTGATGCAACTATCTTGGGTAAGCTGGGCTGCTATTCTATGTAGTCCTTTCCATCAGTCTCTGCACCATTGGAGTTTAGAGTCTAAATTCTCTACCAAACACACACTAGGGTCCATTTTCGTCAGAAGCCAATAAGCTTACTGTCACGCGTTACCGCTGCGGCGACTCGTCTCCTTCAACTAGGGGCTGCTTCCCGGGTGTTGCCCTGACAGCCGGGACATCACTTCCAGAATCTGCATCCCGGCTCTCACCAGAGCATCAGCTGGGACGCTCCCTCCTTCACCGCCACGGCTTGGCAAAATCTGACAGCCGGGCATGTGTGCGTTACAAGATAATTAACAACCTTATGTGGCTGATTTACCTTCCTGTGCCTCCCATTTATGATTGGGTGCTCTATGTATTTAAGGCAGGATGGCCTTAGCCTCCCTGACGTTTATAGCGTTCCGTGCATGTCCAACATTGCTGACCAGCTCTTACTGTGATACTCTGCCGGACTACTTCTTGATTACTTGTTGTGACCCTTGGATTGACTTTGGGCCCTGCTTGAATTCTGATAGCCCTGGACCTCTGCCTGATTATTCTTTTCTTGCTTTGAGCCCTGACCTTTTGCCTGTCCCTGTTTATCCTGCTCGCTGCCCACCCTTGACCTTTGGACTGTTCTTGGTATTTGCCTCCTGTTTTCCGGTTACCCTTATCCTGCACTACGGTTACCCTTGATAAATTTATACCACACTAGAGTGAAGTCCTTGGGGCATCTGAGTACCTCCGAACATAACTAGTTCTACAGGAAAGGCGGCTGCCATAGGTGAAGACCTCTATTCCTGCATTGTTTTAAACGTTTATCTAGGTAGCTGTTAGCCCTAACACTTACCAGTATGTTTTTGGACTGTGTGAGAGGAAACCCGAATACCCCGAGGAAACAAACGCAAAACGGGGGGTGGACATACAAACGCCACACAGATAGGGCCATGATAGGAATCACCAGCAGCGCTACCCACTGCACCACATTGCTGGAAGAATTATAAACTTGTACTCTCAAAATAGTTTATTAATAATCGTAGTTGGAGCATTTACAATCAGAATGCCCCACACCACACCAAACAGCTTATTCTAGTTGACCAGAAAGCACTATTAACGCATTTTGAGGAATGACCTCTTCTACAGGCTTTAGGAAGAAATGTGGATGAGAAAAGAGAGCGACCTTATAAAGGTCATATAATTACCTTAATGAATATATGATTAATTAAAGCCAAATATCATAATGAGATAAAACACCCAAATCTTTTATGGAACACAGTAAAAAGCACATTCCATCATTAAGAGAAGGTGGTGACCACAATCTTAAGCTGGGTACACACTACAGGGTTTTTGTCCAATAATCGGCTCAACCAGCCGACATACGACCGCTCGTTCGAAAGTCGGGTCAGTGTGTGTAGTGACACGATGGTCAAAAGTCTGCCCAAATGGACGATTGTCGCCTCATTTGGTTGGTCGTACCGTTCAATATTTTCGTTCCAATCTCGTTTCCGATGTGTAGTGTGTATAAACTTACGACCGATCCACGACAATCATCCGATACTTCCTCGACCTGGGGGGGCGTGTGTATGTAAATTTGTGATGCCTGTACCAGTCCCACATGGTGCGGTAACCGCACATCACTGACTTGTGTTTTGTATAGATGTGTATTGCACCTGTCTGGCTGCAGACCATTACACTTGTATAAAGCACCTGTGTTATTACTCTTTGCATCTATATTAGGAACCTATTCATATTTACTCTTTATAAACTTATACCTTTATAAACTATTGAACTTATAAAGTCATATTAACCTTTATTAACTAATATTTGTAAAATACCCAGAATAAACCACACAGTGTTAATACAACAGTTTTATTGCAGGAAAAAGTACAATTTTTTTTATTGCAGAATATGACAAGTGAAAAAAATAGTATTACACTTCAAAGGTGCTACTGGTTTGTGGCAGAACAGTTCCAAACAGCATATACATTTCAACAAAAGTATTCTTTCATTTCTTTAAAATAATCCTGGAGCTTTAGAACGTTTTTTTTCTCCCTCAGAACTTTCATCAGATATGACGATGGTCTCTAGGAAACAAGAAAATAAAAAATGTTTACCATTAAACTTCTATGTCTGTAATAAAGTTAATAAAAGTCTTAATCCAACACCAGAAATAGTCTCATTTGCTCACCTTGCACACTGCTTGAGATCAGTTTGTGTTGTGGTCCCTCTGGCACAATCATAACAAAAGCGTCTCCACCTCTCTTGGGCTCATTGACTTTGCTGTTGTAACTGCAGTAAATTTTATTTCTTCGTCTTCTTGAACATCTCCATCCCCCACTTTAACTTTTTTAAAAAATTTTGGCCCTTCCAGTACCATCTCTGACTGGGTCTCCTTCTCCATAGCTGTAACCCCCACTAAAACCTTCTCCTCACCCGCCATCTTCTACATTCCTCGACGCCAGACAGTCTCCTCTGTAATTTTATACACTCGGACATGGGCGTTCGTTTCTGCTGTGTACCAATCAGTGATGATGCCCGCAGAGAATGGAGCATTGTGGGTGATGCCTATTCATGTGTAATAACCTTGTGTATGGAGATTGTTTGCTATAACTTTAACCCGTACAGGACCA
Organism: Mixophyes fleayi; assembly: GCF_038048845.1. Taxonomy (NCBI): domain Eukaryota; kingdom Metazoa; phylum Chordata; class Amphibia; order Anura; family Limnodynastidae; genus Mixophyes; species Mixophyes fleayi. Next base: position 36,807,590 of record NC_134410.1, read on the forward strand.
TTACATACAAAGGGATTTTACGATCTTTTTTAGCTGTACATTCATTCACTTATACGGTAAGTTCTTTCTGATAGGTGCATACATGCTTTATTGTACACCACTGATGTAAAATATGTTTATTTTTATTGTAGCCAAACAGAACACAATGGCTTACGAAAGAAATGCTGAACTAATGAAGGATTTTATTGAGACCTACAGGGCTCACCCATGTTTGTGGAAAGCCAAATCCAAAGATTATTCAAACAGAATGATGCGTAACATGGCGAAGCAAGAGCTTGTAAAAGCCTGTCTGCCACATCACCCTGGAGCAACTGTTGAATGGGCAAAGAGCAAGATCCAGAACCTTAGGACTGTGTATAAAAAATAATTAAATAAATTTGATGCCGCCAAAAAATCAGGAGCTGCAACTGAAGACGTGTATATGCCAAAGCTATGGTACTTTGATCTTTTACACTTTGTGAGGGACCAAGAAACACCCGGTACGTCCACTAGCAGCATGCCCACAGACAGCAGTTCATCCACAGAGGTAGAGCAAGCATATGATATTCCTGCAAGTGGCACAGTAAGTACAGTACATTATGATGTTGTCATGTAACAGGTTTATTCATGTTAAAAGAATCAACAAAACAATGGAAATACATAACATGTATATAAACACTTGTCATAAGCAATCATTCTGCCATGGCACAACATCATCCCCGTTAAATACGTAAGGTACGCCTCCCGATTTAATTTAGCCAATGTACTACTATTTCTAGAGTGTCCATACTCTAATGGTGTCAAGCCCACTACCTCCATGTCCTCGGCATTAGTGTCCACATAGACCTGAGTGGTACGTCCACCGTTGCTTTTATGCCGGAGAAAGTTATGCAGAACACAACAGGCCATTACTACTTTGTCCAAATGCAGGTTTGTCCCAGAATGAAAAACTCGGAACCTGTTACTTAGAATCCTAAAGGCATTTTCAACTACACGCCGAAGACGTGACAGTCTGTAATTAAATATACGCCTTTCAATGCTCAGATTTCTTTGTGGGTATGGTTTTAATACATCATTGTGCAATGCATAGGCGTCATCTGCCACAAACACAAAGTTTAGTCCATATTTTGTGCTACTCCGCGATGGAAGGTTTAGGGCATTGTTTTGTAGTTTGTTATGGAAGGCAGTATGCTCCGATGCACCTCCATCTGAGACTCTTCCATTTTTTCCAATGTCCACAAATAAGAATTCATAGTTCGCATCCACTATGGCCATTAAAATAATGCTAAAAAATCCTTTATAATTGAAGTAGAAAGATCCACTGTTGGCATAATTCTGACATGTTTGTCATCAATTTCACCAACGCAATTTGGAAAATTCCATAGCCTCTCAAAGTCTTCGGCTATCACTTTCCAGTCTTCCTCTGTCGATGGAAACTGAAACATTAAGACGTGTAAATAGGTTACATTTCAATATGCATGCAGTTGCATACTCTCATTATTTTTATTTTGCTATTTTTCAGCCTGCACTCCTGTCTGAAGGCCTCTTGCTGGATGCTGCAGGCCAGGAAGCTACAACAAGTAATAGCACTGCACGTGAAAGCCAGCCAACTGCTGATGGCCAGGACGTGACCCAAGCTGGTACACTAGCAAAAAAACATTCAGAAGCGAAAGAGACGTAAAATAAGGTAAATACAAGAAAGTGATGCACTAACAGAAAAGATGATTGATTGTGCTAACACTTTGATGACAAAAAGAAAGAAACAGAACACATTTGATTTCCTGGGAGCAACAATAGCTAGCAAAATGAGAAGTAGTAGCAAGCACATACAAGATGGAATGGAGCGGCTGCTGTGCAACCTCATGTGTAGGGCTACCGCTGAAGATTTGTGGTCGGACACCGTTGAAGCTACTAGAACAGAGTAATTCTCAGGTAGATTCACCCAATTGTTTACTGAACAACATTATTCATTCAAGATTACTTTTAATGCAAGAAGATGGTGAATGATCTGTGTCTGTGTGACAGCCTATGACGGTTATAGTGGTGATTAGGCTACGGGGATGCATCTACATATACTGTAATTCTAAAAAACTATGAAATCATTTGTAGAAATTGAACTAACTCTATAGATAGCACCTCCCAATCAATCTAAAAGTCTGGAAATAATCATAAAATGTAAAGCATATACTCTGAAAACTAGATGGACAAATCACCATTTGTATGTAACTGACAGCAGTACAATATTACTTTTAAAAAAAATAAAACCAAATATAAAACCAGATTTCTAATTTAATCCACAAATTGTTTCTTATAAGCCAAATTGCTATATGTTTGGATGAATCTCAATTTCTAAAAATCGCTTTTCTTCTCTGCAAAAGTTGTACTAAATTCCTCCTCTGCTGACTCTAGAAGAGATTTGTATCTAGCTGTTATTGTGGAGACTTGGACATTAAAATACTGTACATGGTACTGATAGGGAAGAACGCCAAACAAAATACTTTCCAGATGTAACGTGGTGGAGTAAAAGTGATTGATTGGTGCTTGATTGCCAGGAACACAGATTAGCATCACACTTTGGGCAAGATGTCCGATGACTGAATCATCTCGGTTGAATCTGAGCACATGTCGATGTCAGTGAAGCATCTAATATATAAATGTCTAGTGGCGTGTGTTAGTCTGTCTGTCTGTGTGTGTGTGTGTGTGTGTGTGTGTGTGTGTGGAAAAAATAAAACCAAGCTGCAGCGCCACCTGCTGGGCAGAGTTATACACTGACCTACTAAATTCTTAGGGCTAGATTTACTAAGCTGCGGGTTTGAAAAAGTGGGGATGTTGCCTATAGCAACCAATCAGATTCTAGCTGTCATTTATTTAGTACCTTCTACAAAATGACAGCTAGAATCTGATTGGTTGCTATAGGCAACATCCCCACTTTTTCAAACCCGCAGCTTAGTAAATCTAGCCCTTAGTGTGTGTGTAAAAAAAAATTCAGAAAGGGCTGAAATTTGGTATACTAAGATGTTTTTAATTTGTTAATTTAATTTGTTAATTGTTAAAAGTGTTTATAAAGATTTTAAAAATATATATATTTCTTGAAGGAGAAGTGACAGTTGGGAGTGGTTGGTGGTTGCCGGGGGTGACAGTGGGGAGTGGTTGGTGGTTGCCGGGGGTGACAGTGGGAAGTGGTTGGTGGTTGCCAGGGGTGACAGTGGGGAGTGGTTGGTGGTTGAGGCCTGGGCTATAGCCCAAATGCATGACAAGAACCTTTTTAACACCTTAAGTAGCTTGATTTGACTAGAATGCATGAGTATCATGCACGGGTTAACTTGTATTCATATAATGCCGTTATGGTTGAAGAGATTGGAAGAAACATAAAAAAACAAAAACAAAAGCCACAGATACATTGAAATACAGTCAAAATATATAAAATATTCTCACTATTTACTTATAGATGCATACAAAAAAGTCAACTTTATTTTACTATATAATATAATGGTATATCAGAGAAGGGGAGGGTTCATTGTTATAACTGATTGGATCTTAAATACATTGTAACCTCCACAAGGTTATGTTCTTCATTGTGTCTAGCACAGGAGAATGTATATAATAGACATAGGTTTACTTTATCCTTCTGTGCAAGCTATGAGCAAACTTAGGGAACTTGGTCTGCTACCCGTTACCATGTTCTCTGCCATATTTTCAGTTCTTTTTGGACCTTACCATGCTCCCAATGACTTCATACACATTATTTGTCATTAAACCATGTCCCCCTAAGCTATTGTACTTTGAGAGGATTATCACACCTCAATAACAGTGACTGGAGAGCTCTGGGAGAAGAGATTATGAGGAAAAGGGAAACAATGGCATCTGTGCTGAATGGGGAGATCTGCAAACAGAATTAATAGTATCATCACAGACATTAGGTAAAGTCTTGTAACAATAATATGTGTATACATTCATCCCTTCACTCTTTTACAGTCAGGGTCCATGCCAAATTTGCACTGGAGGCCAAACCTTTTATTTTACCTTTGTTGAGATTACATTTAAATTGTTTTACGCTATAGGATTAGAGTGCCTTTAACCTTTTTTGTCCGGAGCCCAAATTATGTCTGAGACACATTGACGTACAGGACACACGCTCCTTCTCTGTGACATTAGAGTGATGAAGATATAAAGACGCTGCATACTGCATTTTTAGGTCTATTTCCTCTTCACTATAGCAGTGGTTCATCTCCTATCAGCACTAAGCTTTTCTAGCAGGAAGGGCACAGCCTTTTAGTCTTGCCATCATCATCATCATTTATGTATCAGAAGCCACAGATTCCGCAGCGCCGTAAAGTCAACATAATACAAATCAATATTGGAGCAAGAGAACATTTTTAGAATATAGAGAAACTTTTACAAAAGGACAAGTAGGTGAGGACAGGTAGAGAGCGCCTTGCTAGCAAGAGCTAACATTCTAGAGTTTAAAGTAAACAAATGTAGACAATGGGGATGGTGGGAAAAGGATGGAATGGGCAATTAAAACGTGAGGATGGGGGTTGTCTTAGGATGGGTCAAGGTAGACAAGCCATGTAACACAACCTTTAGTATTCCTATGAATCCCATACCGAATCCTAGTGTAGCCCTAGTTTTAATATTACTAATTTGCATAAGCATCCAATTTGATCTTCATTATGTTTTTTTAACAATAATATATACAATTTGTAGATAAGAGTAAAGCAAGTAAAAGGTAGCACTTTATTGATGAAAAACTGAGCAATGATGTGTCTGTTTAGTCTGAAATACCTGGGGGTATATTTACTAAACTTCGGGTTTAAATAAGTGGAGTTGTTGCCTATAGCAACCAATCAGATTCTAGTTATCATTTATTTAGTACATTCTACAAAATGAAAGCTAGAATCTGATTGGTTGCTAAAGGCAACATCTCCACTTTATCAAACTCGCAGTTTAGTAAATATACCCCCTGCAGTGTGTCTTAATTCAATAAGCTCACTTAAAGTTATAAATATTGCATCAAATTTTAAGTGGTCCTTTCTTGGTTGCCAGATTGGACTCAGCATTTATGTGTTACCAAATTATACTTAAAGCATTTTATATTTCTCATCAGAATAGACTAAGCATTACATATTTGCTACCAGTTGGAGTTCAGCATTGCATATTTCTCATCTGATTGGGCTCAGCATTGCATATTTCTCATCTGATTGGGCTCAGCATTGCATATTTCTCATCTGATTGGGCTCAGCATTGCATATTTCTCATCTGATTGGGCTCAGCATTGCATATATCTCGGGCTCAGCGTTGTATATTCGTCACCGGGTAGAAGCAAGCTCACAGTACAAGTTCCTGCAAAGCGAGTTTTGCAGTGGAACACACTGTTTACAGAAGATTCAGCAATACCATCTTTGAATTCCACTTTTACGCCACCATTCTGTACTGTATTTGTAAATTTGCATTTCAGAGAATTTGTAGCTTGGTAAGAGCTGGAAAAGTGACAGTGAATTCAATCTGCTCTTGTGTCTGTGTATGTGTGTGTTAGGGAATTTAGACTGTAAGCTCCAATGGGGCAGGGACTGATGTGAGTTCTCTGTACAGTGCTGCGGAATTAGTGGCGCTATATAAATACCTGATGATGATGATGATGAAGGTGTGGTTGGGGTAGGGACAGGCCAAATTCTGCTGGTGAAATGAGAGACATTTCATTGCCAAATGTTAGGTTTGTTTTTTTTTCCCTCATTCTTCTCTGGGCTCAGCGCTGTAATATCTCATCACAATTGGCTGACGTTGCATATTTACCACCAGATTGGGGAGAGCATATCTGTCATCCTGTCAGCATCTTATATTTGTCACTGGATAGTGTTCAGCTTTGAATACAAGTCATGATAGCAGCAGCTATGATCTTTAAGTCAGTCCAGAAACTTTGAAATATAATACAGACTCAGCGCTTGCTTATGGTCTTCAGTACAGTGTTTGTTTTATGTCTAAAGAACTCACAATAAATATATTTGACTGGTGAGGGTTCTATGTCACTCAAATCTGCTTTGGAATTGAATGTTAAACACAATATTAGTATGGCTTAAACTACCATGCAGTCATGCATGCTACATAGCTATGTAATAAAGAGTTAGAGTTATAGTAAAGACCTTACTGTAAAATAACGTTAAACATTGACGGATAAACACAATAAAAATAGCAGCCACTCGAGTGCTGCTTATATATGGCAGCAGAAGTTCATCAGTGTAATTGATCACAAACAAATGTCCAGAGAAATGAGAGTCAGGGTTGTGGCTCAAATACTTGGAGTAACAAAGTGCAGGAAGTCTTCCTCCATATGGGTATGTGATCCTGGGATGTTGCAGAGTGAAGGTACCTTCCTCTGTTGCAGGTGTACAGGCTCGAACAACACATCAATGTTTATTGTTATTTTACATTAATCCCTGTATATGCATTCCTTTGTTTACTAGTGTTAAATCTAAAATTCTGACCCAAGTCAGCCTGTGGTGTCAAGTATATCTGGAAGCGCTTCAATCAGCTGGAGAGAATTGACACAGACCAAGTTCTGTATGCAAGGAATATTCTCTAGTTTATTGATACAAAGATACAGGTTTTTATAGGCTACTGAATAAATGAATCCTACGTCATATGCATACAATAGTTTATACCACTAGTTTATGAGAAGCGCTACTGATTAACTTTCTCACGTATTCTTGAGGTGTTTACTTTTCTCCCCCTTCTAAGGACAGATGAGCCTATTATTTCTTATCTCAAGGGGAGTTGGAGATATGCTATGTGCAACACCATGGATACAGCTCCCATACTACCAGCTGGATATGAAGCTCATTATTGTTTTCATAACTGGTTACATTCTTCAGGTGTTCTCTATTAGTTCAACTTCAAGGCCATAGGCTCACATATTGCAAAACTGCAAGTTAACAGAAAAATGAATAATCTCTTCTAGCAAATAATATTTCTATACAAGTTACAATAAAATGGCTGAACAAAGGCCTTATGAGGCGTTAACAAAAAATCATATTTAACATTTCCCATCTTTTATTCAATTTTCGACCCTTTCTCCTCCTACCTACCTAATCCTATCTATAGAACCACATTCTTAATAAGCAGGTACTTATACACATGTAGGAGGCCACATGCATAGAGTTGGTCCCCTTAGGAATCTGTCAACTCATCCCCCACTAATAAGCCTGTGATCCTCCCTGTCCTAACTTGATTTATGAGGAGATGCATTTTGGCAAATGTCCATGTCTAGAAAAGATGGTTTCTTAGAAGATGGTTTCTTAAAAGATGGTTTCTTAAAAGATAGTTAATGAGTCTATAGTAGTTCAGCAGGCCTTGCATGTCCTTTGTTCAATCTTCAGTAGTTTCTTGTTGCAAACTCTGCAGTTCTTTGGCTTTGCTAGTCCAAATAATTCATGACACTCATAGTCTGGTCAGGTTTCAGAAGTAATTTCTGTGATCATCAGAGGTTCGGGATTTTCAGTGGTTCCCTTTTTGGAGAGACAACAATCAAGTGTCAGTAACTTCTTAATCAGCCATATATTTAGTTTCATTATCACCTATACGATCAACAGGATTGCTAAACCATTTGCTACTAATGCCAATATTTCCAATATCCAACATGAATCATTACTGACAACTTTACCAATGAGGTTATGCATCTGCACAAAGACATTTTCAGAGTTTACTCTACTATGAGTGCAAATTGTTGAGCACTCCTTCCCATATGTTTCTCACAGTGGCATAGGCAATATGTCACTTAACTGTCTGTTTCATACTGGGTTAGGGAGGCCTTAATCCCTACTTCAGTCACAATTATTCTGGCAAGACATATCAATACAATGAGACAGTCATTTCTATTTATCAGAACAAGACTCCCCTGATTTGAAGACTTTGCAGTGTTATGCGTGAATCCAGGTGTCTCTTTCCTGTACTTTCACTGCCATGGGAGTCGTCAACAGGACTTGATAAGGACCCTTGTATCTGGGTTCAAGACTTCTCCTGATGTGCTTTCTCACCACCACCCAGCCCCCCAGGGTGCAGTTTATGGGTACCTGTATCAAAATTAGGGTTTGCAATGGAGGAGAATATTTGACCATGTATTTCAGTTAGTTGTTTCTATAATAAGGCAACATAATTCAACAAATCACTATATACATGGTGTAGTTGCTATGGAAAATAACAGCCTGTTCTGTTTGCTGTGCCAAACAATATCTCATATGGTGTTAAACCTGTGTCTTTCCTAGCAGTATTTTTTACTGAGTGCAGGTAAACATGAGATCCATGGCAGACCTGTTTCAGCCATTATTTTCTGCATTTTCAATTTCAGTGTACCATTAAGGCGCTCCATACATCCTGAACTTTGGGATCTGTAGGGGGTGTGATAGTTTCTGGAATCCTTGCCCCGTAAAGTGTATCCCTCTGTCACTTACAATGACCTCTGGTACACCATATCATCAGATTACCTCATTCGCAATTTTCTTGGCTAATGCTTTAGCATTTGCTTTTCTATACAGCCATGTCTCCAGCCAGTGACTAAAGAAGTTGACACAGACAAGCACATTCTCAAAGCCCGAGCATTTGGGAAGTTATAAAGTCTATCTGTATCCTCTTATAGGGATATTATGTCTGGGGTGTGCTTTTCCATAGGACAGACTTACTCGGGTTACTTTGTGCACAGACTAGGCATTCTGCCACTAACGACTGTGCTGCTTGGGCGAACCCTGGTACTATCCATAAGCTGCTAGTGAGTACAACCATAGCATCTTTTCCCAGATGCACTTTCTCGTGTGCTATATTGGCCATAATGGGATAAACTACTTTTGGCAGACACAAACGCTGACCTTTACACCACTCCTTGCACTTCTAGTGCTCCATGTATTGCCCAAGTCTTTTTCTTATTTTCTGTTGCTTGTCTTTCCATAAGTTGGAGTGTGCTCTGGTCAAACAGGGGTCAGGGGGTCACCATGTAAATAGACTCCCCTTGGGGTACTGGGGCTATGGCGGCTTCTCGTGCGGCCTGGTCTATTTCACTTAGCTTCGGGGGTAGTATCTCTGTGTGTGTCTTCATCTTCATCACTGTTTGGAGGACAGCTGGAATGAAGTGAACAATGCCCTGGTATGTTCATCATATTGACTGGTTTGCTTGCTGAACCCATAAGGTCCCTACTTTTCCATACAGGGCCATAATCATGCGCAATTACAAATGCATAACTTGAATCAGTGTAAATATTTACTCTTTGTCCTTTTGCATATATGCATGCAAGTGTCAGGGCCTTTAGTTCAGCTTCTTGTGCTGACATGTGACTCGGTAGAGTCTGTTGAATCACTATTTCTGTGTGTGTGGTTACAGCACACCCTGTATACGGGACAGGATCTATGTGATAGTGTGAACCATCTACAAAAAGAGTGATGTCTGCATCTGGTAATGGTTTATCTTTAATGTGAGATAAAACCAGAGATTCTTGTTTCATTAGTTCTATGCAATCATGTTCAGAAAAATTTTGTTTGCATTTTTTTTTTTCCTTTCTTTCTGTTCAAGCTGGAATGGAATTCCCCCAAATCCCTAGGGTAACCCCAATATATACAGGTACTTCTCCCATCTTTTGAAACTTGCTGCAATAAGGCAGCAGGATTCAACATTGTGCACTGCTTAAGTGTAACGTTACTGGGAGTAAGCAGTGCTACTTCATTAGGATAGGCTTCAGTAAGGAGCATGTGGAATCCAAGGAAAAGGTTCTTGGTTTCTGAGTTCCACAAAGTTTACACTCATTAGATGGAGTGTACAGTACAACGGTTAAGACAGATGTGGTAACTTTAATTCTTCTGGAAGAGAAACACTTAGCTTAAATAACCTGTTAATAAGCCACATCATCAGTTCTATTAGTGTATATAATAATGTGTTGGGCCACAATACTCACAAACACATTCCTGCATTGGGTGTAAACCCCTGTAGTCATGGGTTGCTCTTTTCTTTATTTGGTTGGGTTAAACTTTCATATTAGAATTTTCTAATTATGTATAATGATCTATACATTACTATGGGCCTGAGTCTGGTTCTTCCAAACTTGGCTTTCCTTTCTAGTCTAGTACACATCTACAGCGCACAGCAAAGGAAAATAACGTGCAATCTATATTCCTCCTGCTAATATCAATGAACTCCCCTCTCTGGTCTCCCTTGGACCTTTAAAAAACTTAAAATACAGTTTACTCAGATTCCCCTTGTCTGAAGGTCTTAACATATATCTGTGAACATGAGAGGCTCTGGGGCCTCTTGTGCTTCCTTTTTTTTTTTTTTTTTTTTTTTCTTCTAATAAAAAAGGAAAGGGAGGAAGAAAATACACAGTGCGCTCGGCAAGTGTTATATGTCACTCATTTCACAATAGGAGGGAATGTCCTTTGTGCTGTATATCTTCATACTTAGTAAATCTGGCCGGTAACAAATGTTTTGCTTGTGCTTGGTTTCTGTCACAACGTACGATACCGTTAAGGTAACTGGGTGTCCTAGCACAATATCTATACTCTTTTCAAGCACTAAAGCGGAGTAGTATGCAAGTGACCTTAGCTTGCGACCATGTATTTGTGTCAGTACTCCTTGTACATGTGCACTGACTTCATAACAAAATAATGTGAAAGGCTTGTCATAATCTGGCAAAGCCAGTGCTGGCGCTGAAGTTATTTCAGCTTAAAATTGGTTAAACATTTGGTTCTGCTCAGAGGAGAGTATAAATGGCTTGCTATGATCCAGAAGTGCTAATGCAGGAGCACATACAATTGCTCTTAAAGTCTTAAATCTTTTTCATTTCTGTAAAAATATAGAATTCCCATCAATGCATTACCATACCCACAATAAAAAGAATTATTTACAGTATATGACAATTATAGCACAGTAAATAAGGGCAGTAAATGTCTTTACAAACACTGATTTACTCAAAACTGTAATGAGGATACAAATAAAAACCTTTTGCTTTCTGCACATACAGAAAAACCACCTAGTTCATGCATTTGCTATGTGAATAGCACATAAACTCTAATATCTCTTCCAAAACAAGGTAATCATTACTCAGAAGAGTTTACGTTATTTAAATCCTTCATTAGTTTATACTTATGTTTGTTGTGGTGCAAAGATGGTGCATTGGAAGTTAAATCAATGCAATCTGGATTGCCTAATGGGTCTTTGCAGCTGGAGACCTGTGAATAAAAAAACTTTTGCATAGAGATTAACATTTATTTACTAGGAATTACTGTAACTGTAACATGCGTGTATACTGTTATCAGGTAACCAGTGAACAGCTGCTAAAAGCTTAACTGTGACGCTATGCGTTCCATGCCTTGATTTCCTCAAAGGGGCAGTCCCTAATTTCACAAATAGAGAATGTCAAAGTGACGAGACCTGGGCGAGTGTTCAAAGCCACTCCTTTCTTATCATCTCTTAGTACAGCCCTTTTAAATGACACTAATTAAATTTCCGGGTTTAGAAACATTCAATCTGGAATCTTGGTTCCAAGTATTCAACCATTTTAAAAGCAGCACTGTCTCATAAATCAGAGTACTCTCGTTAGACACAATACATTGTGTCTGTAAATCATTCAACATTTTCTCAACAAAATCTCTCTCCCGTGACCAAATATTCACACATATTTCTAGATTCTGTGATTTTCGTGTTCAAAGTAAAAATATATTCACTTAAGTCTCGCTCACAGACGACATTTTATCTCGTAACATTTCTTTAAAGGCATAACAAACCCTCCTGATTTCTGAGAACATTCATCAGCGCCATTTTAACACAGATAAAAACAGCATGTAAGCTCACTCCCACAATTCTCAACTTCATTAAAGAGAAAGCTATATTTCTGAACTTCAGAAACAAAATTATTTTGTTCAAATACAGAAACGGCTTGTTGGATCCCAGCCAGCTTTGTTCTGACACTAGTACTTATAGTGATAATGTACATTATTTACAATCTTGTCCGTGCAATCGGACCAAACATTTTAAAACTTCTTTTGTATCTTTTTAAAAGCTTATCATTAAGCAATGAATGTACAACTTTTTCAACCTTGAAACATGTCTCTTGTAAAAAACGGACAAGACAGACAAACATTGTGATTTAAAGTAAATCAAACATCTCCCTTATAGAGCACTAAGACAGAGAACAAACAATGTGAATTATCACGGATCTCTCTCACACGCAGTAAGACGGAGACAAAACTCACATACAGAGAAAGAAAACTTAACTGACATCTTCCAGCCTACTGCTGTGGAACTACAAGTCCCAGCATTACACTAAATACAAGTTAGCTTCAACATGTTATCATCAATCAGCACTCCGGACACATTTTTTTAATTTTACATACATTGTCAAAAAACAAAAAAAAAAACAGTGTGCTTCTTATCTCAACACACTGAAATCATTTACACAGAATAAGGGAGGGGCACATTTCACTTATTCAGCTGCACAGGATCAAACATACATTTATAATATACAACCTACTTGATTCATTATTCAGCTTCCGATGCATTTAGCATATCCACATATATTTCGACTTTTCAGATCTCTTAACTTTCCTGTGCCACCTCAAACAATCTCTTGGGGTTTGATCTCAATACCCCTTTGTTCTTGTCACATTACCACTTGCAACACCTTTGTTTCTCCATCCACACATATCTTTGGCTATCCCCGCTTTCTTGAAAAATTCCCTGCAGACCTTCTACTCCCCCATTTCCTTAAGTCTTTGTGCATCATATCTATGAGGGAGCTGCTGTCATTTGTTTACTATCTATATTACTCGTATTGACAGTATTCTGTTGAGTCCAAATCGGGACTCTTATCTAGTTTCTGTGGGTTGTCCTTGCACTGGACGTCCCGTTCTGTGGACTCCTTGTACTGGATGTCCGTGCTAAATAGCTTCTTTGACAGTATCTGGGACGAAGGTCTTTTGGAAATCTCTCTTACATAATTTGGGCAGATTACAGAATCTCCCTTCTTTGATATACCTCTGGGGATGGTGTCTAAAATGTTCACTCAATGTTCAAAACAATAACTCTCTAAATCCCTCTATTCCATTACATGCTTCTTTGATCAATGTCTTATGTGACTTTTATGCTTTATACATCATACATAGGTACAAACACATGCACTCAAAATTCAATCATCTTTCAAAAATCTAATCAACAATACAATTACAGTAAACAAATTGGGTTAATACTGTATTATATTAATCAGATGATACTTGAGACTCACAAATTCGCGTGTCAGGTGCCTCAGACAGACATGAGGTGACCCAGACTAGGAAGACCAACGAGTAGAAATCTACTGACCGCGGATGTTGGGGTTCAATGTGCTGGGAAACCTCCGTTGTCTGTCTTGTAGCCTGCTGGACAGCGAATCTCTGTGGCGACCTCCAAGTTGTTAAATCTAAAATTCTGACCCAAGTCAGCCTGTGGTGTCAAGTATATCTGGAAGCGCTTCAATCAGCTGGAGAGAATTGACACAGACCAAGTTCTGTATGCAAGGAATATTCTCTAGTTTATTGATACAAAGATACAGGTTTTTATAGGCTACTGAATAAATGAATCCTACGTCATATGCATACAATAGTTTATACCACTAGTTTATGAGAAGCGCTACTGATTAACTTTCTCACGTATTCTTGAGGTGTTTACTTTTCTCCCCCTTCTAAGGACAGATGAGCCTATTATTTCTTATCTCAAGGGGAGTTGGAGATATGCTATGTGCAACACCATGGATACAGCTCCCATACTACCAGCTGGATATGAAGCTCATTATTGTTTTCATAACTGGTTACATTCTTCAGGTGTTCTCTATTAGTTCAACTTCAAGGCCATAGGCTCACATATTGCAAAACTGCAAGTTAACAGAAAAATGAATAATCTCTTCTAGCAAATAATATTTCTATACAAGTTACAATAAAATGGCTGAACAAAGGCCTTATGAGGCGTTAACAAAAAATCATATTTAACACTAGCAACATTTGAATAAAATTAGATTTTTATTATAACTGTAACTCTTTGGGGCCTATTAAAGACGCATCTGCAAATATGATAGTTAGCTTTCAATCCTCCTCGCATTGCTAAGGATTGAACTAACTTCCATATTTATTAAAAAACCTTAAAACGAACAGCAGTTCCGAAAAACTGCTGTTCCTGTGAAGTGCAACACTCACCTTTCACTGCCTCTCCTCTTCTCCTCCCATGCGAGGCCGACTGTGATGATGTTTCCTCCTTGTAAACTCTGTGTGCAGGCGCCAACCGAAAACCTCGGGCATGTGCATAGAGATCCTGGACTGCAAGAAGGTGAGTCATGGGCCAGGGAGGGATCACATGACCCCTCCACAAATGCACTGTATAGCTCTGCTCTTCGAAGCAGAGCTGTTTTCAGTGAAAGTTTTCAGTTATGTTAATGTACGCCAGCTTCAGCTGGCGTACATTAACATGATTGAAAACTTAGTTTTGGTCATTGGTAGATAGCGTTACTGAGCACTCCCCATACACTGTTATGGAAAGTGCTCATAAAAACGATAAGAGATGCAAAGCAAGAGATATCTGCTGCAATGCTACGATACATGCCTATTTAGCGGTTAGTCCCCGAAAACTGTTTTTTTTCAGAGATTTAACAGGGGGGAAAACTTTGATAAATAGGCCCCCAAGCCACATAGCTGTGTAGCATGCATGACTGGAGGTAGTCATTACAGCGACGATCTAAACGCTGACGCAACATACCCCGACATGATGTCACTGAAGCGCTCATTGCCGACAGAGTGGTAATACCGAGTGCATGTATGAGTCCATGGTAGTTTAAACCATACTAATATTGTGCTTAACATTCAATTCCAAAGCAGATTTGGGTGACATAGTTAAATATATTTATTGTGAGTTCTTTAGACATAAAACAAACACTGAAGACCATAAGCAAGCGCTGAGTCTGTATTATATCATCACAGTTCAGGTTTGAATACTAGACACAAAATTACTTAAGCTTTGTGTATTAACCACTATCAAGGAGTCTTTTGTATAAGACCCACCAAAATGGGACCACTTTTTACTTTGGTCAACTGGGGTCTGGCTGCATGATAAGAAACTGGTCACATGGGAGTTAACCACACCCCCTTTAAATACCCCATCTGCAGCTTGAATAGGTCTCACCATCTTGTTTGCACAGTGCACTATGCATGATGATGTCAAATCTCTGTCCCCTGTCAGAGATGGCTTCTAAATTATGGACAAATATTTCAAGGTCTGATCTAAATGTGTTTCATCTGATCAATTGAGTTTATGAAGGTAACAGTCTGGTCTTTTACACAGAACTGAATTAAAAGTGGGGCAACCAGGGTGCCAGGGCCGCCTTCAGAAATCATGGGGCCCAGTACGGGCCCCCCGTGTCCCCCCGGTCCCCCCCGCGATGAGCGCTCCCCCATGAGCAACAGCAACACATACTTACCTGGGGCCCCGCTGGTCTCCGCTACTCTGTCTTCAGCCTGGCTGTCACAGTGACAGTCAGGCACCAGGATGCGATCGCAGGGGTGGAGGAATCATTTCCCCTGCGATCATGTGATCAGGCTGTGACAGCCAGATCACATGATCGAAGGGGGAATGATTCCTCCAAAAAAAAGGAATTTATTCCAGGCTGTAACATAACAAAATGTGGAAAAAGTGAAGCGTTGTGAATTCTTTCCGGAAGCACTGTATATGTCATCTCCGCCGGACCCTTTTTCTCCTGGCCCAGCCTCCCTCCTTTATGTCAGCCCTTCCAGTGCATCTTACTGGCTGGGAAAGCTGGCCAATGGGAGGGGGCATGGAGAGGAACGGTAACACTACCCGATATATTAAATAACAGTCTGTTTTGTAGAATCCCACATCTGGATTGATACTCCCCATGAGGTAACATCACAACTTTATTTCTTGGTTGTCAGTTTGGTTCTGTTCCCCATCGCAGGCCACCAAGTGTTTAAATTACAGTGACAAAACACCTCTGCGAGATGTGAAGCCCTCTGTGACAACGCTGTTGTTTAAAAAACAAAACAAAAAAATTAATGATCTGTGTGTCTTGGTTGTACGAAAACAACAAAAACAGACCACAGCAGAAACAGGAAGAACATTATATAACAAAACACAAACGATCAAACATGACTTTTAATGCTTGTGATAAAATATTACACCTGGTGATAAGTGAGGGTGGTTATATAAAAGGACAGAAGCATAAAGAAGGAATATACAGTGTATATTGTATTGCAGATTTATTTTAATTATTCTATGGTGGAAGAATTTCCACTCTGCAAAAATCCACTTTTACAAACCAAAAGTTACCCACGATTCAGATTGTAGATTGTAAAGCAGTAACTAGCAGTACACACTGCCCCAGCCTAAAGATAAGTCTGTTCCTGCTAATGTGTAGTCTTCTCTTTCTCACATATATCAAATTATTCTTCATTTTTAAAACTGGGTGATAACCAAACCTTTGATCCCTATTCTAAAACACTTTTATTCATATCTGTCTGTATTTGTGTCTTCTGGCAGAATAATAGCCAGCCGGTTCCTATTATTACATCTATTTTTATTGCAAGAGTAAGTGTTTAATGTCCATGACCTGTTTTGGTTTGCTTAGAAAGAAATACAAAGAAATTGGTTCATTTTTCTGAAATTCGACTGTGGTGGATGATATAACTGAGAGATAAATAGTTCTTGAGAAGCAGCCATATTGGACTGTAATAATGACCACATTCCTCCATATGTGTCTTCTTACATGAATCGGGCATTCAGTAGAAGACATAAAAGATAGAAGGCATAAATAATGTTGTGTTAGGCTGGGTACACACTGAAGAATTTTCCGACTGACATGTTATCTACAACGATTTTACGAATGACTGAAGGTCCGATCGCTTGGCCGATTCATGCGTACACACTAGTTACGTTTTAAACGATTAATGAAAGACGGATCATCTGGGCAACGACTTTTCACAGCCATATTGTCATGTTAAAAGATATGGATTTCGTACACACTGAAACAACATATGTGGTCCCTGTAGCGATATCCCCAAGAAATTTAAATAATGGGCTGAGCATGTTCATTACGAACCATCCAAAAACTCTCAAAAAGGAGAAGGAAATACTTCTTCTTCATTCATTCTGTAAGACATCATTGTGTACAGTGTACATTCGTTCACAACCCCACAGCAACTAATACTTTTACTATTATTGTTGAAGAACAGCAAGCAACTGCTCTTTTGCTACCCGCTATGGCAAGAAGACTGCAAGTACAGCCCAAAGGAGTCGCAACTCAAGGAACTATCGGCAATTGGTTGTGGATCGATCAGAAATTTATATACATTATATGATCGTAAGTTGATTGGAACGAGATTATTAAACACTATGACCAACCAAATGAACCGACAATCAGCACTTTGGGGCGACTTTCGACCATTGTGTAATTATACACACTAAGCCAACTCCCGAACGAACGGTTGTATGTCGGCTGTTTTGCACGAGGATTGTACAAAAAAGCTCCAGTGTGTACCTAGCCTTAGGGCTATATTTACTAAGCTGCGGGTTTGAAAAATTGGGGATGTTGCCTATAGCAACCAATCAGATTCTAGCTATCATTTTGTAGACGGTACTAAATAAATGAAAGCTAGAATCTGATTGGTTGCTATAGGCAACATCCCCACTTTTTCAAACCCACAGCTTAGTAAATCTAGCCCTTGGTGTGTGGCCAGGGGCATTTATTTCTTTATTGGCCAGGGGAGTTTAAAGAAACGAATGGGCTTGTAGGCTAGATTAATGCTTGGGTCCCTTCTCCCCCAATGTGCACAGGTTCTGATTTCGGCTTATTTGCATTATTTGATTTTTTTAACATTTTTTTGTAGTGAGTTTCTGCAAATAATCAAAAGCTTTCAATGTAAGAATTTTGGTTTAGTCAGATGTGGTATACATCCTGTGGCCAGACAATGCAAGACAAGTATTAGACAATAGTACTAGACAGATGCGCACAGGACACTAAACATTTCTTATGGTCAAATAAAGAGAGATGCCTCCAACACATTTATGGAACACCTGGATTTTCATAATATTTCCACAGATTCTCCTACTGAATAGAGATCTAAGGCTGGGTACACTCTACAGAAATTTCTCCTGATGCAATATCATTAAAGATTTTACCAACGACTGAAAAAAGAAAAAAAGTTACCGGTCAGCATGCTGATTCATGTGTACACACTAAACGCATTTTACATGATTTACCTTCAGATCTGTGCTCCTCATCTGTTACAACCATCTGCTGAAAAGATTGTGTCTCTGCACACTCCATAGAGGTCTATGGACACTGCTGGTCCTGAGTGCATACACACTGCAGAATTGAAACGACATTGTTCCAACACTGAACGAGATTTTTATCCAGTTTAAATATCAAATCAAATGATACAATGTGCTTTGGAACGATAATCGTTCATCGTTGAAGCGAACACATTAATGCTCTATCTAGCATCATGTGATTGGCTCATAAATCGGCTGAAAAACATGTAGTGTGTATCCAGCTTAAGCCACAAATGTGTAGTTATAATAGCTCTGTGCCCCCTCCCATGAAAAATTCTGGACACCTTAGAAAGTCTCATTAGCAAGCTCTACAACATAACCCACAGAATACACAGATGATGCATAAAATAGAATACAGACTAATATCAGTATGGGCAGCACGGTGGCGAAATGGTTAGCACTTCTGCCTCACAGTGCTGGGGTCATGAGTTCAATTCCTGACCATGGCCTTATCTGTGTGGAGTTTGTATGTTCTCCCTGTGTTTGCGTGGGTTTCCTCCGGGTGCTCCGGTTTCCTCCCACACTCCAAAAACATACTAGTAGGTTTATTGGCTGCTATAAAATTGTCCATATTCTCTCTCAGTCTGTGTGTGTGTGTGTGTATGTTAGGGAATTTAGACTGTAAGCTACAATGGGGCAGGGACTGATGTGAGTTCTCTGTACAGCGCTGCGGAATCAGTGGCGCTATATAAATAAATGGTGATGATGATGGTGATATCAGTATCTTGATTGATCACCATTAACAAGAAAGTAACATTCAAAAGGAAGATTGGGATAGTGAATCAATAACATGATGATTGCACATAATTCCACATGGTAACTTTAATGCTGCAATGCAGCCTGATTAATTCATGTGTATGGTTTTAAATGGCTGACCAGGAATAAATAATATATTCAAATATTATTTTCCAGAATAGTTCCTCTTTATACTCATTTATAAAAGCATTAAGTTAGCTATTCATTTCTTCTCAGAATGTAACAAGTCTTTCCACCTTATAAGCATGTTTATAAGTGGCTTGGCCCTTTAAGTAAACCATAGCTGCTGACATGGAGCTCAAAGTAATCATTTCAAGGTGCTTAACTAAGTAGTGTCACTTTTCAATGCAAAAAAAAATATTACAGTTAAGGAGCCCGGAATATGGTGAAGTACATGATATTTATTGCAGATATGTTTCCAGAAAATGCAGAATGGTGCAAACCAGATAGTGTAGATAATATAGAACAGGGGTCTCAGGGAGATGCAGAAGGCAGGAAACAGGATCACAGCTGATGCAGGTGAACAGGTAGTTTGTAGAAATCCCAGGGAACAGGTGAACCAGGAGCACAACAAGCAACAGCACAGCAACATATAACAACAACAATGACCAGCCTGGTGCATGTGAAGGAACAGACCTAAATAATGAGAGACACAGGTGTACCATTAACAAGGAGCAGAGATTAACTCCAACTAGTGGGTGAAAATGTCCATAGTGGAAGAGCAGCACCTCTGGCGGCATGAAGGTATTGCATCCAGACACATAACCACGGCAAAGACTAACAGTTCTAATCAAACAGAAGCTGCAGAAGGCAAGCAGCATCCTATAGGGAGATGCTACAGACGGAGGCAGATTGTGACAAGTAGGTGTATAAAATAGCTGCATTTCTTCAAGAGAATAATACTAGCATTAATAGGTTTTTCTTAACCCCACTATCATTAACTCCTTACTGTATTCCCTCAATCCACTCCCTCATCATCATCATCAGCTATTAATATAGTGCCACTAATTCCGCAGCGCTGTATAGAGAACTCACAGCAATCCCTGCCCTATAGGAGCTAACAGTCTAAATTTCCTAACACACACACACACACACACACACACACACACACACACACACACACACTATGGTCAATTTGATAGCAGCCAATTAACCTACTAGTAGGTTTTTTTTGTAGTGTGGGAGGAAACCGGAGCACCTGGAGGAAATCCACGCAAACACGAGGAGAACATACAAACTCCTCACAGATAAGGCCATGGTCAGGAATCTAACTCATGACCCCAGTGCTGTGAGGAAGAGAAGTGCTAACCACTAAGCCACATTGCTGCCCCAGCTCACAATCACTAACCCCTCCCTGCCAATCAATCGTTTGAAAAAAGTTTCTGACACTTATTTCATAGTCAAATCCATGTAATCATGTCAAACCCAAACAATATAAGTTCTCTACAAAGAACCAGGACAACAATATCTACAAAAAACTGCTGTACTATACTTTACAAGGGTTTCTGGCGGTATGATTGAATCTAGCTGGCCACAGTGCAAACTTGAACGGACTGTACCACTTGAGGGACCACACCTCCTAGGGTGATGGTATCAACCAGCACACTGGAAAGGTGACTTGTTACTTGTTAAAACATGTAGAAATAAAGATATGGGCTAAGTATTATTGATTTAGTGTAGTACAGGGAGGACTGCAATGTCTAAGTTCCCTTAGTTGCACCAAAGTATGCTACAACAGGCTTCTTTTATATAAAACAATGGTACAGATTCTGCTAACATTTTTTCATAACTGAGCTCCAATCCCTCACCTCAATCATTTACCTTAAATGCATAGCGGTATCCCTCGTCGTC
The DNA here is from genome assembly GCF_038048845.1 of Mixophyes fleayi. Taxonomy (NCBI): domain Eukaryota; kingdom Metazoa; phylum Chordata; class Amphibia; order Anura; family Limnodynastidae; genus Mixophyes; species Mixophyes fleayi. The sequence continues at coordinate 36,828,513 of NC_134410.1, forward strand.
TCTCTGCTTCCTCCTTGATGTCGTGTGACGGCTCCTAGTCACTAAAAGGCATTGAGCGCACTGTGCAGCCGGCCTATCAGTGAATAGGAGCTCATATGTCGTTGGTAGTGCTGGGCCCACCCCATGGGTGCAGGGTGGACCCATGATGCATGTGGCTGGCATGAGGTGATTTATGGGCCTGTATGCATTACATACCCTGCACCCATTATAGATACATCACTGTGTGTGGCTGTATCACTTGTAATACAGAGAGATCCCCACACACCAGCAAAATACCTTTTCCATCAAGTATTATTCAGCACACATTAATTTTGAGCAAGTTTACTTATAATTATGTTTTTCTTATAATTCTCTGGTAACAAAAGACAACACTGGCAATCGTACTGTACCATCATCTATGACCATGTTTAAACCATTCACGATATCCTTCATGTCCAATTGTCTTCTATATTAAAAGTAAAGAATTCAAAGAACATAAAATAGCTACACACGTAAGCATATATGTAAAAAAATTGCTTCTCTAGACCATTTCTGTTTCCAACTCCTTCTTACCAACCTATTAGAGCTCTGTGGCCTGCAAACTCTCCCAGATATTGTGTAGAAAATAAATACTTAAAAGGAATACGTGTATTCTACAAGTAATGTAAAATGATCATTGTTTTGGATTACTAGGTATACATATGAAACAAGATGTGGCATGATGATGAAACAACCTTCCTAACAATGACCCCTCGGCCTCCTTCCCTCTCAGCTGTGCAGGGCTTTAATTAGAAGCCCAATTGGAGATCTTTGGCTAACGAGCTGTGCGACCTTCTGCCCACACAGCTGACAGTCTCCATTGCCCACCCTCCTTCTGATCTATAGCGCTAATGAGGCAAACATGGGGATGGATGTTAGTGGAGATATTATGTTCTCCAACAGGGCTTCTGATTGAATGATGTAAGGACCCGTGATGACGAGTTACTTAATTCCATCTTAAATGTATTTTTTCACTCACCCCCCTCCGTCTCCCTAAGAACTTGGAAGTCCCATACAAGGGAGCACCATAGTTCAGAAGATTTGGTTCTCAATGCCTGGACAAGAACCACTGCATCGCTTGTAGGGTTAACTTCTTGAAACCTGGCACATATTCCCACTGTTATGCCAGTTGGGTAAAAAACTACATTTTAGATGGCACTATCCTTTAAAATGTGCACCTGCACCTGTTCTATACATTACTTTCTCTCTAAGCCATAGCTATTCATCATGCTGGATATAATAGTACAGTGTATTTTCCTGTATGTGCAGAGCTAGGTTAATTTGTAGTGCAATAAATTAAACAAAATCAACTTTACCGGGGCCCGAGAATACATACACATCGCATACTGAAGATTATAACCTTTACACTCCTGCGCTACACATTCCTTATCACTCTGTTGTATTAACCTTGATAGTGCACTCAACACGACAGTTTCCCTCATATTAATATATGAAAAATATCCAGATAAACACAGCTCTTTGCAGTTTTTAGAAGATAATTTGATAGACAACCTTCTTTATAGATAAGTTACTTTTACCTATCAGCAGGTCAAAAACACAAAAAAGCACAACTTATATTTACCTAAACTTGCCAAAAATTATTGTCTCAAAATAATCATTTTCCCACAGCAAAAGAAATAGTAAATAAAATTATGGAATCAAACCTTGGTTTACAAGGTTAAAAATGGGTCAAGTGTATGTGTGCCAACTGCTTTGTCCTCAGACAACTAATAATGAGTGGCATTTAAACTGGATCCTGCTGTATGATGCAGGGTTATCAATCTACCCATTTAATTACCGGCACATATAATTTACACAGCTTCTATGGTTCTCTAGATCCAGAAACACTTATTTAAAGACCACAGAAAATCTGGACCCACACTACTTGCTACTTCTTTCTTTGCACCTATTTGTCCGCTTAGCACATTTCAAGGTGCGCACCCAGATCCCGATCCTTGGAACCACCTCCGTAAAATCAGATCCACCTGAAAATGTGCATGGTGATAAAAATGCAACGTTGCCGCTAAGCCCAACGGACTAACACGTTAGGACCACCCCCTTTACTCATTTCAACTTTCACTTTTTCTCCTAAAAAAAAATGTTGGATATTTTAATTTGTTTTTAAATGAGAGTAGGGGGCACTGGGGCCTCGCCTTATCATGTGTGTTACGTTTTAGTGGCTAGAAATTCACTTTTCTACACTTTTCTGTAGCTGGAAGGTAGTAAATGAGTCCCATTAAAAGTACAGGACAAGGCCCAATCTCCCCCATCTCATGTAAAGGGGTATATGTATCAAGCAGGGGTTAGGAAAAAACGCAGCTTCCCTGTGGTGTGCTGTCATTTTTTTAATACGCCAATTTTATTAAAGGCAAAGCTCAACGGGGTGTGTCGCTAATAAAGTTGCCGTTTTAAGAAATGATAGCAAACCGCTCAGAATCTGTGTTTTTTCATAACCATCACTTGATAAATATTCCCCAAAGTCTTTTTGCTGGGATAAAGTAGGGTACTCCCCCTTTATGTACCTTCTCCACCCCGTTATCTCATTGTAATAATCTTGTAAAAAAAACTACGAAATCTCATTTTTGCACATGGATGCAAAAATAGACCCAGATGTGCACCTTGTCTGCACTCAGCAAAGACCTCCTCTGATCTGTCCATCCTTCCGACAAGCAATGCAATATTGTAATATTGTGCACCCATACAGAGGCTGCCATCTTCACCTGCAGACTTGTGCACTTACCATGGTGCATATTTGCAAAAGTATTCACATGACGTTGCAAAAGAGTATTTGCATTGCATTAAATTTTTGCATGGTCAGAAATGCTTACAGAAGCAAATCTGCAGTAAAAACATAGCAACCAACCAATGAACAAATAATGTTTATCTGTCTAGTGTAAATTAAATAAATAGAGCAAATGTCGGATTAGTTGCTAATATTTTAGTGCAAATTAGCACCTTTAAAGTAGGTTAGTAAATAGCCCTCAAGATCTATATCTTACCTGATTTTTATTAAACATTATCTGTATATTGAATGTACAGCTCGTTTAGACAAGCACTCTGTCATACCCACTCTAGACAGAACGGGATGTGAGTAAACTGGTCTGAATATCGTGTGGTTATCAGGATAACTTAACCGTGAGTAGGACTTAAATTCAGCAAAATTATGTAAAAATAATTTTCAAGAGCATTGCTCTGACCCACGATTTACACTGGCACTGGTGTGATCAGAAGAGGCGCAGACACTGGGAACAGTAATACTGAAAAATGCATAAATTTCAGAGAGGTTTACTCATGTAAGGCCTGATTCATTAAGGATCTTAACTTGAGAAACTTCTTATTTCAGTCTCCTGGACAAAACCATGTTACAATGCAAGGGGTGCAAATTAGTATTCTGTTTTGCATATAAGTTAAATACTGACTGTTTTTTTATGTATCACACAAATACTTGATAGCTTATTTGTACACTGACATTTAAAGTTGATATTTGTGTGCTACATGAAAAAACAGTCAGTATTAAACTTATGTGCAAAACAGAATACTAATTTGCACCCCTTGCATTGTAACATGGTTTTGTCCAGGAGACTGAAATAAGTTTCTCAAGTTAAGATCCTTAATGAATCAGGCCTGTAGTCTTCCCTCTGGAATGTGAGTAAATCTGCCAAAGTGCTTGTCTGAACAATCCCTTTGCCAATCCCGCTACCATTATTGCCAGCAAGAAAATATAATCTGAAATTAGCCATAAACTACAAGCACATCATTAGGGCATATGTTGATGTTTTTAAAATTATTTTATTATATGTGGAGCCGCACAATGGTGCAGTGGTTGGCATTGCTGTCTCACAGCGCACGAGTTCAATTCCCGGACGCCATCTGTGTGAAGGTTGCATGTTCTCCCCAAGTTTGTGTGAGTTTCCTCCTGCTGTTCCGGTTTCATCCCAAAGTATATAAACCTACTGGTGGGTTAATTGGCTTCAGACAGAAGTGGACCCAGTGTGCATACAATTGTGTGGTAGGGAATTTAGACTGTAAGTTCCAGTGGGGCAGGGATTGATTTAATATTCTCTGTACAGTGCAGCATAATATGGTGGCACTATGCAAATAAACAAAAATAAAAATTTAATTTACAGCCCTATAGGCAAACCGAGGGGGAGGGGTGGGGGCTTCTAGTGCCTGGAAACCCCCCTCCAAGCCTGGGAAACTGTATAATTGAGGTGGCTGGACCCTGCCCACGCTTCACACGGCTCTGCATGAAAAGAGAGAGCTGTGTGCACCTAACAGTAGTGCACGCAGCATTGCCCATTTAAATTATGGGGATTGGAAGAGTTGGAGAGAAGCCAACCACTGTCTAAAATTATAGCCACGCCCCCATGCATGCTGGTCACGCCCACTGGCGGTGTGGTGTGGAAACCCCCCTCTACAAATCCTGCGTTTGCCCCTGAGCCCAGTATTACTTGCCATGCTGTGATACCATGTTACAGGCAAACTCCACAAAACATATATTGCATTTGTTATTATTCTGGGCACAATTTCCAGAGCTTTTGGTAAATCAGATACTTTGTTTATTGAATAATTCAGTACAAATTGTATATTTCCTGTAGGTTACACTTCTAAATTTTGTTTAAGTATAAAGTGCATACAAAAGCAGTCTGAATGCCATAAGACATGCAATCTTTGGGTCTCTCACTGTTGTACTATAACCGACAACATAACAGCTGAAGAGCCGCAGATTACACAAGTCTGAGTAGAATTTATTGACGGCAACTATTCTCTATTTCATATATAAAGGGAATTTATGATAAAAATAATTTAAAGGATAATTTCACCTAAAATAAAACAAATAGTTTTGGGTGGAGATAGATCAGATACAATAAAAAAAAACACATATTTACTTACTTTCCATGCTCTGTTCATTGTATTCCGAGCGGGTGTTGATGCCCCTCCCCCTTGAATGGGAAGTTCATGGGACAGGGAAACTACACCCTCTCTGTTTGCTTTAAACATAAGGGGCCTGAGTCATTAAGAAGAGCAAAGCATAAAAATGAGTAACTTTGCACCTTGGCAAAACCATATTGCATTGGAGGGGAGGTAAATTTTAAATTTGGGGACAGATTTATAGTTGAGGTAGGGCATGTCCAAGATCAACTTAAAATTTAGTGTAAAAATAAAGCCATCAAGTATTCGTGTGCTACATGGAAAAACAGCCAGTATTTAACTGCAAAATAATAATCAAATTTACACCCTTTGCATTGTAACATGGTTTGTTCAGGAGCAAACTTACTCCTTTTTTTGCCTTGATCTTCTTAATGACTCAGGCCCAGTAAGTGGGAAGAGGAGGATGCAGTGAAATGTGGGACAATTAGACACCCACTCACAGAGTGTGGAAAGTATGTAACCATTCATTTTGTAGTTCACCAAACTTCTCAAAGAACAAAATTTTTAGTTGTGGGTGGAGTTATCCTTTAAACTTAAATCCATAAAAGAAAGTCCACAGACAATAATAATCCCAATAGTTTGTTACAACTCTCTGTATAACAGCTGTATGGGCTATCTAATGCTGCAAAGAAGTTGAGATTAAGGACTAGATTTACTAAGCTGCGGGTTTGAAAAAGTGGGGATGTTGCCTATAGCAACCAATCAGATTCTAGGTTTCATTTATTTAGAACCTTCTACAAAATGACAGCTAGAACCTGATTGGTTGCTATAGGCAACATCCCCACTTTTTCAAACCCGCAGCTTAGTAAATCTAGCCCTAAATGTTGATTGTCAAAATACTGCAGAAGAAAAATAAAAATGTCGGCTGATCATCTTATTATGATTTGGAGAATGTGATTTGAAGACAAGTCCCCTTTAAATTTTTACAAGTTATAGGGGCAGTTTCAATTGTAAAAAAAATCGGCAAGTAGTGTCCCGGAATGGGCACTGACACTACTCAGCGATTTTTTTTTAAAGAAATATCTGCTCATATTTGCTTGCGCCAAATAGTGACGCAAGCAAAAGTGAGTGTAACTTTTCACCATATAAACAGTAACAATTTGTAGCTGTAATGTTCCTCAGAACATCAAGCTAATTTAATCTGCCCTTTAGTGTTTGTTTTAATATTTTTTATTTTATGCTTTTTTCTTTTGTGTCTGTTTCAGAAATATCTCACTTAAAACAGGACTGGTTAACTTAGGCCAAGCTTATTAGTGGCACCAAATGAATGACATATTACGACTGATGTAGAGTGGGATGTACGCCAGTTTGCATAGCGTATCTTGTGTGAAATCACTTAGTACATGCCCAGAAAGAGGGCACACACATATACCTCTATGCGGCCTTTTGTGATTCTGGCAATTATAACGACCTGCGCCTGGAGAGGCGGGAGGAGGGAGGGAAGAGGCGTTCTAAAGTTGGCCAAGTACAGATGATGCAACTCCAGATCTGTATGGCTCTGCACATGGGCAGAAATATTCTATTTTTTTTGCTCTCTTTTAGAGTAATTTACTCCTATTTTGCGACCAACTGCTAAAAAAAAAGTCCATTGTGCAGGGAAAGTTGATATTGAGTGACTCTTTCTCAGTGCCTGCAGTTTAGAGGGATCACATTTAAGCAATATTAAGTATTGCAACCTGGCCCTGTGCTAAATAGCAAGTAAATACATAGTTCAGCATTTGAAATAACCAAAAGTTTAAAGCAGATAAAAAAAGTTAAAAGTTTAAACAAGTAATTCAAAGATTACTGTAATGAAATTTCCACTCTATACAGCTATTTTGATATTATGTTTATTCAGTGCAAACCTGCGCAATGGACTTTTCATAGCAAGTTTTGTTTTTAACACTATAATTGTCAGATCGCATGGGTACAGTGCGCCTGTCATTCGCATGAGCACCTCAAAACGATTTGCTCACGCCAACTAAATCAAATACGACACAAGCAAACTGCTTAGAAAATACTGCGGGCTCTGCGCTCATTGATTCCGCTGACTGCTCGAGTCTACAGTTCACACGGTGTAACCGACTTTCAGAATAACACAATGGAGAATTGTGCACGTACCAGGAAAATTGATAAGAGTACCTGTACCTAGAAGTGTAACTAGGGGGGCAGCACAGAGATTCACATCTATGCTCCGCACCCCTGCTCTGCTCTCTTGAACTCCACTGGGGATGCCGTGCCCCATGCTCCGCTTAGAAACGCAGGGCAAGAGCATCCAGAGAGCATGGCCCACATCTGTTACACAGTAGTTACACCGCTACTTATGCTCATCTGTTCTTCATATAAGAGCCCAGACCAAAATATCTGGCTTCCCAGTGTTTTGCTTAGACATGTGGGTTACACTGCTGGGAACAATAGATATTTGCAGGTATTGAGGTCAAGGTTCCTGACACATGAGAGTTTTCCCGCAGTGTTGTGTGAACAGCAGATGTATGTGGGCACTAGAAACAATGATCCCATTACCTGCAGTATTTTCATGCTTGCATCGCTTTCTCTCTTTCTTTAAAAGCAGGTTTAGGAGCTCATCCAGATGAGTTATGGTAACAATCTGCTCATGTTGCAGATTGCGGACTGCGTAATCTGCTGGTGAGCTCCTAACACTAAAAATTGTGCATCCACGATTTGCCAGCGTTTTGCTGTGATCAGCAGACGTGTGCAGACACGGGGATTAATTATCCCAATTCCTGTACGACCATCGGAGTAGTTTTGTCATGTCACACTGTGTTTGGAATCTGAATACATTTTTGCTAGATGCTCATTTAAACGAGCCCTTATAATCCTACAACTAGTACAGATTATTAAGTGAAAACTTGATGTGAGAATCATGTCTGGTTTGAAATTAAATGTTCCTTCATAAAGACATTGCTAATTAGTAAAAACACATAAATACATACATATAAAGGATAAAATAAAGAAAAATAAAATGTAGCACTTATACTATGGAAGAACAAATTTCTACCATGTATTTACAGGCACCGTTTAAATTTTACAAAACTATAGATTTCCTTTATCTTTCTGAGTTTGTAACAATGTCAGGTTTATTGTAGAGTTATAATTTTCCTATGTCTCTGTTTGATACAAAACTAATTTATCAATTTAATACATCTGCTATGATAGACAGAGCTTCCCCCACAATTGAACAGCTCTACCCTTTCATTGCCAAAGCAGGACATGTAATGCCTTGCACTACAGTCTTGTTGGCAGCAATTAAGGGGTTACACTGCTCACAGTACCGCTACATTTGTTTTACCCACTTTTAATACAGAAATCCCAACATATTTACTCCATGATACAGTATAGAAACTTCACTCAGTCAATAGTTTAGCAGCTAATGAGTTGTGGTAAGTCAAGGTCCGACTTTTCCTGAATCGTTTGTTTCTCTGGAGATATATTGGCAGAACTGATTTCCTTTTTGCTGTCTTTTATCTTTAGATTGTTTAGACTTTTGCCGGTGATCACAGATATAGTGGTTTCTTCCTCCAGGAATTTGACTGTAGGGCCTGTAGAGAAGTGTGACTGAAAGATCCTGCCGTCTGTGAGAATAATATAACTATCTACTATAGCATTTTGAGGATGCACCTGCTTACAAAAAAATCCATGCAGTAGCAAAAGGAACTCCTTTTTCAAGCTCTTGTGCATATATCCATAGATGTAGGGATGAATACAGCACTGCAGGAAAAACAGGACAAGGACTATAGATGTTACCCATTTAGGGATGATTGTACTGGCACAAGAGGAGACGATGCTCAGGACGCTATAGGGACCCATACTGATAATGTAGGATGATAAAATAGCAAAGATCACCTTGGCTGCTTTGCAATGGTACAGTGGTCTGTGATGACTTGTTTTGTCATGTGCGTTTAATGCAGATGATCTTGTCCCATCTGACCTGTCACATCCATTTGCCTGAACTGGGTGAACTAATGCATTTTGCCTCCTGGCTGCTCTGAACACCATTCCATAGCACGCCAACATAATGCTCACTGGTAGGATGAAGGAGAATAAGGCGCTGAGCAGGGTGTACGAATAACTTGAAGCCCACAAGACTTTGCAGTAGTGGCTTTGGAAATCAAATTCAACTTTGCCCCAACCATAAAGGGGAGGGGTGCTCTGGAAGGCGCTGAGTATCCACGTGAAGAAGATAAGCAGGCTCCCTCTCTTTGGGGTCATCTTGGTGGGGTAGGATAATGGGTGGATAATGGCTAAATATTTATCTACAGAAACCACGGTGATGGTGTTCACTCCTGCAAAAGCAAAGAGGTGCATCAGCACCACTACCGCGCCACAGAGGCCGTGCTCCAGAGGCCAAATATCTGGGAGGGAGGTGACAATGACACAAGGCATCACCAGGACCGTCTGCAGAAGATCAGCCACCAACAGATTGAAGATGAAGCGGTTTGCCACCTGCAGCAGCTGCGGCTTGCGATGGAAAACCACCAGCAGCATAATGTTCCCGAAGAGGGATAGACAAAGCAGTGAGATGATGAGGGCTATCCTGAGGATTGTGTCAGGCATAGAGGGTGATCCTTCCTCTGCTGGGAAATGACTCTGGTTCCCGGTGGCCCTCCGGTCAGCCAGCCTCTGCATGGTGAAATATATAGCCCCTTATCACACCTCCATCCGCTGTAGTGTGATCATGGGGGTTATTCTATCCGTACAGGATCCATTGTAGCCATGGAAAGAGTTCTTCTGTGTGTGCTGTGTACATCCATTATCCTCCCACTGCATCAGGAGGACTCGGAGCAGATACACCAAGACTTCACATGTTGCCAATTAGCAGGGGTTTCACTTCTTTTCCAGAAAGGCCTATTGTAGTGAAGGCAGACATTAAAATCAAGGTCTTTAAGTGAAAATCATTGATTGGTGAATAGACACATGTGCACTCTATCCTAAAATACAACGATAGTGTCACAGGCAGTATATGGTATATATATGGTAAGCAGCACACGGTATATATGTATTTGCACAAATGCATGTCTATATACACTATATATTTATATAAATATATATACACACACACACACACAAATATATGTGTGAGTGTGTGTGCATAATCGCTAATGGCTATATATATATATATATATATATATATATATATATATATATATATATATATATACCCTAGTGCTAATGGCTGTGGGCTGTACCTAAAAATAATTGCCCCTCAATGCTTTGTCTGCCAATAATAATGGTAAGAAGAAGACCTGCAAGGGTCTTCTTACCTGTTGATGAGCATTGTCTTATCCCCTGTAGTCCTGAGGAAGGTGATACAATGATAGATCTGTCTTCATGCCCCCTCCCCGTTGTGTCTATTTCTGTGGTTTGGACAGCTCAGTGGTGCTGGAGAGAAATCAGCCCTCTCCCTCCTCCTCCTCTCCCCTGCCTTCCCAGCCCTCCCCCCAATGCTCCCTTCCTCAGAAGCTATGGAGATGCTTTTGAGCGAGCAGAGGGAGCAGACTCATTCTTTCAGAACCAGCAGATTGCTGCATTAAAACATTTTACATATTTCCTTCTCTAATGACTTTCAATTTTAAATAATGAAGTTGGCAGGGTTTCTCCAACCCCTTGCGGTAGCCATTGTACAGTGCAGATTTGTTTAAACAATACGTCTCAATCTCTATCAGACAGTGCAAATGTGTGCCTAAACCCGGTAATATGACACATATTTACACAATGTGCCCGATATGACACTATGACTAATTACATGTGACGTTTTCCATCTGAACAGACACTGGGAAGCAAATAACGTATCCCACACATTGCCATTAGGTTTACCAGTAATATAATAATAAGTCGTTTGCATTGACAGCACAATCTCTGCTCCTCATTTCATCTTCTTACAGATACCAACAAGCCCACAGATTATTATCACACGTCAATCTTCACAACTGCCTGGAAAAGTACTCCCCCCCCCCCTGTTCATTATATACTCCTTAGCTTTGTCATTTTGGGGATAGATTGGCTAATTTTAAGCACTCACTTCTCACAGCACTTTTCTACTGGCATATCTTTGTTTGTATGACTAGATTGTAATCTTTACAAACATGGAGATGAAATATTGCCAATAAAGACAATTTTTAATATTGTGTATATTAAGTATTTTAATACCTATGTTGCATATTTGATAAAGTACGTTCAGTGCAAACCTGATGGAAAATGGAGACTGAAAGGGCCATAAAGTATTATTATTATTATTATTATTATTATTATTATTATTATTATTATCATTTTAATAAGGAGAATGATCTGTTTTTTTTGTGATCAGGGTCATGTAAAATGTATTAAAAACACAATGTACTGAAGAAAAAAGCAACGATTATTCAGAAAGGAGTAGATTTATTTAATATAACAGTACAATGTGCACAAATGTACTGTAACCCATAGCAACAACTAAGATCCTGTCATGTTTGTTGTGCAGAGTACAAGATGAAATTAAAGATTTGGTTGTTACGTGTTACAAAATAGTCTTGCACATAGATAGCACTATTTCATTAAATACACCCCTGAATACTTTGTATGCATCTTCTAGGACAATGGTAGCGCTACCCTAATTGAACTTAGTTGTTTAGTTTAAAATAAATCACTTAATAATTTTATCTGGTCCTTCACATTCATTTTGGTACATCGGGTGCTTTTTTCGTCTTTAGATGCAATAAAATTTACGTCATAACAGGTAGAAATTTAATTCAGCACTCAGTGGACTTCGAACAGACACCTGTGTGTTTAAAAATATTTTCAATTTTTGTATTTTATATTATTAAACAAAATTATGCATAGCCACCATACAAATAATATTGAATAATGTTCTTTTTCTCCAGTAGTCCTTTACAGGATTATAGGTGCGTAATACAGATATAGAGATGGGCACATTTTTCATGCCTTCCATGTACAGTTTTCAAGGAAGTAGAACAGAAATATATCATCCCTATAGGATAACACACATGGCTATTTGCATCTGCAGTTCTGTGAATGCAACCTGCACTCCTTGATTAGGAAACAAATGGACATAACATACCCAGAAAGGAACACATATACAAAATACATGTGTTTGTGTATACTCTCAAGAACTGTGCTTAACTTGTACCCTCAAGATCTATGTTAACTTTTATGTTATCATTAATTTCAAGTCTGACAGTGCCATGAATTGCACACACAGTTCAAGCAATTACAGACGTCATAGCTATAGGATCCAGTGTCATATGTCATGTGCAGCCAAATAGAGAACATATCGGACCTCATTTAGAGTCGGATGCAAAGTCTGTGTAAGCAGTGAAGAAGTGGGAGTGTGCCGCAGCTTGGTAGGGTATTACGAGCTGCAAGCAAACCCCAGTTGCGTCCCACTCGTAATACCCTATCGAGCTGCGAGCAGTTCCTGCAGCTAGCTAACCGCTTGCACCACCTAATTCCTGCTGCACAGCTTTAGCCCTGTTTTGACATGTGTTGCGTCTGCGCCTCACTGTGACTAGGATGTATTTACATGGTCACGCCTTCACAATTCTGCAGTCCTCCCATTCTCTCATAGTGAGTCGCAAGCTGTCGCAAGTGTTAATTGCGTCCAATATGCAGGCGGATTTGGTGCTTTCTGCACATGCGTGGTAGTGTTTTTTGGTTAGATGCGCCTAAATCGGACTTTGCGTCCGACTCTAAATGAGGTTAAATAAAGCTTTCAAGTATTTGTGTGCTATATGGAAAAACAGCCAGTATTGTGTGCAAAAAAATATGTCAACTTGTACCCCTTGCATTGTAACATGGTTTGTCCAGGTGCAAAATTGCTCCTAACTCAAAATCAGGCCCCAAATTCACACAGGTCAAAAGTGGCAGTGTAATACATGTACACTAATATCTTAAACCAAGAATAACAAATACATGAACTCACACATACATAATGAATAGATTTGTGGCTATAATTTGTACTGCTGTGGCCTTTAAACACCATTTAATGGAGCAGGAGTGACTATTGGTCAGGTCTGTTGAAGATAAAAATTGAATGGATCTTCCAAACAAGTATTTTAGAATGATAAAACGTGGCGCAAAAAAACCACTCAAGGGAAATACTGCAGTTTAGGAACTGATTGATCCCAATTGTGTCACACTCTACGACGTATGCTACAATAGCACATACAACACGCAAATTATAAAATTGTATAGACATCGAAGCTTCCCTGCTCAGGCCTACAGTTGCCCCTGGCAACCAGAACAACATGGAGAGGAGCACCTGACATGACTGCAATGGAAAAACAGCTAGAATTAAACCGTTATGGCCAGCAGAGGCGAACGCAGGATTTAGAAGGGGGGGTTTCCGCCCCCCTGGGGAAAAAAAAAATAGAGCGAGAGAGAGCATGCGCAGCAGCTCCATTTCAGCGAGTCTGAATTCTACAGCAGCCGCGGTGCTGTCAAGAAGCATCCGCGGCAGTGCTGTATTATACTACAATACAGCACTGCCGCGGACGCTTCTTTGACAGCGCCGCGGCTGCTGTGAAGTACCGTTGGTTCCCAGAGGGGAGGGGTTTCTGGTGAACCAGAAACCCCCCCTGCGTGCGCCACTGGCCAGGTAAGTGTTTTGTAGTGCAGTAAGCTTGTAGCATTGCATATATAATAGCTTCATTTTATATTAAATGTTTTTATCCTTTAAAATAATGTGTTTATGGTTTATTATAATCAGTCTCATGTGTATTGGGTGTCCACCGAGTGGCAAGGAGTGATCCGTCATCATTCTTCATAATTATATGGGACAATTCTATTCTAGTTGATGCAAATTAGTGTCGGGTGGTCACGTTAACATTCTGCAGTGCCTGATGAATCATTCCCATATCAATGTGTGCACACACCTACATATTGTGCAAGTGCTGATGTAGGGATTGTATATTTAATGAATAGTCTGGCTAAACAAAATGATTCTATAACCTCAGTGCTATTAGAGAGCGTCTAAATTGAAAACCACTGATTTAAAATACCAGGCTCATGCAACAATGTCATTAGATCATAGTTTCCAACATTTGAATACAGTTTCCAGGGATACATTGAGGCTGGCCAGGCAAACCTGTACACATCACACACAATGCAATTTAAATAAATACAGGCTGTTAGACCTGAAGGGGCAACTATCGAACATATTAAAAACATGTTGCTGGTTTAATTTAAGCATAGGCATTCAACTGATCTTAGCTGATACAAAAGGCAGGTTAATGAAAATTGCATCCAGCAATAGAACTAATGAAACAGTATGTGCAGTTTTAGTAGCAAAATGACAAAGTAATTGAGAGTAACGCTGGGGTGATTTATTTCAGACTTATAGTGTATCTTGGTGACATTTATTAAAACCGGTGCAAAGGAAATAAATGTTGAATTGCCCATAGCAACCAGATTCTGTCTTTTTTTCTAGTGCAGTGTAAAATCAAATATTTGGTTGCTACGGGTAACAACACCTTTATCCTTTATACTGCTATTTTTTTAAATGTCTCCATTGTTATATAGAAGGAAACTGAAGAGTTATACAAATAAATATCACAAAAAATATCAATAAATGTTTTGAGTTTACATAATAGGTTTTCTAAGAGAGCGTTGTAGGGACCAACCATAAATGACTTGGTAACCCATGGACACAAGTTAACTTCTGCTTTATCTCTTGGCGGCATGTACAGCATCCAAATGGAGAAGCACTGATTGCTTACCACTGTCTGACCCCTCAGACCCCTGACCTTGTAGTAAATGACTTCCAATTTTGACCTAGCTTTGCTGAAAGGCCATATAGACCCAGCTTTAGGGCTGCAAAATTAGAAGGGAAGCAGACTTTTTCCATCCTCAGGGACGCACGCAGGGGGTGGTTTCTGGTTCTACAAAAACCCTTCCCCTCCGCGAAGAACGGGGGCTAAACAGTGCTCCTACATAGAGGCACTTTACTGTACAGCAGCCGCGGCGCTGTCAAAGAAGCGTCCGCATCTTCTTTGACAGCGCCGCGGCTGCTGTACAATGCAGTGCCGCTGAAATGGAGCTGCTGCGCATGCGCGGCCGTATGCGCAGCAGCTCTCTATATTTTTTATCTTAAAAATCCTGCGTGCGCCCTTGATCCTCTTCGCCCATTTTAATGATTTGATATGTGTCTGTTCTTCTGTTAGGAATTGGTAAGTCAGTGATAGTGGGCACATATCCAGAATCATTTTTAATTACTTGAACAATACATATATTTGGTTTTATAGAAGGGACACAGTCAAGGTTAGGTCATGCACTGCTGCAGTGAAGGGGGAAAGAGGGGTAGGGCAAAAACTTAAATCTGAACCTAAATGCAACACTCTGTAAATAACATGCTGTCACGTTATCCAGGGGAAAGTTCTGACTCACAGTATATAGTGGGCAGCCCTCTAAACATTAGCTGAGGGTGTCCCTTCTAAGGGAAGCCAGGGCTGAGTACAATACAGTTTACAGATAATAGATCACACTGAGCTTGTTGAACTACATTGAATCTAATATTGCCAGTTGGAGATTCCAAACATGAGAAATATTTTAAACACTACATCAAAGGAATTCTCACTAACATTTGGAATAACACACACACAGCATTGTAGTTACTGAATTTTCTCACCACTGTAGGGTAGATCTCGGTATCCATAGCTGACTGGAATCCTGAGTACTCTGGCTAAAGTCTATTAGATATGGCTTCCTTACAATGTCATTAGACTTAGCAGGAAATAGGCCATGGAATCTCCCCTCTTTCGGCATCACCATAGATACCTTACCATACTGTTGTGACACAATTGTTAGCCCTGGTTAGTCTGCTGGACAGGAATAGCGATTCCCACTCTCAACTTCTACTTTGATCCAAACCACAACCATCCCTATCCCTCCATCACCAAGTTTTAAACCCCCCCCCAGTATCTCATCTCTCCAAGGTAAAATTGGGCTGAGTAAGTTTGCATAACAAAAGGATCCAATAACCTGATCAGTGTAGGACAATGGTAGGACCAAATATTATCCCTTCCTTGTGGTGTACATCCGAATATGGTGGGGGCACGTACGTCTCATAAAACGTATGGAGGTGTTAATAGGAAAACTATGGTAAGCCAAAATACTAATAATTACCCAATTCAAATATAATGATATAACCTGAAGTGACCGGTTAAAGCACGACAGTCCAAAAACATGAATGACTTGAAGCAGTTCTCTATAGAGTAATGGTCTGAAATACCTCCATACCAATGTACAGGATTGATAAACAAGTCCAACAAATGTTTGGTTTAAGTCATTGGGCCTGATTCATTAAGGAAAGTAAAGCAAAAAAAAATGAGTAACTTTGCACTTTGGCAAAACCAAGCTTCATTGGAGGGGGATGTAAATTTAAAATGTGATGTCAGATTTATATATGTGGTAGGGCTTGTCTTAGATCAGCTTTAAATTTCAGTGTACAAATAAGCTATCAAATATTTGCGTGCTACATGAAATAACAGTCAGTATTTAACTTATGTGCAACATAATAAACTAATTTGCACCCTTTGTATTGTAACATGGTTTTGTCTAGGAGAAAACGTACTCATTTTTTTGCCTTACTTTCCTTAATGAATCAGGCCCATTGCCACTAAATTAAATTATTAAATAAAAATGCCTATATACTGACATCTCAGATGCAAAAAGTGAATGTTTCATTCTGTCTGTTTAAAACAGACATTGAAAGTAAAATTACTTACAGTTCAAAAATATCCTGTTCTTATCCTGCATAAGGGAATTTCACACATTATTTGTGAATGTGCAGCCCTGCAAGGTAATACAAACATCATACAATTCACAGCTTCATTTTAGGCAGCACTTGTGCGCATGGAGTGACATTTTCTGTGCTTCAGCTGAAGCTGAAAACTGTTACATTAAGCTCAACAAATAAACTACAGACTGTAGGCTGCAGCATGTACATTGTCTCTGGAGATGTTACTGATGACAAATTATTATAAAAAATTAATAGTGAACTCAGTTGAACCTATTGTCAATAATTGGAACACAAAGGTAACATGTATAATACTTGAATGTCTTTTACTTTATGTAAGTAATCCAATTAACTTGCTTGTTGAGCATGCACACTGTCCATGGTACTGAACGACACAACTTGTATAACTGCTTGTCATAAATTGGTGCCATTTTTCTTGTTTACAGATTGTTGTTTTGTTATTGCTGTGACGTGCATACTAAACTATTCTGTTAGGTTGTGGTGTATTGTTGTTGCTAATTTTTTTTTTCATGCGGTGTTGTAGCTGAATTTGAATTTGAGTTGAAAGTAAAACATTACTATTGCACTCATATTATTACATTTACCACCCCACTCTGTTATTTTGTTTATTAAGTAATTTATTTGCTCTGATTTTTTTTTTGTACACCTAACTGGAATAAACAATATCACATGAATTTCTCTGAGGTTTAAAGAGGGAGTATCATTAAGTGCTATTGTGAGTTGAGTCTGATTGATTGTGAGCTGCTCAATGTTACTCTCTATGGCACTAAACAACCCAACCCCCCTCTTCAAACCTCTCCCAGCTGATGAAAAAAAAACCCCCAAGCAATATGTGATTATGATGGTTGGTATATAAGCTCTTTAGCAAACCTTTTATATAATATAAATAATAATATAAAAACAGAATGCATTAGTGTACAATGGGGTCAGCTGGGATATTGCTAAAACAATTCACAATTTACAATTTAATGTAGGTTCATACATTAAAATGCATACCAAATTTAAGCTACTACTACCCATTTATTACATTTTACATTTGTCTCCTTAAATACTACTTGGATTAGCCTCATTTACATCCTGAATGAAACACGATTGAGGAGACATTGGTGCTGTCTTTATTACATGTGGCACTGTGTGAGTTTAGAAATGAGCATAATCGCAGCAAAATGTTGGGCACATCAAATTTTGCAGCAAAACAGCCCATTTCACAGTGGTGCAAAGTTCTAGTGACACAATCATCCAATTTTTTCTATTTCTTCCCCATTCTGTATGGTCAGTGCAGTGTAATAGTTAATAGGTCAAAAAAGGGACACCTCATGTCAGCATAATTTATTATCGTGGAACTCTGTGTTTAAAGCTTGACCATTGTCACGACTGTCAAGAAGTGGTAAGATGGACTTCAGTACTAAGGCTGATTGACACTGGCAGACCAGAGGTGCGGAGTCTAACTAGTTCCCTGGTATTCACCAAGAACCGCCGCAAGGCAGGATGGACATTGCTGCCGAGAACTGGCAGGTTGCAGTCCACTGGACTGCCTCAGGATGCAGCACTGTGGACAGAAGAGGTGGCTGCAGGAGTGGGTGTACACATGTATCTACGGCCAAGTCAAACAAACCAAATTCGGTACACTGGATATCAGGCAGAGCGTAGTCAGACAGGCAGAGGTTCGGTACACTGGATATCAGACAGAGCGTAGTCATAGAGGCACAGGTTTTATACACTGGATATCAGGCAGAGCATAGTCAAACAGGCAGAGGTTCGGTACATTGGATATCAGGCAGAGTGTAGTCAGACAGGCAGAGGTTTGGTACACTGGATATCAGGCAGAGTGTAGTCAGACAGGCAGAGGTTTGGTACACTGGATATCAGGCAGATCATAGTCAGACAGGCAGAGGTTCGGTACACTGGATATCAGACAGAGCGTAGTCATAGAGGCAGAGGTTTGGTACACTGGATATCAGGCAGAGCGTAGTGAGACAGGCAGAGGTTCGGTACACTGGATATCAGGCAGAGCGTAGTCAGTCAGGCAGAGGTTTGGTACACTGGATATCAGGCAGAGCGTAGTCAGACAGGCAGAGGTTTGATACACTGGATATCAGGCAGAGCGTAGTCAGACAGGCAAAGGTTTGGTACATGGGATATCAGGCAGATCATAGTCAGACAGGCATAGGTTTGGTACACTGGATATCAGGTAGAGTGTAGTCACAGAGGCAGAGGTTTGGTACACTGGATATCAGGCAGAGCGTAGTCAGACAGGCAGAGGTTTGATACACTGGATATCAGGCAGAGCGTAGTCAGACAGGCAAAGGTTTGGTACATGGGATATCAGGCAGATCATAGTCAGACAGGCATAGGTTTGGTACACTGGATATCAGGTAGAGTGTAGTCACAGAGGCAGAGGTTCGGTACACTGGATATCAGGCAGAGCATAGTCAAACAGGCAGAGGTTCGGTACATTGGATATCAGGCAGAGTGTAGTCAGACAGGCAGAGGTTTGGTACACTGGATATCAGGCAGAGTGTAGTCAGACAGGCAGAGGTTTGGTACACTGGATATCAGGCAGAGTGTAGTCAGACAGGCAGAGGTTTGGTACACTGGATATCAGGCAGATCATAGTCAAACAGGCAGAGGTTCGGTACATTGGATATCAGGCAGAGGTTTGGTACACTGGATATCAGGCAGAGTGTAGTCAGACAGGCAGAGGTTTGGTACACTGGATATCAGGCAGAGCATAGTCAAACAGGCAGAGGTTCGGTACATTGGATATCAGGCAGAGTGTAGTCAGACAGGCAGAGGTTTGGTACACTGGATATCAGGCAGAGTGTAGTCAGACAGGCAGAGGTTTGGTACACTGGATATCAGGCAGAGTGTAGTCAGACAGGCAGAGGTTTGGTACACTGGATATCAGGCAGATCATAGTCAAACAGGCAGAGGTTCGGTACATTGGATATCAGGCAGAGTGTAGTCAGACAGGCAGAGGTTTGGTACACTGGATATCAGGCAGAGTGTAGTCAGACAGGCAGAGGTTTGGTACACTGGATATCAGGCAGAGCATAGTCAAACAGGCAGAGGTTTGGTACACTGGATATCAGGCAGAGTGTAGTCAGACAGGCAGAGGTTTGGTACACTGGATATCAGGCAGAGTGTAGTCAGACAGGCAGAGGTTTGGTACACTGGATATCAGGCAGAGCATAGTCAGACAGGAAGAGGTTCGGTACACTGGATATCATTCAGGAACTCACAAGGAGGGGAAGCTGGAGCACACACGCAAGGAGTAGCACTAGGATGCAGACGCATGGCAGCAAAGTTGCTCTGACACTGAACGAGCAGTTTATGAAGCTGGCTAGATTTGAAAAGACCACCTCGACTGCTAGTCATGTGAGCTGACACCCGGAAGTGTTGGGTCAGATCGTGACAGTCATGACTCCCGAGCTTTTATACTGCACTAATGCACATGTATAGTAGGAGTACCCGGAAGAACAGGCTTGGCAGCCTATGGCTCTCCAGGTGTTGTGCCGTACAAGCCCCAGCATGCTTTGCCAGCAGTTAACCAGTCGATAGCTTCACAACACTGGGGGGCCACAGGTTGGACAGGCCTCAGTATCTATTGCATTGCTCATTTATTAGTTATCCATTAAAAGGTATTTATATATACTAGTTTTGCTTTTTCCTCTACAAATTGATCATTATGGAATGTATGGCTTTTAGGGACTGATGAAACATTGTCCTATACTGTTATCACAGTCTTTACTTTTACATCTATATGACCATAATAACACCCAAGGACCCCTGCTCCTGTCATTGCACGACTTAAGACCACTGAACCGATTGATGCCATGGTCCCAGTGCCAATAACTATAGCAATAAATTGTCTCCTTTTACTAAGAAATAGGATATTTAGAAGAGCACCTTAATGATAGCTTATTTTACACAGCAAAACACATTCTAGGGCTTAAATTAGCATCAGGTTGCATATATCAGATATTCAATAAATTCGGTCTATTTCTTAGGAAGAATAGATTTCTAGCATCACACTATGACACAGGCTATAAGTCTTTTTTCTACATCCAAGACTTACTGTGGACAGAATTCACAAAAGTGTCATCGTGGTTTTTCCAAGCTAGTCATGATATGGTTTAAGGAAAATTAAATTCTGTCACTTTTAGCAGAAATAAACCTCTCTTTTTAGAAATACAGTAACAAGTAGACATTACCTATTTAAAATGAAAGCTAACAAAATGTTTCAACAATCACAATAGATCAAGTCTTTGTTTTTCAAATCCAGCTCTAAGAGTTTGTGTTTTCCATATCTCCTTGCTGGAGCACAGGTGTATTCATTACTGGCTGACACATTGTAACAGATCCACAGGTGGTATAATTATTTCACTTGTGAAAACCTTCCTGTTAGACATCCCTGAGGACTGGGTTTGGAAAAAAAAACACACTAAGGTGTGAAATTTGCACTGAAACACAACACATATTTCAGCAATTACTGTCGCTTTTATCTGTCTATTGGAAGTTAAACAATGAAATATAGTGTCTGATTGGTTGTTTTAGTTTAGTGCAAATTGTGCACCTAAATATAGTGCTAGAAAATAAACCCTTGTATTTAGTTGAGTTTAATAACATATCTAAAATAACTTAGACATTATACTTTTCCCTGAGACTACACCTTAAGTGCAAAACCAAGCAAGTTTTTTTTCATTTGGTTGGCTATTGTCTGAAAAGTACCTTTTATCTCATAACTGTATGTTTTAACAAAAGGACAGGATAAATTTGGGTGTTCAATAATATATATATATATATATATATATATATATATATATATATATATATATATTTATTTATTTTCTGACTTGTCAGTTTGTTAGTGAGTGAGGTGAATAAAGTTGGATGGCAGAGGAGAAAAAAAAAGCATGTAGCCACCTTTAAATAACTTCAGCTGCTGTTGTTTGATACTTGTAGATAGAGTACACCTTAAGTGGAAAATAAGTGATGTCTTTCATTTTCCTGGCCATTCTATGAAAAGTACAATTGTTCTGTTAAGTGCATAGTTCTACGCAAGAAAATAGGAATAAAAGGTATATCTAAATGTTTTCTTCATCTTTGTAGTAAGTTTATCTAAAATACTTATTTATTTTTGTTATTTTTTTAAAAATCAATAAATATTCTAAAAACATTTTTTGTAAAAAATATTACTTTGTGGTAGACAGCATAGTATTCTGGATCAAAATTGGGTTAAACCAAAACAGTGAGTATTGGTGGTAGGTAAAGACCACGGGCCTGATTCATTAAGGATCTTAACTTCTTATTTCAGTCTCCTGGACAAAACCATGTTACAATGCAAGGGTGCAAATGAGTATTCTGTTTTGCACATAAGTTAAATACTGACTGTTTTTTCATGCAGCACACAAATATCAACTTTAAATTTCAGTGTACAAATAAGCTATCAAGTATTTGTGTGCTACATGAAAAAACAGTCAGTATTTAACTTATGTGCAGAACAGAATACTAATTTGCACCCTTTGCATTGTAACATGGTTTTGTCCAGGAGACTGAAATAAGAATTTTCTCAAGTTAAGATCCTTAATGAATCAGGCCCCACATGAGGAAGGCAGGGGAAGAAGGCCTATAGCAGGGGTTGGGCAAACCAGTCCTCAAGGGCCATCAACAGTTCATGTTTTCAGGATTTCTTTAATCATGCACAGCTGAGTTAATCTATTTGGCTGGGTCAGTAATTATCCCAGCTGTATCTACAGACAGAAATCCTAAAAACATGAACTGTTGTTGGCCCTTGAGGACTGGTTTGCCCACCCCTGGCCTATAGGGTCAGAGGATCAGGTAGATGTTGCCATAGTAGAAGAAATACACAATGATAGAGGACTCTACCCATGAGAACTTACATCCTAAAGGGAAGGGGAAGACACAGATAGGGTGGCACTGAGTTGGCGAGTGTTGGTGAGGTAAGTGAGAGTCGGAGTGTTTATAGGCTTTCATAAAGAAATGGATTTTAAGGGCCTGCTTGAAGCTTGGAATTTAGAGGCTGATCTCATAAGGCGTGGGAGTGCATACCACAGGTGGGGAGCAGCATGGCCAAAATCCTGAAGGCAGTAGTGCAAGTAGGTAATGAGTGTGGTAATGAGGCACATGGAATTGGCAGAGAGGAGGGAGTGGGAGGGAGTGTGGGTAGATATGAGGTTGGAAATATAGGGGGAGAGAAGTAGTTGTGGGCTTTGTAGGTGAGAGGGAGGAGTTTGAATTTGATTCTGTAATAGAGGGAAAGCCAGTGTAGCAGTTGACAGAGTGGGACAGCAGAAATAGAGTGGAGAGAGAAGGAAATAAGGTGACAACGGCACCCAGGATACACTGAAAGGGGCAGGAGTTGGGAAGACCAGAGAAGAGGGGGTACAATAATCTAGGCAAAAAGGTTATCAGGGAGTGAATGAGAATTTTGGTGGCTTCTAAGGTGAGATAGGGCTAAATCTGTCATGATCCACCGCCGCTTCGATGGCTTGCCTGTTCTGTCTGCTACTAGTGTCCCGGCTGTTGCCATGACAGTAGGGATATCACTTTTGCCCCGCTCGTCCTGGCCATCATCGGGGCAATGGTTGGGATGCTCTGTTGAGTTGATCAGTGCCGCATCCCGGCAATAGTATTTAAGGCAGGGAGGGCTTAGCCTCCCTGCCGGTAATAGCATTTGTGTGACCCACTAGTTGACCTGCTCCAAGTGCTGTGGACACTCTGTCCCTTTGATTCTGATTCCTGTTGTGACCCTTGGCTTGCTTCTGACAATGCTTGAACTCTGATTGTCCTGACCTCAGGCTTTGTTACTTTATTTCCTTGCTTGCTGCCAGCCCTGACCCTTTGGCTTTGGTTCCTGTTTTTGGCTACCACCTCCTGCCTACCAGCTGCGGAATTGCATATAAATTTCTACTACGCTAAGAGTTAAGAGCTGGAGGCATCCAAGTACCTGTGAGCGCAACAAGCTCTATGGGAAAGGCGGCTGCTATAGGCAAAGACCTCTGTTCACCAGTTCTAGAAGTGAATGTCAATAGCCGCTATTCATAGCAAAATCTTGGATATATTACAGAGGTGGAAATGGCAGGAATGAAGGAGACTGAGGGGTTTAGGATGACTCCTATACAGCAAACTTGAGAAACAGAGGAGAAGGTAGTGTTCTCAATGGAAAGAGAGAGGAAGGGGTGTAAGGGAGCCCTGTAGGGGGAGGTGGGAGATAATAATTTCAGTCTTCGATATATTACGTTTCAGAAAGTGCTAGGGCATTCAAACTGATATGGCTGAAATACAACAGTAGATATGAGAGAGGTCAGGGACAGATAAATAAATCAGCATACAGGTGATCATGGAGGCCAACAGTGCTGCGGAAGTCAACAAAGTGTAGAGGGAGAAGAGAAGAAGGCTAAGAACGGAATCTTGGTGGACACCAACTGGAAAGTGAAGAGGGGGGATGGTGGAGTCAGGTGTACTGACAGAAATGGGGTGTGGGTAAGTTAAGAGCAAAACCAAGAGAGGACAGCGCTATGTAGGCCAATGAAAAGGAGAGTTTGCAAGAAGAGAAGGTGATTGATGGTATGAAAGGCAGAATAGATTAATTTCTCAAGTTGGGAACACTCCTCAAGGTGTTTGTTACAATCATATTGAACAACGCTCTCCATTAAAAATGTGAAAACAGGGCCTTAATTCATGTATACACCAGTCCATCAGGTAACCTATTTGGGATCTCCTGTGATCCCTATCTTATATTTGAAATTGATCCAGATGAAGCAACCATCATTCTGTTTCAATCAGGAAAAATCCATCCTGACCCAAAACTGCAGTTCTATTTCTCCCTTAACCCACTAATACCCTTCATTTTAATTAATGATTTTAACCCTGGATTCCCTTTTCCACTAACATTTTTTCTAACACTTTCTTGAAGAACCAGTTTTCATCCCAAGTACAAATGTTGTTTCCTAGAACCAGTTTCCTTATTTTGTAAACCAACCTCTTGTGTTGCACTGTATCAACGTCCTTAGTAGACCTCATCTATTGTACTACCATTGTTTAAGTTCCCACTAACTTCATCGTAGAAACTAATTAGATTAGTTTGACATGACCCTCACAAATCCATGCTGATTCCCACTAATACTCATAGTGCTCACCAAGTAATCATGAATACTAACCCTTAATATACCTTCTAGTAGTTTCCCTAACTTCACTATTGAAGTCAGGCTTACCGGTCTATAATTACCTGGTTGTGATCCCATTCCCTTTTTACACAACATTACCAATCCCTCGGTACTGAGCCTGATGAATCTATGAAAATTAAGAATAGCAGTCTTGAGTGTATGCCTATACAAATATTATATATATATATATATATATATATATATATATATATATATATTTATTTATGTGAATATATATATGTGTTCAACTGTCTCTTTTCCCAGGTCCAGTGAGAGTTGGACAGACTCCTTTAAGGTTAGACTTTTGGATGGTGTATCAGTTGCTGACGTGTCTAGCCAGATTTGATCAGCAAGAACCTCTTGAAACAGGGGAAAGGAGGTACGGTAGTTTTGGGGATTTGACATCCACTACCTTAACTGTTTGGTCTTTTAGAGTAAGCAGTAGGCAAGTCCAATCATTTTCTTCAGTGGTTCCATGGATGTATAGCACTTTCCCCTTAGATTATCTTGTTGTCAACTCTTTTGGAACTACAGAAATTGAGTCCAACATTAGCTCACGTACAGAGTCTACCAGAGCCAAAAGAGCATGTTTGTTTATCAGTATAGTTATCCAAAATAGCAACAGACTCACTGTGGAGGGGGAGATGGTGGACTAACTAGGAAAGGCTGGACTCAGCCGAGCAAGTGAATAATCCATTGGTTTCTCATGGCTTGGACATTCAGCATGGAAATGCCCAGTTTATCCACATTCAAAGCATTTAGGTGGACAGACATTTAGTGTCAAGTTTTGTTTGGGCAACTGATAAGATGATGGTCGGGAATCGAACTCATGACCCCAGTCCTGTGACCCAGAAGTGTTAACCACTAAGCCACCTTGCTGCCCTATTGCTTCATCTATTTGTTACTTGCTTCTGTATCCAGCGCTACGGAATCTGTGGCGCCTTATAAATAAATAAATAAATAATAATAATATTATTATTAATAATAATAGTAATAATAATAATAATAATAATAATAATAAGTACTTATATTGCACAGAAAATGTGATTTACAATTAATTTAGTTAAATCCAACTTTGAATGTATGTATGCTCCGCTGAGAATTTATCTTTTACGCCCTATTAGAAAATCATATAAATTTGCTAGTCGTCTAAATGATTTGATGGCAGATCTCAAATAGCGATGACATATATGAACTTCCATTAATTTGTGGAAAGTTAGTTACCATTCGGGCATATATAATACAATGAAACGTGTCAGAAATTTAAGACTGGTTTGATTGACATGCAAGAATTGGCTGTGAATTCCTTTATTGGTTTTTATGTGTTTGGTTTATTGCCTCCCAAACTCGAACCCAGAAAGCAGAATTGATTGTTTAAGATTGTTTAAGAGTTATATACCGAGCAGCTGGAAGAGTATATCAGAGGGTTCTGAGAGCAAATGAGGAGATTTGCAGGCTAGTGCCAGACCGAAAGTTCAATCAAGAGGAGCAGAGGGACACCGAAGATGATTGCAAAAAATTTTGCTAATTTGTGTCTGTCGTGAATATAGAGAACTTACAGTTATTTATAAAGGATAAATCAAAACTGCAATGTAAATATGTTATATCAAATGAATCCATTGATAAGTTCAGCTACTAAAGTGTAAAATGTGAAGACAGAAAGTCTGTTGTATGCGTATTTGCACATTCTAGTGTGAAAAGATAGGAGTGTCACCTATGCAGCTTCAAAGGGCTCTTGCTGTGAGATATATCCTGACACAAGTTAGTTTTTGGACACCTGAATAGACTTTGTGGGTCCGGTCACAGCTGTACATCCTTGCAGCCCAAGGCAGCATTTTTGAAGGCCTATACAGGTTATAGAATTATGAGCTTCAAAGGAAAATGTCTTCATAGTTCATATTTTGGAAAATCCAGGTGCCACTCCATACTGAGGATCAGAAATCACACCAGGGTTGTGAATGACAGGTAAGGGTGGTATCCGGGAACAGCTAAAATCCCATATCTTTTCACATTGTCAAAATGTCATCATGTTTGGTACCAAAAGATGGACAAAGTCATAGGGGATTTATTAATAATAAATTTGGATCTGTGTGACGTTCCACAGAAAAGTTAGGTCACATAGTAGAATTGGTTAGTAAATCATGCAACATGCAAATGGTGATTGAAAAAGTGCCACAGGCCACATCACCCTGGGGGTAGAAAGAGGTGTGGAAGTGTCTTTAAAAGACCCAGACCAGGTACAGCAAATTGTCAGACTTTTTGGGAAATCAATTCACATTGATAAGCTGTCCATCTTCCAAGCCAATTTCCCTTGGCCAGAGAAGGCAATTCACGTAAGTAAGTGCTACTCTGAATGTAGCCCCTTTTATTTTAAACTGTTTTGCTTGTTATGTCAATCTATTAATTGTTTATTTATTATTTTTATATCTGTATGCCCTGTACTTTTGTATATTAAACCTATAATTTTAGTCCTTATAATAATTGCGTCCTTGATACTCTATCCATTAGCATGTTAGGAAGAATATAGCTCAACCAAGTTAACCCTTTGAATGCCTGTGTATTTTCTCTGCAGAGCATAAGTGCTCTCTAAGTTGGATTTAAAGTAATAAATTGTAAAAGACACATTTTCTGCACAATATACCCTATAAGCTGGATGGATATTTATGGTCCTATGATCATATTTGAAAAACAGAGGGGTCTCATGTCAGTGTATTGCTGTCTATTGTAATTTCTATGACATTTTTGCTTTTCTTGTGTAGTTATCCTGCCAGAATATTAGCAATGAGTGCTGTTATATATATTTTAATAAAATGTTTGACTGTTCTGCAAATTCCTAAACTTCCATCTAAAAGTTGATGCACAAGTGCAAAGAAATTGCAAAGCAAATGACCCTTGGTGACTAACAGTTATGCAGACATCTGCTGCATAAATGCCCCATGTGGGTTGGTTATTTATACACAGGGGCAGGCCATTGGATGTTACACAGTGTGTATTATTTTTTTATAGAGGGGTGTATTAATGTTATATTTAGTTGTGTATTAATTATATACACTGAGTTGCCAGTAGAGTTGTAATAGTGAGGTCCCCCATTTGCTCCCAGAACAGCTTGGAGTCTTCATGTCATTTATACAACAATTGATACAACAAGGTGCTAGAAACATTCCTTAGATATTATCGTCCATGTTGACATAATCACACAGTTGCTGCAGAAAATCCCTTCTCTGCTTGTAGGCTTCTCTTTTCTGTATTGTTGACTGTATGGCTCTGCGGAACCTGTGACACCTCATAAATAAACATTGATGATGATGATATTGGGGTATAGTTCTTTATTTATATTTAGATATTTTTAAATGTATTAATAATATTCTTCTTATTTTTATTAAAGAAATTCTAGCGTCATTGAAAAAAAACGTCAAAAATATGAACCAAATAATAAATGTTCCATGTCAGAAAAGAGATTTTTTTTTCTTTTGTCAATGGTTTATTCACAAAACAATTTTCTTTTGCGAACATAGTGGTTTTAAGATTGCCAGTGTCAGTATCCAGAATAGAGGTTGCCAGTGTCAGTATCCAGAATAGAGGTTGCCAGTGTCAGTATCCAGAATAGAGATTGCCAGTGTCAGTATCCAGAATAGAAGTTGACAGTGTTAGTATCCAGAATGAAGGTTGTCAGTGTCAGTATCCAGAATAGAGGTTTTCAGTGTCAGTATCCAGAATAGAGGTTGTAAGCCTCAGTATCCAGAATAGAAGTTGCCAGTGTCAGTATCCAGCATAGGTTGCCAGTGTAAGTATCCAGAATAGAGGCTGTCATTGTTAGTATCCAGAACAGAGGTTTTCAGTGTCCATATCCAGAATAAAGGTTGTCAGGGCAACTTGGTAGCATGTTGTGCATTCATACATACATACATGTATATACGGTAGGTACTACTATAAATCACCTGAACAGATTGGCCTAAAATGCTGCCAAAATTTGGTGCACGTCAGTTCTATTCTGTCACTAAGAAGGATTTTCAGTACCTCCATAAATATTGATAGTTTAACTTAAGTGTTGCTTTTTAAAGGAAGACCCAGAAAATATTTGCTACCCCGGAGTGAAAGGCAGACCATGTGTAAAAATACAGACGGTTTGCTGCAGGCATAAACACCAATAGACAGTGAGGTGCAAAGATTAACAGACAGAGCCTTCAGGCATGTGTCACTAGATGCATCAAACACACATCATGCTGTAATATAAAGTTGAAAGAAGAAATAATAGCAACATGGTTACATTGCAAGCTTTCAACAACACAGGCATGTTTAAAAATATATGTGCCCTCTTGTTCCTATACGGTTTTTAACCATTTTCCCAATGACTGGTCAGATCTGCTGTTGAACAAGTACAAGATCGAGTTTTGAGGGACTTATAAAAAGGATAAAAAGGAGCAGGGCCGGTGGAACGCGGTAAGCTGGGCAAGGAAGGAGGGGGGGGGGAGTGGGCGCCAAGACTGAGGGGTGCTCCCCTCCGCCTGCTATCCCCACTTTTCCGCTTGCACTAAAAGGAAAAAAAAACCTCTATGCTGTGCTGTGCCCTCCCCCTCCCCTCTGCTCCGTTCACACTGAATGTCGGGCATGACGTCATCACGTCCTGACACTCAGTGAGAAGCGGCACAGAGAGTCGCCTGCACACCTACAGAAAAGGTAGAGAAGAAGAAAAGAAGAGAAGAGAAGAAGACAGAAGAAGAGAAGGAAAGAAGGTCATAGAAAGGTAAGTAAATAACGTAGAGGGCAGCAGTGGTGATGGAGGAGGAGAGGGCAGCAGTGGTGATGGAGGAGGAGAGGGCAGCAGTGGTGATGGAGGAGGAGAGGGCAGCAGTGGTGATGGAAGAGGAGAAAGAGGAGAAAGCACAGTGTGATGGAGGAGGATCAGGCAGCTATGGTGATGGAGCAAGAGAGGACAGCAGTGGTTATGGAGGAGTAGAGGACAACAGTGGTGATGGAGGAGGAGAGGGCACAGTACTGATGGCAGAGAAGAGGGCAGTAGTAGTGATGAAGGAGGAGAGGGCACAGTGTGATGGAGGAGGAGAGGGCAGCAGTGGTGATGGAGAAGGAGAGGGCAGCAGTGGTGATGGAGGAGGAGAGGGCAGCAGTGGTGATGGAGGAGGAGAGGGCAGCAGTGGTGATGGAGGAGGAGAGGGCAGCAGTGGTGATGGAGGAGGAGAGGACAGCAGTGGTGATGGAAGAGGAGAAAGAGGAGAAAGCACAGTGTGATGGAGGAGGATCAGGCAGCTATGGTGATGGAGCAAGAGAGGATAGCAGTGGTTATGGAGGAGTAGAGGACAACAGTGGTGATGGAGGAGGAGAGGGCACAGTACTGATAGCAGAGAAGAGGGCAGTAGTAGTGATGAAGGAGGAGAGGGCACAGTGTGATGGAGGAAGAGAGGACACAGTGAGATGGAGGAGGAGAGGACACAGTGAGATGGAGGAGGAAAGGACACAGTGTGATGGAGGAGGAGGGGACACAGTGTGATGGAGGAGAAGAGGACACAGTGAGATGGAGGAGGAGAGGACACAGTGTGATGGAGGAGGAGAGAACACAGTGTGATGGAGGAGGAGAGGGCACAGTGTGATGGAGGAAGAGAGGACTCAGTGAGATGGAGGAGGAGAGGACACAGTGTGATGGAGGAGGAGAGGACACAATGGGATGGAGGAGGAGAGGACACAGTGTGATGGAGACGGAGAGGACACAGTGTGATGGAGGAGGAGAGGACACAGTGTGATGGAGGAGGAGAGGACACAGTGAGATGGAGGAGGAGAGGACACAATATGATGGAGGAGGAGAGGACACAGTGTGATGGAGGAGGAGAGGACACAGTGTGATGGAGGAGGAGAGGACACAGTGAGATGGAGGAGGAGAGGACACAGTGTGATGGAGGAGGAGAGGACACAGTGTGATGGAGGAGGAGAGGACACAGTGAGATGGAGGAGGAGAGGACACAGTGTGATGGAGGAGGAGAGGACACAGTGTGATGGAGGAGGAGAGGACACAGTGTGATGGAGGAGGAGAGGACACAGTGGGATGGAGGAGGAGAGGACACAGTGGGATGGAGGAGGAGAGGACACAGTGAGATGGAGGAGGAGAGGACACAGTGAGATGGAGGAGGAGAGGACACAGTGTGATGGAGGAGGAGAGGACACAGTGTGATGGAGGAGGAGAGGACACAGTGTGATGGAGGAGGAGAGGACACAATATGATTGAGGAAGAGAGGACACAGTGTGATGGAGGAGGAGAGGACACAGTGTGATGGAGGAGGAGAGGGCACAGTGTGATGGAGGAAGAGAGGACTCAGTGAGATGGAGGAGGAGAGGACACAGTGGGATGGAGGAGGAGAGGACACAGTGAGATGGAGGAGGAGAGGACACAGTGTGATGGAGGAGGAAAGGACTCAGTGAGATGGAGGAAAAGAGGACACAGTGTGATGGAGGAGCAGACGGCACAGTATGATTGAAGAGAGGGCACGGTGTGATAAGGGGGCACAGTATGGTGAAAGGGGGCACAATCAAACTAATTAGCCAAAAAAATAAAATCTTTTTACAAAGAATACATATTCTTCATTTATATTATTCATATAGCAATTCATGTTTGCTGTTTAATGTATTTATTTGTATTACTCTCTTTATTAAAGTGTATAATATGATTTCTATTAAAAAAGCATTATTGAATGAACAAATAATTTATAAAAGAGGAGGGCGCAAATTTATTTTTTAGCAGGTGGGCGCCCGACATGCTAGTACTGGCCCTGAAAAGGAGGTAAGATCGTATCCCTTATAGCATTTGGGTAAGGAGAAAAACAGGGGGTATGTTAGTATAGGTGAGGTAAGGGAAGGATGAGGAAGAGAGAGGGTAGGGTGTGGACCGGAGACTTAATGTATGAGCTGGTAAGAAAATCCTAGGTTAAAATTTTTGGAAATTAATGGTAATATTTATTTCAAAGAATCTTATTTTGCACACTTCTGAAAAAAAATATCCGCAAATTATGACTAATCAACATTCTAATCGGTTCAAAGTATTCAGCCTTTGCCCTGAAATATATTTCATTCCATTGAATTCAGAAATGGAAATATTCATGCAAACTGTGTTTATTTTATACATTTTAAGAGGTGTCCATCCATATTAATCTTTTCATGGAAAGCCCTCACCCCAAGCAAACAGATCGGTAGATCACTACTCCGTGCCTTCGCCAGACAAGGTGACAATAGTGCTGATATTAAAGATTCTAAATATTTCCCCAATGGCAGTGGTACCAATAGAATTTATGTTAAACTATTTGGTATGAGTGGACACTGTCGATTAAATAACTAACAATTTCTAAAATATATATTTGGGAAACAATTTTGAGGCATGAAAAAAATAAATAATTTTCTTCCTATACCAAGCATCACAGTTGAGGTTTGGATACAATAAAATCTGCAATGCATCCAACTATTACATGTCAATGACATGTAATGGTCTAGACAATGTTTTACTTACTTGAAATTAAGACTGCACTACAGCACAACACAACAGAAAATGGATGTAATCTTTAAAAGTATTTACCACATATTATCCTTATTGTTTAACCAATCACCCTTTTCTTCCAGACTCCAAGTGAGCACATTTTTTCTGCTTGTCTGTGCACAGCAGGTGGTACTCTATGGCAGGCTATGTCACTTCAGTTACATCATTACATCTGTTTAGCATTGCCACCTGACACTCTTTTCCTTGATCTCTTATGCCACAGACTGACGTATGTGACATCTTAGTCTTGTCCCTACTCTACATGAAAGTCTTTCTTTGCTCACCTGTCATCCAAAATTAATTTGTCTGATGCTGAATAGTTAAGTCCAGGTTATTGGTGTGGTAGGGCATCCTGATTTTTCTGTGGACAAACCTACCATTTAAAGGCTAAACACAAATTTAATAAAGATTTCTGGGTTCTGTGAAGGAAGAAAAACAAATGTAATGGTTTTTTTTTTTTATTTAACGCATACTGCAGTTTTCTCCTTTCCCTGGGGATAGAAACGTTTGTATACAATCAGAGCACCAGAATATTCAAAGCAACATGGGATGAGTGTGCTGATCTTGTGGGAGGCAGTGACCTGTTCACTTGTGCGATTGTGAAGGGCAGCATCATATTGTGACTGGGGGAAAAGGTGGCGTAGGCTGAGAGTTAGCTAGTGTGTGGAGCAGGGTCCTCCAACAGCACAAAGTAGTAATGTAAGCTTCCTATCAAGCATATCAACTGTAGTAATAAACAGAGTTTATATGTCAAATGTTTTGGTGTTTTTAATTAGAATCTACATTGTGTCTCTAGCTGACTTTTCTGGACCACAATTCTCCTTTATTTTGTGCGGCAAAGCAGTGTCAAAATATTCCAATAAATAAAACTTGAGTAACAAAACAATATTTTAGCCATCTCTTTGATAAAATCATAATAATCTTCATTATTTCTCACTTTTAAGGGGTAAGATGTCTGCATGTCCTTTTGAACAGCATCAAATATTTTGGTTTTCTGTGTCCTCCCAGCACATATTAAAGTGCATGTTTACTGCCCTCTCGGAAGACATCTCTGCAAACTAGAATGGCATTTAGGTGTGAAGACAGGTGGGAAAGTCTGAAGATGCGCACTGTGTATATGGCACCTTAATGTCCTGTCTTCTACCAATTTAGAACCATGCTTTTCAGTAAAATTCTGCTCGGTTAATCATGACAGTGAGGGGATGTCTGTATTGCTTTTGTTATGTGTGACTTTTTCATGTGTAAAGCTTTTTATAGCATTGCTCGGAGGTCACATAGGAATGCTCTTCTCTTTTATAAGATCATTAAAATAAGAAGAGACCCAAAGATCGTCAGCTCTAAGCTGGACAAAAATCAAGTCCTTTTTTAATGTGAAAATTTTAATGGACCCTTTCATACAGCCGCCAGCTTCAAGGTGCACAACAAAACCAAAACTGATCTGTGTACTGCGCCTTCGCCATTTTGTGATTTGACAGTTTCCTTTTCCCACCTATTTATTAATATTGAAGAAGAAGAATGAAGAGGAAGATTCTACTCTCTTCTTTTCTTCCCACGGTAGTACCTGTGTTCTCGATCCTATGCTCTAACAAATTAGTTAATTACTGTCCCCTGTGCTCATCTTGAATTTCCTCTCACCACCTCAAACTCGATCTTTCAAAGACTGAACTAATAATATTCCCAGCAGCTAAAATAAGTAACCTACCTGACATCTCTATTTCTGTTGACACAACAATAAACTCTACCCCTCAAGCTTGCTGTCTAGGTGTTATCCTCAGAAGTGTCCTTTGGTCCCCACACCTAATCTATATCTAAATACTATTACATATATCTAGGGAACAGTTACAGAATATGCACATATCTCACACGAGACACTGCAAAATCTTTCATTCATGCAATCTTTATCTGCTGCATTTACTATTGCAATACGCTCTTTACTGGTCTTCCCCTAACTAGACTTTTAGCTGTACAATCTATTTTGAATGTAGCAGCTCGACTTATTATAATTGTAAAAGGCTCTTCTACTACTGCTTTGCTCTGTCATTCCCCACATTGGTTGCCTGTATTTTACTGAATCCAACATAAAATGCTTCCACTAACATACAAGGCCATCAACAAAACTGCAACAACTTACATCTCTTCACTTGTCTCAAAATATCTGCCAACTCAACCCCCCACTCTGTGCAAGATCTGTGTTTCTCATCCACACTCATTACCTGCTCCTATACCCGGATACAGGACTTATTTTAGGCTGCACCCACTTTGTGGAATGCCCTCCTTCGCAAAACAAGATTTTGCTCTAGCCCCAAAACCTTCAAGTGTTCCCTGAAAACTCACCTCTTTAGTCAAACTCATCAAATTCCTGAATCATCCCCTTATCTACCCTGATTAACTCCCCCTCTATTCTATTCAACACAATTACTACCCCTCACACAGTTTACACAAAACTTAAAATTGTTCTTCTTCTAAACTCAATGACCTCTGACACCCAGACCAACATTGGGATTGGATTATATAGCGGCTTTCATTCAGAAATCTGGCTGGATCAATATGCAATATGTAGCATTTAAACTCCCTCATGTATCAAACTTCTATTGTCCTATAGGTTGTAAACTAGCAGGTAGGGCCCTCTTACCTCTCTGTCTGTCTGTAATACCCAGGCTTGTTTTAGTACTGTGTTTGTTCCCATTTGCTGTGCTATTTAAAAAAATATTAATTTATTATTACTGGGCTAGAAGTTGAAACTCTATTTGCTCCTGATAACCTAAGGGCACTTTGAAAAGGTATAACATATCTGTTTATCAAATATATTTAATTTT
Source organism: Mixophyes fleayi (assembly GCF_038048845.1). Classification (NCBI taxonomy): domain Eukaryota; kingdom Metazoa; phylum Chordata; class Amphibia; order Anura; family Limnodynastidae; genus Mixophyes; species Mixophyes fleayi. The sequence continues at coordinate 36,863,751 of NC_134410.1, forward strand.
CATCTTACAAAAGTTTATCCCATTATTTACTATAATCAAATACATTATGAATGCAGAATTATATCACTATTTAAAAGTTGAGGGTCTTTGCAAGCTTGTACGGTGAGTCCCCTTCGAGTAGACTATGTTAGAGTTAACAGGAACAAATATTTGAACAACACTTAAAATATGAATAAATAAACATATATGCCAAATACAGTAATTAACAATATTTTCTTAAACATAAATAAACTCTCTATATAATATACTCATATATCATATAAAATAAATGACCATGTTATACATTTAAGTTCATGAATATATTAATGTGTCCAACGATTATATAGATACACACACATATGTATGTATATATGTATCTATAATATAAAAGCCGAGCGGCGTGTGTTAGTCTGTGTGTGAAAAAAAAACAACAAGCTGCACCGCCACCTGCTGGGCGGAGTTATACACTGACCTACTAAATTCTTAGCATTATCTAATATATAAAAGTAAAAGCCTAGCGGCGTGTGTTAGTGTGTGTGTGTGTGTGTGTGTGTGGAAAAAACTATTTTCTCAGAAAGGGCTCATCCAATTGACCTGAAATTTGGTATACTGACATTATTTGACAAAAAAATTAGAATAGTCAAGTCAGTTAACTTCCATCATCCCCCCTTCCCCCCGTGGGAGGGGTAGTAAAGGCTAAATTTACGAGTTGAGGGGTCAAACTCATTTTCGTGAGGTAATTTTACCTCATAAACACACATTAAAAAGGCCGCTTGCGTTGGGAAGTAACGCTCTTCCCCTGAGGAGGCCTGGGCTAGGCCCAAATGCATGACAAGAACCTTTTTCAGACCTTAAGTCTTTGATTTGACTAGAATGCATGAGTATCATGCACGGGTTAACTTGTGTATATATATATATATATATATATATATATATATATATATATAATCGTTGGACACATCAATATATTCATTGACTTAACTGTATAACATGGTAATTTATTTTATATATATTTTTTTTTTATGCAGATCTTTCGTAGATCAGCTGAATATATTTAATACGCAGGAGGCTGATGCATTGTTGTCGTTATCGCCCTGAAAGATCAGCGAGTAACACTTTGGGCTGGAGAGCCAGAGATAAGACATTTTTGCCATTCTCATTTATACTGCAGCATATTGATCCACACGTGTCATTATAACATCGTTATTGGTGAAAGAATGGGACTGAACAATACTAATTGATTCAGTTTCCATTGCAACAGCACATACACCAATGTTTAATAAATAGTATTGAATATTTTTGCATGCAATACAAATAAACACAATCAAGTAACAACATTGATTAACAATATACACCAACTGTTTGAATTCTGAAATATCAAAGTTTGTGAACATCAGTGGAGGTTATTTTAGGATTATTGCAATATGCATTGTTTGATACAGTATAATATGTGGATTTTTGTTTGAAATCATAAAGCAAGGAGCGGAATTGGACAAGACTATTATCAGGAGCAGGGTCGGGGAGAGTGGTGCCTAAGATACTACTGTATCAGTGTCATAGCGTGGGTGAAGTAAGATCTCTGGGCACCAGCAGTGGGGAAGGGATGCCGACAGGCGCAAAAGGGTGGCCATTTTTCTTCTAAACTAGTGATGGCACACAAATATCAACTTTAAATTACAGTGTACAAATAAGCTATCAAGTATTTGTGTGCTACATGACAAAACAGTCAGTATTTAACTTATGTGCAAAACAGAATACTAATTTGCACCCCTTGCATTGTAACATGGTTTTGTCCAGGAGACTGAAATAAGAAGTTTCTCAAGTTAAGATCCTTAATGAATCAGGCCCCTGGTGCAGTTGTCCTTTTCTTTTCTTTACTATAGATATTGTACTTGTGTTTACCACTGCTCTCTCTCTCTTGGTACAGATCTCCAGATATGTAGAGACAGACTGTTTATTTTTTTTAATTGTTTTTCTAGTTTCATTTCTAAGAGTTGGCAATTCCATATTTTGATCTAGCAGCTTATGAATACTTTAATGTGGTGTGTCCATTGGAGTCATCATAGGATCAAATGATCTGTTTTATGTTGGAGTCTAATATGCAGATCCATACCTTTGTCACAACTGGCTCCTAACACCTAATAAGTTGCTGCTTTCTAAGCACAGTTGTAAGATCAATTGATCATTTATGAGAACTGTGTCGGATCTCACCGGAATACACAGATCTCACAGGGATTTTGTTTCACTAAGTGGTGATAATTAACATCTGTTCTAGTTAGTAGCTGTTAATGATCACCATCAGTTAAAGCAGATTAGTAAATAACAACTTAATTAGGGATCACCGAGGGATTTATTTTCATGTATTATATCTGGCCAGGCTCTATGTGACCTTGTTTCCGCTGCCTTGTTTAGTACTATTATGCATTGCTCACTTTTATTTTTTTTTACTTTGGTTCCCTTATGAGAGTTCTAGACTTCCAGAAAATAATTACTGTTAGCCGACCTTGGGGATTGCAGTCTTTACTACAGCACAGCATGATAATAATTAAATTGAGCATTTTGCTTATGCACGGAATGGTTCTTGTGTACATTGAATGATAATGTTGGTGGCAGTTTGGGTAGTCTTAAAGAGACATTGGTGGTCCTTTAAGGTGGGTAAGCACAACCAAAACAAGCCCATATTCCTTTGTGGAAGATACACAGGTACTAAACTGTATAGGGTAGATGGTGGTGAATTGGGGAGTGTTTAGAATGTATTTATTTGTACTCCTATTAGGTAAATGGTTTTCCCAATGACCGTTTTGGGTCCTAGTATGCTCCCATTCTAGAAAAAAGCAACGGATTCCCTTCTCTTTAGTATATTATAGAGAGCTTGTAGCAGAAGTTAAATGGTGTGGGACTAATTCTATATATCTCACATAATTTTATCCAGGGACACAAACATTATGGTGGAGACACACTCATGCCTTCTGACATAAGTCGCTGTGGTATTCCTGTGGTGAATGCTAACTAAACAAAATAGTAAATGATCCCTTTTGCACAAAGTGGAGTCTCTGGTAATTCCTTTTCTGTGGACAGGTTTTAGACAGTTTATAGCCTCATGCGCAACTGCTAAAGGAATACCTACATAAAACAGTCTGACTGTTTTACATAGGGACAAGGCACCATACCAAAACAATAAATCAAGAAAATTGGTGTATTGTTTTCGAGTGAAATCAGTTACAAAGTTTCCTCATAATTTCTTGCACACCATATTAAATTGTCATCTTGTTTCCCTTTAAATATGCATTTACAGCAGGCCGGCTCTACCACCAGGCAACCTAAAGTGCCAAGGATGAGTGTGTTTAATTTCCCTGTGGCACCCAAAACTCATTCAATTTTTTAATCTCCTTGTGGCGTTCCACACTAGGTGCCACCCGCTGATGTCGAGGATCAGCGGCACACATTCACACATGTGAAAACACGTATAAACCCCATGCATTTGTTCATGCAGTTAACCTGTGGTTGACAAGGAGCGTGGCTGGTTCCCATTATTACCAGGAAAAACCCACATTGTGGTCTCCCCTTGTCATAGTGGAGCTAGCTTAGGTTGATCAGAAAGGGTCTGTAGCTACTATGAGGTGGGAGCCCACAAAAACATTTTCCCCTCCCTTTTTAAAGACTACCGGTGCCATATAAAATAGTGCTTGGGCTCTTCCCAACATTCCCAGGCTAAGGTACTTTGATAATGAATCAAATTGGGGAATTCCACTATAAGAGCGATAGGTTCATAATACCTCATTTCATTATTCTAAATAAAATGTAAATATATTACAGACACAATTGTTAAATAAGCTTTTACTGAAAAAAACTTCCCAAACTCTTGTTCACCAATTTTTTAATAAAACAAAAAATCTTCTTGCATTCCAAGGGGATATTCTTATTGTAATCCAATGTGAATTATTTATGTATTCCACAAAAAAAGTTGTAATCGAAAGGATTTCTTCTTGTAATCCATTTGAAATAGAGAAAAACAAAAAAGACAATGAGAACTGCTTCGCTTGCACCACCGATGCAGAATGATAACGAACAGTCCCCATAGCTGCTCAACCAGTTTTAAGCAGTTTCCTACACTAATAGGGATAGTATTGACTGGAGGACACTCTCTAAATTGTGCATACGCCAATGGATATTAATTGAATCTCTATACTAATACTGAGGAGCTCCATTCTTCTCAATGGCCTATTCACATTCAAATACAGCACAAGGCTGGTGTAACCGCTTGTGTGCACACAGATGCAAGTATGAACGCAAATGTTTATGGACACATAAAATAGAATAGGTTTTATTTTTACTAGAGATGCTCACTGACCCCGTGTTTTGGTTTTGGAACTGTATTTTTTAGAAAAATTGCTAAAATATGCTAAAATCACATCATTTTTCTCCATTTTTGTTCCTACATTATTATTAACTTCATTAACACTAATTTCCCATCATTTCCAGTCAATTTTGACCACCTCACAGGTCAGACTATAATTTTCATACACTTTTGGTAAAAGACTGCAGCGATCTGGCTGGATGCTAATCGACAGAGCAACGACACAAACACATGGCAGTTCATAGCACATCTAGGAAACATTGCAACACAGCAGTGGCAGAATAAAAAGAAAAGTGGTGCAAGATGGAATTGTCCTTGGGACCTCCCACCCACCCTTATGTAAGATATTGAAAAGGACATGTACAGATTACCAAACCAAGCACTCCAGCGACAAGGAGTATCACTTTTTGTGGCTGAAGTGCTTGGTGTGTTTGGGCCCCCACAAAACAAGCTACCAATAACTTAGCTGCTTTAAGCCCAACAGTGCTGTAAATGAACTCTACATTATCTGTTAGGAGTTTGTATGTTCTCCCCGTTTTTGCGTGGGTTTCCTCCGGGTGCTCCGGTTTCCTTCCACACTCCAAAAGCATACTGGTAGGCTAATTGGCTGCTAACAAATTGACCCTAGTGTGTGTGTGTGTGTGTGTGTGTTAGGGAATTTAGACTGTAAGCCCCAATGGGGCAGACACTGATGTGAGTGAGTTCTCTGTACAGTGCTGCGGAATTAGTAGAGCTATATAAATAAATGGTGATGATGATTAAACTATGTCTGCTTGTGCAGCATCTTTAATCTCCTTCCCCTCTGTGGATACCTCCCTTTCATCCCTGAAGAACTGGCAAACATATGTAGACACAGGAGTAGATATTACAACTGGAGTGGCATTAGATCTCCTTCAGACAGACTGTGACCCATTGGCTGAGATCACAGATTTAAGAGAGCTTGTACACGAGAGATACACTGCGTTTCAGAAAAATAATACAGAGGAGGCCCTGAGGCAGGACAATACAAATGTCCAGTTTAGAAAACAGTTAAGAGACCTGAGACCTGCTCGGCTCGGTACTCGGATAACTGAAGTTCGGGAAGGTTCGGTTCTCGGGGAACTGAGCCCGCCCATATCTACTTATAGTCTATCCACGGTAGCTCACTCTGCTTCTGTATTGACAATCGCTGTGGAGGGAACTTTTGAAGTGAGGATAAAAAAAGACATAAATAGGCAATATGCCCCTTAGACCTCTTTACATTCCCACCAGACCTCACCACGTGCCCCTTACATACACATCAGCCTATCAACATGCCATGAGATCTACCCACATTCCCCATACTTGCCACTCAGCCTCCCAACGTGCCCCATACATGCCACTCAGCCTCCCCACATGCCCCATACAGGCCACTCAGCCTCCCCACATGCCCCATACAGGCCACTCAGCCTCCCCACATGCCCCATACAAGCCACTCAGCCTCCCCACATGCCCCATACAGGCCACTCAGCCTCCCCACATGCCCCATACAGGCGACTCAGCATCCCCACATGCCACTCAGCATCACCATGTGCGCCATGCATGCAGTTAGCGTCACCACGTGCACCATACATGCCAACTCAGCATCACCACGTGCCTCATACATACCACTTAGTGTCACCATGTGCCCCATACTTGCCATTCAGCCTCTCACATGCCCCATACATGTAACTCAGCCTCCCCACATGCCCCCATAGCCTCCTCAAATGCCCCATACATGTCCCATAGTCTCACTACATGCCCCATAGATGCCCCATAGCCTCCCCACAAGCCCCATACATGCCCCATATATGCCCCATAGCCTCCCCACATGCCCCATAGCCTCCCTACATGCCTCATACATGCCACTCAGCGTCACCACGTGCGCCATACATGCAACTCAGCATCACCACATGCCCCATACATACCACTTAGTGTCACCATGTGCCCCATACTTGCCATTCAGCCTCTCACATGCCCCTTACTTACCTGTCACACAGACACTGGATCCCGCGCAGAAAAAGGAGGGAGAACAGACTGCACACTCTCCTCCTCCTTCCCTGATTGGATAGTAGTGATAACAGTGACCTCCCTGTATTATGCAGAGGAGGTCACATGACGCGGCTGCTGTTAGTGAGCGAAGCTGTCGGATCTGTGGCTGTCAGCATCCAGAGCATTGCTGACAGCCACAGAGAATCACAGAGCCGGCCAGAAGCCTCAATTTTAAGTTCAAAGAGCCGCGGGTTGGCCACCCCTGATCTAGGACATGCCTGATCCCAACTATAAATCTGTCCCCACATTTTAAATTTACCTCCCCCTCCAAAGCAACATGGTTTTGTAAAGTTACTCCTTTTTTTGACTTTCCTTATTGAATCAGAACCAATATATTTGTTTTGCATTCCTTAATGAATCAGGCCCTGAGTCTCATAACCCTTTTCACACCAAAATCTACTGTTCAGTTGAAAACTGTGACATTTCGTACTGCTTTTTACAGCTCTGTTTGTTTTTTCTTACTGATCAGCAAACATTTTACTATTATTTTGTTGCTGACTTTTGGTAAATTTACTGATGGTTGGCAATCATGTTACCTATTAAAGATATTCCATAAAACCTAAACATTATAAAACTGGAATGATAAGTTGCCTATATAGTATAATAGTTTAATACACCCATTGAATGTTCACAGCCCAAGAGACATCCAAGAGAATAATATTTGCTTTCAATCCTTAGGGGTGCAGATGGAGGGTGATCTGTTAAACCAAACAGCACAGTTGATCAGGTCTGAGAAGTGGATGACGTGCCTGATTGTACTGTAGTAACCTTCACCACTAAATGGTAAAACTTGCAGAGTGTGTCTAATGAAATGGTAATCTATCTGTATCTAACATACAGAGAAGGCTATGGCCTAAATATAGATCCTGCACACTACAAAGGATCATGACAGTTCTATTGACTCAGCAGACAACAAGTGTGGAAAGGCAGCAGCAAGCTGGCTCAGTCATACGTAGGTGCCCGGAAACAGCCAATGTGAGAGTTAATCAGCACAGTGGCAAACAGTTGGGATTATGGTTAAGTTTGGGTTTGAATCCAGCATTAGGTTTTATGTTTTATATATATATATATATATATATATATCATAGTTGCCTATTCTCCCGAATTTATGACAGTCCCGCCGAACTCCCCAGAGAGCAGGGCAACCACCCAATTCCTGGCCAGTTTGATAGTTAACTGGTGGAGCCGTGGCTTACCGACGCAATTCACGCATCATAGCAGCCTCACCTCCAGCTGTAACAGGGTAAAACGGTTGTGACACATTGGGGGCGTGGTCAAATTACACATCCCGCTTGACCACGCCCTCAAAAATCATCAGCGAGATCTCTCCTCCCGGAAGGGAGATCTCAAAAGTTGGCATGTATGTATATGTGTGTGAATCTTACATTTCTATTATCTAGTCTTGTATGTATATTTATCCTGCAAGCTAACAGCTGTGTGCATTTGTAGGGTTTTATTATGCCATGTATAAGAAATTGCTTGTTCCTGCAGCATCATTTTAGGTGTAGTTTTTGCAACTCTGGTCTATTTTAAAACTTAGAAAAACAGACACACAAAAAAAACAGGAGCAAACTGCTCTAAAACATCACTGACAATTGTGAGAATTATGGTACATGGGAATAATGTCAGACAAATTTGTCTCCTTCAACTGTGTTAGATCTATTAATAACATGTCTATGTTACTACCAATCCCCTTGTCTCCTCCAGGCTGTGTTTATTACGTCCTTTTGTCTTTCTTGATAATTACTTGTTTTACACCTGTTCTGCGTAAGCTGTTTTCCAACAAATCCTGTAGCGGCCTTATAAGTTGTGCATAACCAAATATATTCAGAGTGATGTGATTCTTGTGCAGTGCTAAGTGCTTACACATTTAATATACAGGGCCTTATTTAGAGATAGGAGAAAATACTGCCTGCTTGTGCACACAAATACAGAGCAGCTTTATTTTAACACTGCCATTTAGTGTTTAGTTAGGACGCTCACACCCCCTACCAGATCTACATCTGTCCGCACATTCTAAGTATTCCCCTACAGTGCAACATAATCTAGCCAAGGTGCAAAATCAGCACCTTCTAGGGAGCTGGATTTACTCCTAAGTCTTAATCAGGTCCAATGTGTTCATATTATACAGATTTTGGAAGAAAACATGTATAATTGATGTGTATTACATATATGACACACAAAGAGGAAAAAGAAATTCACAGCCGAACAGATACTATCTCTATCTCCCTTATAGTAAATTGTCCACACTCTTATCCATACTTGCCGACTTTCTCACGTCGGCGTCCGGTAGCTGCCTGGGGGAGGTGGGGGTGGGGTTATGCAAATTACACCATTTCCATGAGAATTTGGCCCCATCCCCGCTGTAAAATGGCGCCATTTTGCGTCATTAGGTCACGCGGGTGGGACCAAATTCTCATGGAATCGTGGCGTTTTGGATCTAATTCTGCCCGCTTCACTAGGAAGTGGGCAGATACAGGAGGCAGCCATTCTCTCCCTACCCGAAACCTGGGAGTCTCCCAGACATTCTGGGAAAGTTGACAAGTATGCTCTTATCATATACAGCAGGGGTGCTACCATGCCATTGTAAAGGAACCAAATATGACGTGAGGCCCTAAAGCTGAGCGCACTTAAACTCTATGGGCCTGAGTCATTACGGAGAGTAAAACATATAAAAGAAGTAACTTTATACCTGGGCAAAACCATGTTGCATTGGAGGGGGAGGTAAATTTAAAAGGTGGGGACAAATTTATAGTTGGGATAGGGCATGTCCTAGATCAACTTTAAATTTCAATGTAAAAATAAAGCTATCAAGTATTTGTGTACTACATGAAAAAATAGCCAGTATTTAACTTATGTGCAAAATAAAAAACTAATTTGCACCCCTTGTATTGTGACATGGTTTGTCCAAGAGCAAACTTGCTCATTTTTTGCTTTGCTCTCCTTTAGGCCCTACGTGTGTGTGTGTGTGTGTGTGTGTGTGTGTGTGTGTGTGTGTATGTGTGTGTGTTTGTGTGTGTGTGTACAATGGACTTACCTATTATGGGTTAACGTTTTAGTTAGTATCCTGTCATCCACCAATAGAATCCACAGGAGAGGTCCTTGAATTCTCTATATATGTTTCCACATTTGGACATTCTGCCTCTTTTGCTGCACAAAATCCCTCCCTCCCTGTGCAATGTTGATGATGCGATTGTTCTAAGCTTTTTATTAACGTTTTTCTCTCCCTCCTTGATGACGTTAAATTGTTTTCTAGGATCCGGGGTGTGCACCAATAATAAACATTAACCATTCTTTTTTGTCTTGCATAAAGTGATCGAAGTTGGGAGGGGGGGAGGGAAGTATTCCACACCGCTACTTTTCCTACTGCTTTCTTTGTAAAACTTTCAGTATCTTTTTATTGAAATTGATATAACAGGATTAAAAAAAAACATACTTTAAAAACACTTTATATCTCATTCATTAATCGCTACATTAATCAATTGGACACAGTTCAATACCGATCACCTTGTCTAGACAATATTATCTACGCGTTTGGTCACTTCTTGTGACTTCATCAGGGGGACCCAGTTATTTATATAGTGCCTGCATATTCTTTGCAGAGAATATATAATCATTCACATCAATCCCCATCCCAGTGAAGCTTACAATCTATGTTCTTTACCACACAGATCACACTACACTTAACCTGCCAGTATGTCTTTAGAGTGTGGTGGGAAACCAAAGAAAACACGGGGAGAAACATGCAACTTATATTTTTCCTGAGGGAGTGAACAGCCATGTCCTGTCCAGTTTGGTCATTACATATATAGCTTAAATAGACATTGGTTGAGTGCAGGATGGACCTGTGTGTGGACAGCTTAAGGAGTAGCTAAGACCACCTATCGAATATTTTTGGTGGATGGTTCCTTTTTACATGCAATATGCATGTAAAAATATATATATATATAAAAAAATTTTTGTAACCAAGGGCAACATAAGGAAACAAATTGACCCGGGAGATATAATTACTGCAGGTAATTCTTCTAACTCTTGCAAGGTAAGGAGACAATTATTTATATAAACCAAGCGAAGGAAGTGACATCTTTGTATGTGCTAGAATTGCTCATTGTCAAGGCCATTGCAGTAGGGTAACCCATATGGCCAGTAGTATACAATAGGTGGACTAGAGGCACATGGCGCCTTCCCAAGCAGTTCCCCATGTTTAGTCCTCATGTTAGTCTTTCTAGGATGAAAGAGGAACTCCAGCACAGTCATTTTTCAAAACTGTATTATAACTTGAATTATATTACACTAGTTTACTGTAGCGCACCCTATAATGGTTTAATAGTTTCTTATATTCAATAAGTTGCTAATAATATTCCTCAGATATCAATCTGCTTTTTGGCATCTCTTCTACTTTACACACGGGTTATGGGTGGTGTTTTTATTTGGTATTTGACATTTATAGCATCCAAGTTCTGCTAATAACGCAGAGACTGCCAGGATAACACATGCTCCTTTTTTTCCCTTATCCATGTGATTTCTGTCTGGGCTGTGTTACTATCTGAAAAACAGAAGGTGTACTCGCACATTAAATTAATACCAGAGGGATAGATGGAATAAGTTGGGAAACAGCAGAGGTGAAATGTCTTTGTTATTACGTGCTATCTATCACACCTCTGTGATTTCCATGGGTTGATACCTGTGGTTAACCCACTATCAGACTTTACACTAATTTCATCTTCCGTCCTATTTCTGTTAAATCTTAGTTTCAATAACAGGTTTTTTTTGTAGGTGATACGCAAAGTGTGCTAGCCATGGGTTTCGCCCCAAGTGCGGACTCACTGTTAGAGACTTCAGAACCAATTAATGCTCAGTTTTATTAGAATTCAGTATAGTAAAACAATACAGAAGTGAAATTAGTGTGCCTAAATGTCTATAAAACATATCTTTAATAATTAGTGTTCTCCGACCATTTATAATTGGACCTTGGTACTGTAGTCACTTTTGTATTCATTGTTAATTATTGTAAGGCACAACATACATTTTCGCTTATGTTCATATATGAATGTTGTAAATCACTTCTGAGTTCTCTTTATGAAAATGAATGTAGGTGCATGTGGCAGAAACATGGAAGGTGACTTTTATTTCCCTTTATAGTTTAAAGACTTTGCAGTTTATCCTCTTCAGGGACAAATGTATAACTTTACAAATATATAATAAAAAAATAATTGTTTTCATATATTTTATTGAAAAGATAATTCCTTTCAAGGTAAGAGGTTTTTTTTTATATAAGCGTTGAAAAGCTGGACCAAAATAACCATTGGTACGTTGGTCTTTGGTGGTTGTTAATTATAAAATGAAGCCATACATTGTGGACATACTGAATCGTTGCACTTTCCGCAAATGTAGCGAGTGCGTCTGGTACAGTTTTTTATCTTGGTATCATGGAGGATTTTTAAGATTAATTTTTTTGGGATAATGTTCAACTCCTTTCAAATTTATTTCAGGTACAACCTTCAGCCAACTTTCTGCTTTTTTGGTTGTGTTTCCACATTAGATTTAGAAGCCTTACCTCTTTTTTTTGGTGTTATCGCCCATTTGAATTGTTGTTGCTGCAATTCCCGCTTTGAATTCTAGTAAATTCATGTTTGATTTCTCGCTATTTTCTAAAAGGATCCATGTGTTTACTATGGAAACATTAAGAAAATAAAAGGCAATCCTATGTTAAAATATATACGATAATTGATTGAATGAGGGTAGTAAGCAATCATCCACGCATATCTACTCCCATCATAAACTTGTTTTGGTTGACAGCAAATGGACATGGCCTTATCTGTGAGGAGTTTGTATGTTCTCCTCGTGTTTGCGTGGGTTTCCTCCGGGTGCTCCGGTTTCCTCCCACACTCCAAAAACATGCTGGTAGGTTAATTGGCTGCTAACAAATTGACCCTAGTCTGTGTGTGTGTGTGTGTGAATTTAGACTGTAAGCCCCAATGGGGCAGGGACTGATGTGAGTGAGTTCTCTGTACAGCGCTGCGTAATTAGTGGCGCTATATAAATAAATGGCAATAATAATAATGATAATACTTGGGCATACTCCTTTCTTTTTTGTCTCATGTGGAGACGACGTCTTGTGGTTCTATTCCTGCATATGTGAAGATCATATGAACAATATTATCTGCCCACCATAGAATTGTCACATTGACTGTTGATGTGGCCGACGAAATTGATCCTCTACCACATTTCGTTAAAGTTTTAGAGTTGACGAGCTTGGCGTCAGAATCTTTAATTCTGTTTCGTCTAATGGAACCAGCAACAAAAACCCCTTTTGCCATCAGATTTATAATGATAAGTATAGTGGTAAAGTGGTAAAGAGATTATCCAGAAACAGCTTGTGGTCTTTATCTTCTAATCCGTTACATAGTCTTATCACAGTGTCTCAAATCACACCAAATTCTGTAATTGTGCAGTTGGATTTCTGGTACATTTCAAATTTTGAGACATATTGAGACACTTTTTGGGTTGGGATTTTAAGTACTGTTTGCCTCTGTATCTTCCTTTGAAGAGGTTAACATCATTTTATTTTAGTTTTAGCACCACTATTAGACAAACTTAGGCGGTTTGTTAGAGGTGCCTAAAACACTGAACAAGTGAAATGATGTCACTCATGTGACTCATCCACATGGAGCCCCAGCAGAGCCTGATTATCCAGACCAGGGGCGGATCTAGACTATTGATATACCCGGGGCGATTTTAGGGGGGGGGGGGATTTAGGCCCCGCCCCTTTCTGATTTCTAAGACTGCCGGCGGCTGCACAGTATGTGCAGGTCCGCTCGGCAGTGGCAGTGTGCTGTCCCGCTGCTCTGATTGTGTTTAAAACACAATCAGAGCAGTCGGGCAGCACACTGTCACTACCGAACAGACCTGCAGACTTTTTGGTGGTGCACTATTTTTGAGGATGCAAATTGTGACAGGGAGGCTATGAGCATAGTCTAGGGCGGCCTGGACCCTGAATCAGGCTCTGAGCACACATGAAGGCGAAGCAGCCAGCAGCATCCTATAACTTAAGCTGTAGGTTGCTACCGCTCCATATCAGTGTTACGCTGGGAGTGTGGCGCTTGACTATGATGTCACACCCTAGCTCCACACTTCCAGTCTGAGGCGCTCCAGATACCATCTCCTGCCTGCACAGTAAATTTATGGTATTGCATTTTTTCATTGAAATGAATTGCTACATTGCAGACCATTTTTGTAATAAGATGTTAATTTAGGTTGGCAAAATGATCTAAATAGATAAAAAGACAAAAGGGTATATTTACTAAACTGCGGGTTTGAAAAAGTGGAGATGTTGCCTATAGCAACCAATCAGATTCTAGCTGTTATTTTGCAGAATGTACTAAATAAATGACAGCTTGAATCTGATTGGTTGTTATAAGCAACATCTCCACTTTTACAAACCCACAGTTTAGTAAATATGCCCTTTAGTCTTTGACATATAAAATGCCAAATAAATGCAACACAAATCCCTAATAACTTGAAATCAATGTCATATAAGTAGTCATGTTTTAATAAGCAGAAGAAGCCATAAAAGTATAATATTTTGAATTCTCACTTCAAAAACATACTGGTAGGTTAATTGGCTGCTATAAAACTGACGCTAGTCTGTCTGTGTGTCTGTCTATCTGTGTTAGGAAATTTAGACTGTAAGCTCCAATGGGGCAGGGACTGATGTGACTGAGGTCTGTGTACAACGCTGCGGAATTAGTGGCGTTATATAAAAGATGATAATGATGATTCTTATTTAACATATCCCATCTCTCATTTTAGAACAATGCATATATGTGATGTTAAATACTTTTGTGTCAATAACCACAAAAGTATTATAGGAGTGATACCTTTATTGGCTAACCAATTTTTTTTTATATATTAGCTAGCTTTCAGGTCACAAAGGCCCCTTCATCAGGCAGGTTTACAAATGAATGACTGAGGAAAAGGCACAACATTTAAGAGCTGTTACATCAAGACATTTGTACAGGGAGGGGGTACATCATTAAGATAGGCTAAAGTAAAAAAAAAGAAGCTTATCGTTACAGATGGAGGAGTAAAAGTCTTAAGAGTTCAGAGATCTGGAGTCACTTTGCTGTGGGGTGTGAAGTGTTTCCATGTAGTGGGTCATAAATCCAGGTGTTAGATTGAGCCCTTGAGTTAATGACTGGAATGTTCTTATCAGTTTGAATTCCCATATTTTTCTCTCCCTGTCATTTTTAAAAAGACCCTTTAGTTTTAAGACTTTTAAATCTGTCATACTGTGTCCTGGTCCAGAGAAGTGTTTACCCACGGGGGTGTCCAGAGACTTCCTTATTGTGTGTTTGTGTTAATTAATGGATTGCAGTTTCTGCTTTGTATCTCCAATGTATATTCCTTCAGGGCACCTTGTACACTGTATCATGTACACTACATTGGAGGATGTACATTAAAATGTGTTAGTTATTTTATAGTCCCGTTGTGTTTTGGGTATGTGGACTGTCTTTGTTGGTAGGACATGGGTGCAGGTTTTGCATTTTTTGTTTTTGCAAGGGAAGGTGCCAGTCTCTGATGGTGATGAGATGGCACTTCTAAAGAGGAAATTTCTTACATTTGGAGGCTGTTTGTATGAAAGGAGAGGTAAATCTGGGAATATTTCCTTCAGTCTATTGTCTTTCTGAAATATGGGTTGAAGGGCAGCAGGAATTTTCCCCAAGATGTTCATGTGGGGATTGTCAGTAACCACTAGGGGCACTCAGCTGTTAGCCTCCTTCTGTTTTTTCTGGCTAACACGGTACTGCAATAATAATAAGAAGAACATTTTTTTTTGCTACACATTTAGAACAATGCATAAAGAATAATTGTTATCAATAACAGATTTTGTTTTAATAGTAAAGTTTATTCATCCAGAAAGATGGCACAAATAAGACCTCTACTATCCAACAAGCTAAAGCAAAGTTCCAAATAATAAAAAGAAACAGACTTTCACAATCTTGTAATCAGATGAGAATTGTTTTCTCCATTGTGTCTGGGGCTGGGTGACTATTGCTAGTGTGGTTACTAAATTTTTATACTGTGCAGAATCTGCCACTTAGTGGATGAACTGGGGAACTGCAGATTTTTTTTATTACATAATGTTATTGGTTTTAAAATAAGAGATATTCACTGACCCCTGTTCTTTGGTTTTAGATCTGGATTAAGTTCGTGTTTTGATTTTGGTTTTGGCACATCCGCCCTCACATGTTTTGGTTTTGGATCTGTATTTTTTAGAAAAATTGCTAAAATATGCTAAAATCACATAATTTTGTTCTTTTTTTGTTCCTACATTATTATTAACCTCAATAACACTAATTTCCAGTCAATTTTGACAACCTCACAGTACACAATATTATTTTCATTCACTTTCGGACAAAGACTGCAGCGAGCTGGCTGGATGCTAGGTGACAGAGCAACGTCACAAACATACGGTAATTCATAGCACATCTAGGAAACATTGCCACACAGCAGTGGCCAAAAAGAAAAGTGGTGGAAGATGGAATTGTCCTTGGGTCCTCCCACCCACCCTTATGTAAGATATTGGAAAGGACATGTACAGTTTAACAAAGCAAGTACTCCAGTGACAAGGAGTGCCACTTTTGTGGCTGAAGTGCTTTTTTTTTTTGGCCCCCACATAACAAGCTACCAATAGCTTAGCTGCCTTAAGCCCAACAGTGCTGTCAATGAACTCTACATTATTAAACCTTGTCAGCTCGTGCTGCATCTTTAATCTCCTTCTCCTCTCAGGATACCTCCCTATCATCCCCGCAGAACTAAAACTTGAGTACTGGGTCTGAAACTATAGTGTGATATAGGTGATATATGTTGTACACCAACTTATCCATAAGGTTGTCACCATGCTACAAAAGGATTTAAAGAGTTCTGGTGAGAAGATACCAGTTCAGTCATTAAAGTTGGCAAATATGAAATGCAATTGTTACATCACAGGGGTTGAAAAGTACATATCCAGGTACAATAGCAAAATTTGATTAGGGGCCTGGCAATCTGGTCCTAGCCATCGGGCCCCTAGCTCTGCTCCAAACAGAGCAGATTGTGGCCATCCTCTGAGCATGTGTAGTTTGATAAAAGTAGAGCAGGGGACCTTGGGGGGAGCAGGGGCCTTGGGGGGAGCAGGGGCCTTGGAGGGGGGAGGTTTTGGCATTCCAGGGACCCCAAACTTCTCCCTGAGGAAACCCTGTAGTTCTGCCAATGGTTGCATTGGATGTAGTTCAAAATCATATTCCCTGATCATATATGTAGACCTGTAGATTACCCGGTGTTTCGAAAAATGAAAACAACCCTAATGAAATTGCTAATAAGGTAAAAATAATTGATAATGCATGGTATGGACTTTGATGCTCTTTAAAAGAAGTTTAAACAATTAAAACATGAAATAAACAATAATTTAGAAAACAAAGCTTAGATCATGCACAGTATTGGTAATATAAACAAATGTATATGAAGTGAGCTATATCATTATTTCTTGTATTGGATTATAATTACAGCATATACATTACTGGGATAATTACAGCATTTGCAGCCTTCCATAAGTCGCACGTTCCACCAAGAACATTGTAAGCACTAAATAAAAACAAACATACAATTTATATAGTAAAGAAAACCAAACATAACCTCCCCTGTCACTCTGGAACTGCTAACGTGGGAAAATGAAATAATGAACAGTTTTTGTATCTTCAATTAAAACATATTTACCTATCAATGAATTTTGGGCTCAGTGTTATCAGTTACAAATTATGTATGAATGTTGTATCAAGGCCCCTCATATATCACAAGTGCACGCCGTTTGTTCAGCAATATTTTCAGTAATATTTAGAATTACATCACATGACTTTTCCTTTTAAGATTTTAGGTTTTGGACTATTGTGCACAGATGACAAATGATAAACTGTTCTTAAAGCTTCACTAAATGCGAATATAAAACTAGACTCAACCCATACATGCCAACTTTTAAGATTTCTCCCCCGGGAGATCCGGAGTAGAAGTCAAATGACATGGGAGGGGGCGGTGCTTAATGACACGATTAAGCCACGCCCCTCCATTCACTTCCATGAATTTCGGCAAATGCGGAAGCTTTGCCTACTGTGTCGGGAGTCCGTGAGGACTCCCCAAAATTCGGGAGCCTCTCGGGGATTTCCAGGAGAGTAAGCAAGTATGACTCAATCGTGCACTTTTAAAGCACTTGTAGGATATCATATCCTGAATATAAACTTACTGTTTATGTAAAACAGTAACAATTAAGAGATAAGTGAAATGTTAAAAACTGTTTAGTGAAATTTTCCCCTTGTTCCACATTTGGGGGTATATTTACTAAATTACGGGTTTGAAAAAGTGGAGATGTTGCTTACAGCAACCAATGAGATTCTAGTTGTCATTTTGTAGAATGTACAAAATAAATAACTAGAATCTGATTGGTTGCTAAAAGCAACATCTCCACTTTTTCAAACCCGCAGTTTAGTAAATATACCCCTTGGACTTAAAATGTTACACTTTCTCCTGTTTGAATATGGCCTTAAGTGTTTACAGTCCTACCGCAGGCACACAGAAGAATGAATTGACCATCGTTGATTTGGCTCTATTCATGGATTATAAATTCTGCAAAATGCTAAAAGCTAAAATCGAAGATTGTATTTTTGGAACTTCATAGCCTGTTCTGCCAGTGAGCTCGATTTATATGAAGTTGTATCTCTGTATCTCTATCTCTAACTTTTATGTGCAACAGGCTATCATTAGAAAATAGTTAAAAATGTATATTATTATATATATATTAAAAACAATTTTGCTGACTGTTACCCTTTAATTGGCAGCTATAGATTGCAGTTTTACCTACCTGCCACCAGAGGTCACTTTCATCTGCTTGATCATTAGCTGGAATTTATCTATCTTGTGTTCAAAGAATTTGTTGTAAAGAGACAATTGTCAAAATTGTGAATAATTTGTTTTTATGTTTGCACATATCATACAGTGACTGTAGTTATCTGCTTTGTAAATTTTACACAAAAGCTGTGTTCTTATGTGTTTATACAGTTAATTCTTTCCTCCTGTCTCAATGTCTTGCCACTTCTCAACCAAACTGTCCCTACACCCCTCCGTATGTGGGGCTGTAATGACCAAGCAGACTGAAAATACCATTGGTCAGATTTTAAATGGCCTGGCTGGAAAATGTGATTATGTATTTTCATGTGATGATAATAATACATAATAATAATACATAATGCAGCCCACGTGACCTGTTATTCCAACTCAGTGCAAAATGATATCTATGAAATGTGACTAATCACATCCGAATAACTCATACTTACCAACTTTCTGGAGTTGGTATCCGGGAGCCTCCCTGGGGCAGGTAGTCGTGCGGGGGCGGTGCTCCAAAAATCATATCATTTTGGACCCACCCCCATAACGTAATGATGCAAATCGAGCCAAATGCTGCGGTTCCTGGAGAATTGCGGCATTTTGGCCCTAATTGTGCCCAATTCTGCCCATTTCACTAGGAAGTGGGCAGATGCAGGAGATTGCCACACTCTCCCGGGAGTCCGTGAGACTCCCACGAAATGCGGGAGTCTCCCGGACATTCCGGGAGAGTTGGCAAGTATGGAATAACTGGTCATAGTTTGGCCAGAGTCAGACTTAAGCTCTCATAATCAGGGCTCTCTCTACCCTCTGTCTCCTGTCTCTACATTCTCTGCCAACCTCTTATGTACTTTATTCTGTTTCTATGTATGATTTGTGTTTGTGTGATTTGATAGACCAGCTGTATGGCGCTGCTGAGTTTTGTGTGACTTATAAATAAATGATTATGAAGCCTTACTATTGTATAAGGCTGTTGTAGAAACACATCAGACTAACACACTCTCAGTGAAAATCTTTACCTCGGAAAGCTTATTCACTAGATTTCAGTTTGTGATTTACTGCTTGGAATACGTTTCTGTATTACATTAAGTAATCATGGATTTTGTTTATAGACTAAGCAACAATCATGTTTTTCATACGTTACGTAGATGGAACGGTTTTCTGCTATCATTTTTGTTGGCAGATTTATTGCTTTACTTTAAGGTTGGTTCACTTTTGGGAGTTAATTTGATATTGAACAATGACCAATTTTTTTGCGTCTCCCAGCAACAGAAACTTGATTATACGTGAGTTATCAATTCTATGTTTTATCCTTTTTATTTTATAATGTCATTTTATTAATTGTTTTATCTTAAGCATTGTGGATGTATTTTCCATATTAAATTACACTTAATAAGTTCAAGTCTCTGTGTTCTTACGAATTGACGCAACAGTTTGGTCAAAAAGCTGCATAGTTGAAAAAGGGGAGAACATTGTGGTCTATCTTAATCCTGATTAATGTAAATTGTGCTAGATTAGTTTTACGGGAGAAGCTAAGGCATCCTTAGCAAGAGTGTCAACTCTTCACGAAAAACCTTGGTGGTGGCAGAGTTGGTACAGCAAAGCTAGAGTGTGGTATAGATAGGGAAAGATTTAATCATTTTAGACAGACCAGGTGGTTGTTTTTGATTAACCCTTTGTCACACACACATCACACAGACTCAGGTGAGTCCTGGTAGTTATTATTTTAATTTATAATAAAAAAAATGTTTTATGCATTCTGATGTGAATTTTTATTGTATGTGTGTATACAGCAGTCTGTTCTTTGTGTCTATGTATGACAAGTACTGTTCAGACAGAGTGCACCTCCACACTGATTCAAACGGAAGCGTATCTTGAGATACCCTTGGATTTGAATACGGGTAGAACTGTGCACAGGTTGCATGCTCTTTTTAAACATGGAACTAGCGTGCAAGCTGTGTTTTTGCATGAATAAGGTCCATGGTGTGATATGGCATAGAGTACAGCACTGTCACTAACTGAGGTGCATTTAAAGTCAAGCTCATCCATTGTGGTATTAGAAAAGCTGCAATAATAAGAAAGGACACCAGATGGCAGACTAAAGAAATTGAGTGTTTTTTTATCACACATGAGCGTTATCCATTTCTATGTTTGTGCTCTGTCTGGTTACTTCACGTAGTGCAATAATGCATGCAGTCCAACATGTAAGTGTTCTAGATCAAGCCCATGCCACATACACTCCAAAAAGATGCGTGACCACATCGCCTTAGACATTTTCACACCTCAGGGCATGTCCAGGCTTTCTGAAGTTCTTAGCCAACACCCCTTCCCTTCCTTGGGGACCCCTCTCAGTTGCCGCCACCACCCAATCACCACCTCTGAGTTGTACAGAACCATAGTGAAGGGGACATGCCTCCCAAAATTGTCAGCAAATGTGGACAAATATCCTGGCTGCCGATATGGCGGAACAATCCCCCGGAATCAGGACATTTGGGAGATATGTATGATATGCATGTTAAATAGCGCAATACTAATCTGTAGAAGTGTCCAAAAGTACGTACATTATATGGTCATACTATAGTCTGTATCACATGATAAGTACAATGTGATCTACATTTTTAAATTCTGTAAAAGGATTAGTTATAAAGAAGATTACCATAGTGTCAATTGTTGCATGGAAATGGAAATATTATATGTGTGATATTACATCACAATATTAGAGATTTTTCTGGTGCTATTACACTGTATACAGTAATTTTAGTCTATTTATGTATTACCGGGTGAATAGTGAGATCCATGAAAGAATGAGCTGTTCTGCAACTAGGCTGTTCATTAGTGTTTCTGTGATGTCCGCTAATTGTAGTGTGGATGTTGTTGGTGGTCTGCACCTGTGACACTCCTCTGTGTAACACTAACAATTACTAAGACAAGAACTCACAGCTATCTATGTATCAGTGGGCATTGTGTGTTCTCTGCCTGTTTGGCAGATTTTACTTATTCTTGCAAATATTGAACTCCTACCAAAGGAACTGCGAGCAATGCACAGTAAACAGCAGCTGGAAAAGCAAAAAGACATCGAGGCTGAGAAGATGAAAGAGCAGGAGCGGAAAATCATGGAGCTGGAGAAGCAGAAGGAGGAGGCCCAGAGGTGATTTACACTGGACTTACTCCATGTATAGTGTAGAAATGGCTTCCCTGTACAGAAATGTGCTGCCATCGCTTGTAGAAATAATTCCATCCATGATCCACGTTCTAGAGCAGAGAGTGGGAGCCGGAAGCTCTCCGAATGTTATGCTCTAGATCAGTGGTTCCCAAACTGTGTGCCGTGGGTCCCTGGGGTGCCTCGGCGATCTCACAGGGGTGCCTCGGCCAGGGCCATTTGTAAGCAAGGCAAGGGACTTCTTGGTAAATATTTTGGCTTAGGGGTGCCTTGAAAAAATTATGGAGACCCTAAGGGTGCCTCAACCTGAGAAAGTTTGGGATCCACTGCTCTAGATGGTGAAGTTCAGTAACCAATGTTAAACCACAAGTTGTTGAAGGGCTCGTACACACAGGAGCATTCCCTGCAGCTGTGGTGTGTTTACTCAGCGCTGTGTTCACCTTGTGGTTAATGCAAGTCAACCAGAACTAAGGGCTATTAAACCCTATGAAGCAAGTGCTAAAGAAAGCTCTTGTGTATTCTTTCAGAATGTTCTTCAAAAGGCTTAATGAAGTCTATCTGCGCCGCCAGTTTGTCCATCTATATATATATTGTCCATCCATATATATACACGCCATATATTATTTATTTGCACTGTTTCTGCGGTTGTAAATGTAGACTTGCACACATGATGTAGCCACACCAGCACACACACAAATGTAAATGAACAAATTGTCCACACAGCAGAACAATCTCCATCATTATTATATCTTCTCTCCGTAATACATTACACTATCGTCCAATTCCAGGCATATTATTCTGGAAGCTGTCAGCAAAGGCTGTAATTAAAAAACTGTTATATGTCAGTCTGTAGAACACCCATTTCACATGTATGACCAGCTGCTTCACACGTGTGGGTTATTTAAGTTCTACTTTGTAAATGCTATTTATATCAGCAGGTGGCCTCAGTTATTGCACATCTATTATTAGAATTTAAATAATTTGTTCTATGCTGGGATGCACGGCCGGGGGCAGGATAAACTAATCCTATACTAGGTAAGTAAAGGGGGCAGGGGGGGGCAAAAATCCGTCCCAGCGGCCGGCACTGGGTATGCCGCAGGATGCTAACAGCTGGCACTGCTGACCAAGAGGGGGATTGAAGATGGCTCCCCGGGCAGGGAAGGGAGCAGTCAAAAGGCGGGAGCGGGGGAAAATGAATGAAGCTGGGCAAGATCGAGTAGAGGCATGAAGGAGGAGAAACTGGGAAAAAGGAGGATGGTGGGGAAGGGTAGAAAAATTAAACGGTAGGGAATGGGGTAATACATATGTAATCAGCTAATTAAACTATACATCTGCAGCACAGATAATGGGGGTGGGGGGGCTGAGCAACTGCACAGAGAAAGGAGTAGGAGTAGAGGGGAGAAACTGGAGAAATGAAGAGAAGAGAGACATAAATGAAAAGGCAGGACACTGAAGGAAGAGAGAGGAGAGATAAAGATAAGACTTACGTGGACACACTATGGTGATAAGAAAGAGAAGAAAAGTTAGGCCATGCCAAGGCTTCAATCATTGTTACTGAACATTCACACACCTTTCATGTCTCCTTTCACTGACAGTGTCACACGTCTCTCACTGTACTCTCCCGCTACGCCCATGTCACTCCTGTACGTCATATACATAAACAATTTGGGGCAAAAAGCTAAGACACTAGAAGTGTTCTAATCCACTGTGTCTGTGCTTTCTTTGCTCGGTTTCTGAAGTGCTCTGCAATTCTTGTATCCAGATGATTGTTTGGCCCATGTACGGAAGGCCACATGGCCATTGTTGGAGGCACACAACTATAGTTCTACATGTTATTTTTTCCTCAATGTTGTGTTTTTAGTGGTAGAAGTAAATTCTGTTATATATTCAGTGCTTTTGTTCTTTGGTGTTTTGCAGGCAATGCATAGTTACCTACATCTAAGTCTGCCCTGAATCTAGTAACTATTTGCTGTTGCATGAGCCAGCTCTGGGTACAAGTGAACCATACTGATGTTCCAGATAAACATACAGGTTGAATTAGCACATAGATATCCTCCATGTGAGCAGTAACGCCACACCAAGACTTTAACCATTGCTACTGACTATTACCTAAAACATTACGGGTTCCCTTGAAATGCTCAGCTCTATTTGCAAATTGTACTCTCATTTTGGTATTTCTAATATGGAAACAATTTCAAAAATTAAGAGCATTTAACACAAACCACTATTTACATATTAATCAATCTGTGACATGTTGTGTCCAATTTTTCCAGTAGAGGGAGCACTTTTCTACATATTAACATAGATCAGCATAAAACAAAATCACTTAAAGGTGACACAGGGCCCATTTTTCAGTAATGTACAGGAAATCCACGAGGCAGATAATGATAATGTTATTTTAGTATACTCTTAGGGCTAGATTTACTAAGCTGCGGGTTTGAAAAAGTGGGGATGTTGCCTATAGCAACCAATCAGATTCTAGCTGTCATTTTGTAGAAGGTACTAAATAAATGAAAGCTAGAATCTGATTGGTTGCTATAGGCAACATCCCCACTTTTTCAAACCCGCAGCTTAGTAAATCTAGCCCTTAAAGTCTTTGTATTGCATTTCAAAGGTAGAAAATAAATGGAATTCACAATTAAAATATTTGCTATGGTCTAAGCAATAAACTCTGGACATAAAAGTAGAATGATAATTGAGTATTTAATTTTTATCGTAAACATGTGTTGTGGGGCTAGTAATTACTTTTAGTTATAAAAGGAAATCATCACAAATGTGTAAAATACAGAAAGAAAAATCTAGTAAGTCACTGAGTTTGGAGATATGATAAAGGATATACACTTTATCACAGCATGTGTCTTTAAAAATAATGAACTCTTATAAAATTCAGATTTATTTTATTGTAGTTACAAAAAGATTTTTCGAAGCACGTTATTTTACAGAAATAGCCAATTGTAATATGTTGTGTAAACTTAATTTAATTCAGCTTTGCAATTCTACTTATTACTTAAGTTAACACCTAAGTGTATATTATTAATATAGTACAGGAGTGCTGTGGATACATGTATAAACAGCTGTGAAAAATTATGTCTGTCACTCTCAGACATCACTAGTCATCAGAGATAATATCATACACTACAGTGGCTATGTTAGGACATTCCTCATCCATGCCAGAGAGTGAGAAAGATAATATACTCTACTTGCATTTGTTTATACACTGAGCTTGAACAATACTTACAGCTTCTCTGCTTCACTTGTATTTCCCTCCATCAAATTTACAGCGGCAAGATCTTACACTGGTCACATACACCACATAGCATTGTTGCACTGCTTTTGACAGCTTTAATTTTTCTCATAAAAAATAAATAAGTAAAACACGTAATTAACTACTCAAGTGTACCAAAACTTAATTTATTACATTGATGGTTAAAATGCTAATGTTTTCATTTCTTCATCATGCATCTGCTACTGTATAATATAGGGATAGCATAAGTCATCTTGGCGTTGTATGACCTGTATAAAAGCACTCAACCTGTGCAAACCCTTCTAATATCTATTTATTTCACAGTAGAGGATGCATTATTCCATATAGAATTATTGCTTTATGATGCTCTTCCTGTTTAGTATTTTGATTATAATACATATTTTATCCTGTCACTGTCAAGTTTCTAATGTTGGTCAGGATAAAGCTCAGGGGTAAATTTATCAAGCTGCAGATTTGAAAAAGAGGAGATGTTGCCTATAGCAACCAATCAGATTCTAGTTATCATTTATTTAGTACATTCTACAAAATGACAGCTAGAATCTGATTGTTTACAATAGGCAACATCTTCATTTTTTCCATCCCACAGATTGATGAATTTACCTCGTAGCCTTGGACTTGGGGAGTGATTTCCTAAAGGCGTAGGTATTATATCAGATCTTTATTTGCTTCCAAAGATCACTTTAGTGGAAAAAAAAAATCAAAAATAGTTGTTCATTTTTTTCTATTTTCGCCTAAACTGATTGGGTGTTAGAAGTAGAGATGTTCACTGTGCCCCGTGTTTTGGTTTTGGTTTTGGATCTGGATTAACTTCATGTTTTGGTTTTAGTTTTAGCAAAACGGCCCTCGCATGTTTTGGTTTTGGTTTTGGATCTCTATTTTTTTCTAAAATCTCTATTATTATTTTTTTGCTGAAATCACATAATTTGGCTCTTTTTTTGTTCCTATATTATTATTCAGCTCAATAACATTAATTTCCAGTCATTTCCAGTCAATTTTTGTCAAGTGACAAGAACACTGCTACCCCTCCTGTTTCTGTACGAGAAGTGGCACTGGAGACTAGAGAGTGATAAGAACACTGCTACCTCTGTTTCTGTGTAAGCAATGGCACTGAGCAATGTCACTGGAGACTGGAGAGTGACAAGAACACCGATACCCCTGTTTCTGTGTGAGCAATGGCACTGAGCAATGTCACTGGAGACTGGAGAGTGACAAGAACACTGCTACCCCTGTTTCTGTGTGAGCAATGGCACTGAGCAATGTCACTGGAGACTGGAGAGTGACAAGAACACTGATAACCCTGTTTCTATGTGAGCAATAGCAGTGAGCAATGTCACTGGAGAGTGACAAGAACACTGCTACCTCTCCTGTTTCTGTCTGAGAAATGGCGCTGGATCTCCTGGGGAGGGAGGTACTTATGGAATACAAAACCTGTGAGGTCCGACAATACAACGTTGACGTTTTGCCTCGTTTCAGCTCCGAGGACGCGTGAAAGTACTGAGCCGGCTCGCGAGCTTACTCAGATCCCCTAAGTTCGGTTGGGTTTGGTTTTCAGAAAACTGAGCCTGAGCATCTCTAGTTAGAAGCAAACACAGGACTGCCAAGTTGAACAACATTTTTTTTAGTAAATAACCCTGTAAATTCTCTCCATAGGTAGCAAGGAGAACCATTAGGATACATAATGGTAATGCATTTTTTATTTTACTCAATATTTCAAACACTGTAAAGTGATACTGCCTGAACCAGTGCTTCTAGACACATTACTATATTGAAGGTTGAATGAGTCACACAAATGTTGGGGTAATAGGAAAAATTTATTAAAATTCTTGAAATTCTAATTATGCAATGTACTGATATGTGACAACACATCATTGACAGGCGAGATGTGCCTTTTGTTTTAGTTGAGCTAAACCTGAATTTATGTTTTTGATATTTTGTAGATGACAAAAATGAATAAGAAGTTGCTCACTGAGTGATGCTGAGTGTTGAAATCTCTGTGAAAGTCCTTCCCACAATCTTAGTCATTGACTTTAAACAATGAAAGGGCAGACCTTTTACTGACAAAGCACAACGCAAGAGACTTTTTATATTGAATGTGCCTGCTTGAAATCACACTTTTTGAGCAATGGATAATCAGCAAAGTTTTTCCATGGTGTACAATTTTTGTTCATGAACCTAATCTCTCATTTTGTTGCTCCCTCTCTGAGAGAACTACTTTCCATTATTTATAAAACCCAAACAGCCCTTTATCGCCTTGATCGGTTACATTTATAAAGCCAGTCATTGATTATACATTTGCACCGCCCTCTCCTTCTGTCTTGCCTCTCATAGTTGCTGTTCCTTAGCAGACTGACATCAGGAGAAGACACGTGGTCAGTGTACAATCAGTTCTCCGTCTGGCTCCTCCAGTATCAGGTTTTTAAGGAAAGAACTAGAGACAGCTGGAGCCATAGGAGGGAGGGGAGGTGTATCCAGAGCCTGAAGTTGTTAAAAGGATAATTCTTCTGCTCACCGTACCTCCTGGGGTCACTATGCAGCTCCTCATAATGCTGACGTATGATGGAGCAGCAGTGGTCTTGGGAGGAGGACAAGGTAAACCCTGGCGTAAAAGAAACCTAGGCAGAAAATTCAATTTTAAATAGGTCTTTGTAAGCCCCTCCCACTCCATGCTGCCCCTGATTTTCTGCCACCTAAGGCGATGTATTCACCGCTCCTCATGGCCGAAACGCTGCTGGTTCTCGTTTTACCAAATGCTTATCCTAGCACATTGCTGGATTGTCTATGATTAGTTTTGTTTGTCTGTCCCTGAAATGATGACACTGGGGGTTCTTCCTCAGGGTCATTAGCATGGTCAGTGATCATGGTAATGTGACAGTAAATCAAACTGTTATTTTGGACCTTATGTCTCACCATGGAAGGTTCTATGTTGCTATAGAAACTAGTCCGGTTTCAGTTGCAGTGTGACTACTTCTATGTAGTTGGAATCATTTAACAACCCCAGTAAGAAGGTAGAAGGAACAGGTGCAAACTGTTGGGTGATTTATGAAGTGTAAATGCAAAAAGGGAGTGAAGGGGAAAGGATAATTAATCTCTAATTAGTATAAGCCACAGATGGAGCTAAACCCAGACGTATTTTAGGAGACAAACTGAAAAGGTGTATTTAATAAAAGAGGTGGGATTAAAGAGGCAGGATGTTTATGTGACATTTAAACTTTTGCACAGTGCGCCAAGATTGCTCTGTCTCTCGGTACATTCATGTGCACTGCGATGGCTGATCTGAGAACGGTGTGAACCACTGAGGTGTAAATCCAAGGCACAATGGATGCTCTTTGTAAATGACCTTCTGTAAGTTTAGTGATGTGTATGCAGTATATTAACTTGTACTAGAATCTGGCATCAGGTAGTAGTATAATGATAAATTGCCTTTAATGTTGTCTTATGCATACAAATTATTCAGTAGAAAAACAAGCAAACTTATTGCCGTCCAGCTATGCAGCATGTGTACTTCTTATGTGTCAGGATGTACAAGGACTAACTCAGATAACCACCTTAGTATGTGTTTTCATAATTTGGTTTGACTACATGTTAAAGTGGCTCTACCACCTTTAAATTGCCATGCAAGAGGGGTCATAGCAGGAGGACCAATCAGAAGCTATCATTGCTGTTTACCAATCGAACCACATAATATTATGTTTCATTTATGGCCCCCGGTCACTCAAGGACCACACATTCCATTTATAGAGAAACACTAAGGACTTACCTCCACTCTTGCTACCATTGTACTCTAGATAAAAAATATCAGACAACATATCCACACAACCTAATCAGCATTAATTGAGTGAGTAGACGCCATCATCAGTGTATATACAGAGTTGTATGGATGCACATTGTCCATCTAATAGAAAGGTGCTACATATTTATCATTCAGGCAGTTTCTGTTCCTCACACTAACATTTCATTTGTCATGTCAGCTGTTTGACACATTGCCAGCTAATAAGGTAGTCACAAATTGCACAATTAAATGAAAAAGAACAATAACGTATATGTCATTTTCCGTAGTTATTCCAGAGTTATAGGAAGACTTCAGTGCCTTGACTGGAGAATAGAGTTTATGTCACTTTTATACATTCCAACTATTTTTAACAAGTTTTTTTCATATTTATTCCTATTATAGGCAAAATGTGGTGACAACAGTATATTTATTAAAATCATCTTCGCTTGCCAAGGAAAGTAATTGCTGTTTTATATTTGTCTTCAATGTCACCGCGTCCATCACTTCTTTTATAAAAATCACCTTTAAGTTCCTTCCCTAGAGCCACATACTGTGCAACACATCTGACAAAGTCCCTTGAATTGCCACTTCATCCTTTTAGATGATCCACACTTAACAGCTCAATAAGGACCAGTTTTTACCATGCAAACCTATATCTTTTAAGACAGAAAAGGAAAAGCAATGGGCCTTCGGATAGAAAGTGACAAAAAGCTAGTTGAATTGATTACCATACAGGGGGTTTTGACAATGCCGAGAAAAACTTGAATCTGCTAAGAAACTGCGCAAAAAAGACTGTAATTGGTATTATTGTTTGAGGGAGTTGCATTAGTCATTAGAAATAAGCCTGATATGTTTAAAATTACAATTTCCCATTATCTCATTTTCTGTGATTTTATTTACATTTGAATATTTTACATAACATTTGTACTAGTTCCAGTGCAGGGGACATGAAATAGGTAACGTTAGTGTAATTTAAGCACATTCGTGTCCTCATCATCATCATCAACATTTATTTATATAATGCCAGCAGATTCCGTAGCACTTTACAATGGGGAACAAACAGTAAAAAAACAGTACTGGGTAATACATACAGAGAGGTAAGAGGGCCCTGCTCGCAAGCTTACAATCGATGGGACAGTGGTTTGATACACAAGGGTAATTGCTACATCATATTGAATATTTGTCCAGCTAGAATGTAAAGGCTACACAGTATTTAGTGGGCTGTATGATCCACTGAAACAGCCCTGGCTGAAGTTACCGATGATCTCCTATCAGCCAAATCCAAGGGTCACTACTCCATACTCATCCTCCTTGACCTCTCCGCGGCCTTCGACACCGTGGACCACCCCCTCCTACTGCAAACTCTTCTCTCACTCGGCCTCTCTGGCTCTGTCCATGCCTGGTTCACCTCATACTTTGCTAATCGCTCCTTCTCCGTATCCACGTCTGGTTCTTCCTCCACCCCCTCCCCTCTCCCTGTTGGAGTCCCTCAGGGCTCTGTTCTTGGCCCTTTACTCTTTTTGCTCTATACTTCCTCCCTTGGGGCTCTCATCTCCTCTTTCGGTCTTCAGTATCACCTATATGCTGATGATATTCAACTCTACATCTCTTCTCCTGATCTTTCCTCCTCCCTCCTCTCTCGTGTAACTGACTGCCTCTCAGCCATCTCATCCTGGATGTCCTCTCGCTTTCTTAAAATTAACATCTCCAAAACCAAACTCATTGTCTTTCCCCCACCCTGGCTCCCTTCCCACCATGACCTCTCTATCGTTGTTAACAACTCCACTATCCCCTCTGTCACCCAACTCCGCTGCCTAGGTGTCACTCTCGACTCCTCTCTCTCTTTTGCCCCCCACATTCAATCACTTGCCCAAGCCCGTCGCTTCCAACTCCGTAACATTGCCCGCATCCGTCCCTTCCTCTCTCAAGATGCCACCAAAACTATCATCCATGCTCTCATCATGTCCCGTCTCGACTACTGCAACCTCCTTCTTACTGGCCTCCCCTGCTCCCGCCTTGCCCCCTCCGCTCTATACTCAATGCGGCTGCGAGACTCATCTTCCTCTCACGCCGCTCCTCCTCTGCCTCCCCTCTCTGTCTTTCCTTACACTGGCTCCCCTTCCCCTACAGAATCCTTTTCAAACTCCTCACCACCACTTACAAGGCTCTCTCTCAGTCTACTGCCCCTTACATCTCTAACCTCCTCTCCATTCACACTCCCGCCCGCTCCCTGCGCTCAGCCAATGATCGCCGCCTCTCCTCCACTCTGATCACCTCTTCCCACTCTAGAATCCAAGACTTCTCCCGTGCTGCCCCCCTTCACTGGAATGACCTCCCTCGCTCCATTCGTCTCTCACCCAATCTGTGCTCCTTCAAGCGGGCTCTTAAAACTCACCTGTTCCTTAAGGCCTACCAACCATCCACTTAACCTCTCACCTCTTCTGGTTCTCCCCTGCCCCCTTTCTCTCTCCCCGTTGCTTCACTGGCTCCCTTATGTACCTGATTATGTTTACCCTCCCTTAGGATGTAAGCTCGTATGAGCAGGGCCCATCTTCCCTCCTGTCTCCATACCTGTTCTTCTGCTGCGTCTCTACTGTATCTGCCTGCCTGGAGTTTCTGAAGTACTGGTACTTTGTGTTTATTGTTCTGTACTGTCTTACCCTGTATAGTCTACTGTTTGTACCATGTACGGCGCTGCGGAAACCTTGTGGGCCTTACAAATAAACGATAATAATAATAATAATAATAATAATAATAATCAGTCACACTGCAATGTTGGTCAGAGGGTTGTTGTCATGTGTTGGCTGTGTAGAGAGTGGTAATAGGGTAACCTGCGGTGATTAAGAGAGTGGTGGAGGAATATTATAAGCTTGTCTGAAGAGCTCTGTCCTGTCTCTAAGAGAAAAAGGAAAAACAAAAGACAGTAAATGGGGTATGAGTATAGTGATGTAGCAGAGCTATCCAAGATAGATAAACGCCAGCTCCATATTTTATTATAGAGTACTATGGACCCCATTTAGAGTCGGTCATACGGCAGTTTTTGTGGCGTACATAGGTGCGTTTCCGTTCTGTGTACCAAAATGCATCTGTACATAGATTCATGTGTATCAGATTTCTGTCCACTTATGGTTGGTGAGGCAGAACAAAGGCAATGTGACTTTCACATTTAGTGACATCTCTATGCTTGATGTATGTCTGACGCAGAAATACTGCTATTATAGAGTTGAATGTATCTTGAGATGCCTGTGACTCAACATATAGGGGGGTATTCAATTGTTAGCGTTAACGAAAAAAAACGAGCGCTCAAAAAATATTACCGTTTATACGATAATATTGCGCAAGAAAAGCGTTAATACGGTAGTTTACTCGCGGAATTTCAGCTCGCGGCTCAGGGAGCCGCGAGCTGAAATTCCGCGAGTAATTACCGTATTAACGCTAAGATTTTTTGAGCGCTCGTTTTTTTCCGTTAACGCTAACAATTGAATACCCCCCATAGACTTAAGTACACATTTTTGTGATTTAATTTTTATACAGATGTTCGGAGCACAAAATATGTCTGACTCTAAATGATGCCTTCAATGGGCAACATGGAGGAAGGCAAATTGGATCCGTATGAAAGCCACAGTTCACAAATCTTCCCAAATGCCACTTATCTGTCCAAAAAGACAATTTAATTAATCTATCTAATGGAACATTTTGTACAAATGGCCAGCAAATTAAATTTCAGGTAAGTGTAAGTGGTACATTCACAAAACATTTCAGATTAAGGTTTTAGAAGCAAAGTGTGACACTATGACAAAAGCAGGAAGCGAGGCAATTTAGAGATATTCTTTAATGGCTAATTGAATAGATTGTAGTTGCAAGTTTTCAAGACTGCTTGAGTATTTTTGTCAGAAAAGGTATCATTATAGTCTGTAAAAGTAATGTGTATTCTAATTGCCAGGATTTCAGACTAAAAATATAAATGTAGGACATCATCATCATTATTTATTTATATAGCGCCAACATATTCTGTAGCGCTTTACAATTGGGGACAAACATAATAAACTAATAAACAAACTGGGTAAAACAGACAAAGAGGTGAGAAGGCCCTGCTCGCAAGCTTACAATCTATGGGACAATGGCAGATTGACAAATGAGGTTAAGTCTACATTTTGCATTTTGGCCCAGCCAGACTGCAAAGGTAAAAGTGACTCATAAGCTAAATGAACCTGTCACACAACAATGTTGGTCAGGGGGCAGCCATCCCGCGTGAAACTGTGTAACAGACTAAAGATAGCGAGGTTAAGAGGGTGGCCCAGGAATATTATAAGCTTGTCTGAAGAGGTAGGTTTTCAGAGAACCCTTGAAAGTTTGTAGACCAGAGGAGAGTCTTACTGTGCGAGGGAGAGAATTCCACAGAGTGGGTGCAGCCCGAAAAAGTCCTGTAACCGGGAATGGGAGGATGTAATGAGGGTGGATGAGAGACGCAGATCTTGTGTAGAACGGAGTTGCTGAGTTGGGAGATATTTTGAGACAACAGAGGAGATGTATGTTGGTGCAGCTTTGTTGATGGCCTTGTAGGTTAGTAAAAGTATTTTATATTGGATTCGGTAGAAAACAGGCAGCCAGTGTAGAGACATACAGAGTGATTCAACAGTGGAAGAACGATTTGCAAGGAAAATCAGTCTTGCCGCAGCGTGCAAAATAGATTGTAGAGGTTTGAGTCTGTTTTTGGGAAAACCAGTAAGGAGGGAATTGCAATAGTCAATGCGGTAGATGATGACTGCATGAATTAAGGTTTTTGCAGTGTCTTGCGTGAGATATGTGCGAATTCTGGAAATGTTCTTTAGATCAATGTAGCAGGACATATAGTCATCTCTTTTGTATACAGTGCTGCATGGAAACACCCAGGGGTAAATGTATTAAGCTGAGAGTTTTCAGGCGGGTTTGAAAAGCCAATCAGATTCTAGCTATCATTTATTTTGTACATTCTACAAAATGATAGCTAGAATCTGATTGGTTGCTATAGGCAACATCTCCACTTTTCAAACCCGCCGATAAACTCTCAGCTTGATACATTTACCTCCCAGTGTGTTTAGATATAGTGATATAGATATTCGTTGTAGGCTAGATAGACATTTTCCACCATGCAGTTTAGTATACACAGTTCAGTATAGGACTCAGTAAGGAGTTGTGTTCTGCAAGAGGCAGGAAAGCAGAAAGGACCAGTTGACTGGAATCCGTCACATAGGCTCAGCGAGGAGCTGAATAGAGGGCCCAGTGTCAGACCATTGTCTGTCCTGCAAGAAGCTGGAAGCCTGAGAAGATGACTATTTAGAGAGGAGCTGAGGAGACAAGTCGGTGGAAAGAGCTGATAGGACAGTCGAGTAAGGGGCAGGGCCATCTCTTCCATTGGGTATGATGGGCAGCTGCCCAGGGGCCCCACGGGCAAGGGGGCCCCATAGGCACGGCTATTAATGAGAATAAATAATCCTGCAAAAGAAAAAAACTGCAAAAAAAACCTACAAGGGTCACTGAGCAAGTATATCTATCTATCTCTATATATCTATATCTATATCTATATCTGTATCTAGGGGCCCCGGTGCACTGCTTTGCCCTGGGGCCCATAATGTTGTTAAGATGGCCCTGGTAAGAGGCTGTATTGTGACCTGCATGAGGCAGGAGATAGAAGGTGCAGGTGAGAGAATTTGAAGACAGGTGTTTACTGAAAGTGATTTCTGCAACACAGCAGCTAAGGAGAATCTTGTCCTACAGAGACTGTGAGGGCGGTACTCCCGAAGAACGTCTCGGAGAGTCCCCTGTAATGAGAGGAAAGGTTCTCACCTGATCCCGAGGGTCGCTACGGGCGGAACCCGTCAAGTGGAGGAGGCTTCTGCTGCAGTCACGGTCCCCCCTGCGTGCGAGAGGAACAGAGGCACGAATACAATGGGGGGGGGAAAGAAGGGGCTGTCCGGAATGCCACCCAGGACTAGAGGGTTACTCAGCCCCACTTGGCGACTCTCCGTTTCATTCTGGCCAAGCCACGCGGCTCCAAGAGTTCGGGGTAGAGAACGTTCTCGCCCAAACTCCCTACTCCCCTCTGGGGAGGGCCACCAAATGTGGGGACAAGACTCACTCCGCCGGCGGTGCGCCGCGAGGTATCACAGTCCCCACCCGGAACCGTCAGACTCCTGCCGGCGTGCGGGCGGACTCCGTCTTACCCCTCGAGACACCGTCTGCCCTGGGACCGCCAGGCAACCTTGCTGGAGCCCAGGCCAGACACCCCAATGGAACCGTGGACGGCCGTGACCAACCCCGGAACTCACAAGGGCAGGGTTGCACTGCCCCAGTGGAACCGCGGAACGCCCGGACCGCCCTCGGAACTCAGAAGGGCTGTGCTACACTACTTCCAAGGCACCGAGGGAGACCCTGATCTCCCCCAGCCCGCGAAGAAGTCGTGCCACACCGCCGCCCAAGGATCTGCCCCACCTCGAGTCTACACAGAAGGGGAAGGGAAAGGGGATAGACAGTACTTACCGGCTCGGGAGACCCTCCGCAGTCCTTCTCCCTGGGGTGGGACGTAGCTCGCCCCACTTGCCCTTCCCAGACCGTACGCACAGCCAGGGGACGAGTTGAGTCCACCCCGCGATCAGTCCCAACACACCACCTTCCGACCCCTGCGGGGAGACACAACACACCCCAACCACCCACTACACCATACAAACCCACCCACAACAGTACAATACCCCCAATACAATACTCAATTGCACAGTACAATATCCACAACACTCAATGGCAAAGTACAATACAAATACAATATTCAATTGCGCAGTACAATATCAATACAGAGTGTGTGAATTCCTGCCCTACCCTGCCCCCAAGGGGTGATACGGATAGGAAAAGGGAGGGGGAGGAACAAAGGCAGGCTTCCACCGGAGGGGCCTAAAGCCTGGGGGTAACCTGAGGGCCTCGAGCCCTATGGGGTCTACTCAGGGCCTGGTGCCCTAGATGACCTAACGAGAGCTACCAAACGGGAGGGCGGACTTAATGGCCGAAAGAAGAAGGCCCTGGGCCCGAGTGAATAGTGATCAAAAGCCTGCGGGCATGGGCCCGGGAGAGCTGGTCCCCACTGGGGTCTTACCTGGTCTAGGCCCTCCGCTCGCGACGTCAGCGTAGCTCCTCTTCGGTCCTGCTAGTGCGGTCCGCCCGGGCTCCCTGCCTTGCTCTGGCTCCGCGGCTATCTGCTCTGCTCTGCCTTCATCAGACAGACTAGCTCCTCTGTCTGGACTGGTTCTGGTGATGTCTGCTGCTGCTGCTGTGGGGTCAGACTGAGTCTCTGCTGCCGCTCTTGCTGCTCTCTCAGGACTTCCTCTCTCCAGCTGCACTGCCCGCCGCACTGCCTGGCCTCCACGTGGGCGCCGACCATATCCCTGGGCCGGGCACTCCACTATGACCTCATCATGGCCGGGAGCCGTGATTGGTCCGTGGCCGGGCGCCGCGATTGGTCCGCGGCCGGGCGCCGCGATTGGCCCGCGGCCAATCTGTGGAGCCGGCGTTTCCACAAGACCACAGTGATTGGCTGAGGAGGGATCTGCAGACAATCAAGGGCTTTGTGCTCCTTTGTGCAGCCAATACAATTGTACTGAGAATGTGATTTGTGTTGCTGATAGTGAGGTGCTGGTAGTAAGAAAATTGAGCACTAAACTGATAACTCCTTTTTGTGCCATTTATTGTATTTTCTTCATGTTTTCTTGTGACCTATAAAAATATAAAAATATTTAAGAACATATGAGGTGGAGGTATTGGAAATAAATAGAGGAAGCTAAACAATGACCGTTGTTAGTATGCTGACCAGCTCAGCTAGCTGTAGTACAGGCTCCTACTGGTAATATGTCAATATGTCCAGTTTCTCAGGATCTCACTAAAAGGAGAAAGGTCCTTCAGGGAGCAAGGATCTTAAAGCCACTTTTAGCCTCATGGCTATGGAAGACCCCTTTATTCCTGAGGCTACTGTTAGGGATCTAGAATTTTCCAGCTTGCCTGCAAGAGGGAGCTTTCAATATATTGCGGGAGTTGAGATTCCGAAGGCCCCCAAATTAGGTATAAGGGCAAAAAAGCCAAGTGGGGTGGCAAATAGTGTGGTGAATGATAGAATGAGGGTGGAAAAAGTGGTGTGCTTAAAAGTTAAGTTCAATTTTTGCACGTGCACTCTGTGATTAGGAAACACACATTCTAACATTTGGGGGTAAATGTATTAACATGCGGGTTCTTCAACACCCGCGAGTTCAGCGTCTTCGGCGATTAAATTTAAAGCGGCGCTGCATTGTAAAGGGAAGTTTCCCTTTACAATGCAGCGCCGCTTTAAATTTAATCGCCGAAGACACTGAACTCGCGGGTGTTGAGGAACCCGCATGTTAATACATTTACCCCTTGGTGATAATTGTAACCCTGTGCTAGGATTTCTT
This sequence comes from Mixophyes fleayi, assembly GCF_038048845.1. Classification (NCBI taxonomy): domain Eukaryota; kingdom Metazoa; phylum Chordata; class Amphibia; order Anura; family Limnodynastidae; genus Mixophyes; species Mixophyes fleayi. The sequence continues at coordinate 36,900,690 of NC_134410.1, forward strand.
GGGCTTCTGGAACCTCCCATTGGTGTACGCTGGGCAGAACTTTGACCCGGTGAGCCTGTTCTGGCCCTTCTACTGGTTGGAGTTGGATAACATTTAATATAAAAGCAAATAGGACACTGGGCAGCCACCTCATGGGTGTTTTGGAAGAGCTGCTAAGCTGATAATTATTTTTAAAATGTTGACAGTTACATCCAACTCATTGATAACTTAATAACTTGAAGATTTAAACCTGGGCAATGCCGCCGGGTACTTCAGCTAGTAAGTATATAAAGAGATAAAAATAAGAACTTTTCAGTCTGCATGGTTGTAATATATAATAGATCTGTGTAATTGTTTCCCTGCTGGATATGGGTTAGGAACAGGAAGAAAAGGGGTAATAATGATCATTGTTAGGGATACACAAATTTCCTGGACTTGAGAATGCAATTTGTCTTGTCAGTAGAAAATCCAACAAAGACCTAGGGACGTTTTGTTACAAAGTCAAAAACGCCAATAAGCAATCATATGACGGCATACAGATATATGCGTCCCTTCAAATTAAAGGCAAAGTAAACTGAATTGTTTTTTCTTAATTGTGCTTGCCACTGGGGACTGTGTATGCTAGTCCGTTTTATGCTATCCCTCTGTAAGGTGATAACACAACTGACGTGGTCGTGTGTTATACCTCTTTAGCTGCTCTCTGTTATGTTTTTGTTCATTAGCAAGCCTGGCCACGCCTCCAACAATGTCATACGCTCATCTAATGATGTCACACATATATCCCGTACCAATAGACCTCATCCCACCACTATTGTATTGTGATCAGATTTCTATGTCTCAAGAAAATGACAGAAAGGATTATGGGAAAGTTAGAAGGAAAAATAGCCTAAAGACCCTTTAAGAGAATGATAGAATGTGAACAATTGTGTATATTTTGTTGAAGCAACTCTCTTAGTAAATGTTAATTGTACATTCTTATAAAAAAGTATTGTCTATAGGCAGTCAGTAGTAGCACCGATGCTAGAGAGAGATAGGTTGTGGATCTGATTTTCTAGTAATAACTTCATTGGAATGACAATCACCACACAGCATATTGATGAACCTGATGGACCTAAACATCTCACATTCAGGGGTGAATTAATGAACTTGATGACCAGTCCACATTTTCCATTTTATAATGTGTTTGTTTCATTGGAAATACCCTTTTATTTAATAGTCCAAATTAATTTTATATTGGTTTTTTTTTTTCAAGACAGAGTGAACTTTATTTAGATATCATAGTGGAACAAGTTACATTTGAAATGTAAGCTCCACTGAGGCAGGGACTGATGTGAATAATTACATATTCTCTGTATAGCTCTGCATTATATGACTGCCACTATATAAATAAATAATACCAACAAGTATCTTCTTATTTTTATAGGCATTATATATGGAATGAATTAATCTTTTGTCTTTCTTCTTCTTTCCCAGGGGAGACCCCTAATCGTTAAATAAACCTATAAATGGTATCTACATACTAACACTATTAGATCCAATATAATCTGGACCTACAGTTGACAAAGGTGTCAGATCCACATCAAAATGTTGATGGTCTTCCAGAATAATTTAATACTGACCTATTGGTTCAATACACAAAAGTGTTTTTTGCCGATAACATCCAATCAGATTCTGTCATTCAAGTAACCTACAGTAGTTTTATATGATAAATAGCACAGTAAATTTCATCAATACATACAAAAAAGCTCCCGTTTACAGAACTTGTAAAACATCCATTTAATAACCCAGCACCTCTTCTCTCCATATGGAACTGATTGTCTTGGAGACAGACCAAGTATACCAGTTCAACTTCCATGTGTCATTCTCTGTGACCACTGCTTTACTCACTGGAGAAATAAAATCTCCAACATCTGAAGAAACTGACATAGTTTCACCATGAAATTCGCCCTCAGAAGTGTCTTGTAAACTTGTGTTATGGAGCTGAATTTCTTGGTGAGTCACAAACTGTGAAAAATTCCAAGAATGTTTAATTACTAAGGGTTTAAATTGTAAGGAGAATGAGTCGTCTAGGGATTTCTCCAATTTACGTTACTGGAAGGTATGGAAAAAGTTACACTTCTCAGTTATTTCAGGTTATTGACTTTGATCCAACAGATATAGAATGTGACAAACTTACATGATATATAAATATGATCATGAGTTTAAATCAACGTCCCTGTTCCAAACACCGAAGTCAGTGAATATGGATAAATGTAACATGTTTAGGAATTATAGAAAAGATAGAGAGGTTTGTCTATATGTATAAACCTGTGGTAGGCTATCTGTAAATAGAATTACAGCCTATCCTTCAGTAGGGCACTAACTCACTCTTTGACCCTGATTAAGAAAATGGCAGCAAGGTCCATGTAGTAAACCGGATGGCTGCATTGTCTCCTCAGTCATGTTCTTCTAATGTCTTGTTCAGATACCAGGTCTCAGGAGACAGCTGTATGTTTCCACCTGATCCCAGGCCTGAGCCTACAGCTTCCTCCATTGGCACACACTGAACTCTTTGCTGAGGTTCAGATAGGAGTGGTTCCACAACTTTTCAACACTGTTGGGGCACATCCCAAAATGTCAAGCACGCCATCTAGCGCCATCCAGCTTGTAATTACCCCCAGGCGCCCACAGTTAGCAACTTCTAGGGAAAGCGACCTTGGGACTTGGCAGCCCACGCTGATGTCCATTTCAATATCAGGGTCACCACACCATATATATATATATATATATATATATATATATATATATATATATATATATATATATATTTATCAAATTATTTTATGCTAGAGGTTTTGCAACTTTTGGAATTATTATATTATATGCTCATTTTGTTTATGGTGTTCTTTTGTTAGTTGAATTCAGAGCGTTTAAGTGATTGCTCTCCACAAGCTGGTAAAGTAAGTATAAACAACACTCTTTCTTACAGTACAGCATATCTTTCAGTAGTTCCACTTTCAAAGCTTTTAAAGTGTCCCACACTTCGAAACAGGACACTTTGTAAACTTAGTTCCATTTTGGTCTGTTCACAAAATACACAGAACTAAGTAAACTTTTTTCTAGAACCATTCTTGTACCATTAAATTTCCCAGTATCAGAGAAAAAAATAAGCCTGCGCTCGGTATATACCATATCATATATGGTACCATTCCAGCGTTAAGGGCACCTCATTGTATGCAAGTTCAACACTGACCTATATGCTTTAAATACCATTAAGATCCAATTAACATCAGATGCACTCACCTCCCAGGTATAGGGGCTTACATCTAGCAAGGGCTGGCTTGTAAGCCGCACCCAAATGTGCCCTAAATAGGCTTGATGGACAGCTGCTATGACAACATAAGGCAATATTTTGAGACAAAACCAGAGAATACAATAAGCCCGCGCTCTGTATATCTCATATTATATATGGTACCAGCTGAGTGGCAATATAAATGCCCATTTATGTATACAAAACAAAAAGACAGTTGTTGTCAACGCTTGTCCTTAACACTGCATATCAGTGTGTATCACATATTTAAGTCTGTATACCTGCATCAAGGGCACCTTTTAATTGTGTTTTATTGGTGTTTAAAGCATATAGGTCAGTGTAGGACCTGCATATAATGAGGTACCCTTGACGCTGGGATGCAGGCTTAAATGTCTTGATCAAAATATGAACTAATATCTCATGTTTTTATAGTGTTAGATACACACAGATATGCAGATTTCTTTAAACTGTTCCATTTTTAGCTGGCTCTTTACTCTTGACCATTTTACTCCGTTTTGGGTCACATCTAGCATTTGCGCTATAAGGAAACTCTATATCTCTGTATGAAATTAATGGCTCCACTTTGGTTGCTCCAAAGGTTCGTTTACTTCACACTTTAAATCTTCATGGTTCTGTTTATTATAATAAGGCAATAGGGCTGATTTCCTATCAGCATTTATTGCGGTGATTGGAAACCTGCGATCGCAGTCATTTATCATTAAAATCTTGCAGAGGCAGCTGAGAGACACTCAGCTGTCTTGGTGATAATGGACCAGGGCAGTAAGGGTTAACTTACAAAGCCAGTGGAAGCTGTCCCCAGCCAGACCCGATAATTCTTACTACCATCAGCGTCCCTTTGATGTATAGGGCGATGCTCTATCTATGTCGAAGCTGCTAGTTTTTTGCCGAACAATAAATAGAGCCCTGTATGTATACTTAAATTGTAGTTGCTGGTCAGTTTTCTCCTGCAACTTTGTAGATAGAGCCTGGTGACTGAGTGACTGAGAGTTGAATTCCAAGATTACACATCTGCCCTGCAAGATCCAAATCTCTTCATTCAAGAATCTTTTACGTCACTTCACAGTGTGCCTCAAAGACCCATTTTCACGCAAAGGTAATTCTACTTGCAAGGTTCATTCTTCGATCCATGAGCTTCCTGGTGTCCAGTTTTCTCTCAGCTGTGTGTCCTGATTCTCCTTTTAATCAATTCTACTGACAGCTTTTTCATTTGAGGCCTTACAAATTCTGACTGTCTGCACAAAAGTCCCTTTAATTTTGTAGTAGGTTCATGCTTATCCAGCTTTTCTTGCAGAATATTAAAATAATTCTGTTGCTTTTTTGCCTCTTAGGTCTTTCTCTTGTGCATGTGCCATTTATAAAAAGGACAAATCATTTAGCAACATTTGAATAGTTTAGTAAAACACTTTCACCTTGTGAATTGTTTTCTTTAAACCAGAAGTGTCTGTTTGTGCTCCTTTAGCAACATAATTGTATCCGATAGTTCTTTTTTCCATGTCAGCAAACCATTTGCTAGTCTCACATTCCAGGCAAACCCAACAACGTCTTTTTGCACTGACCAAAATGTAAGTTCTTTATAGCTTAAAGCTCCTGTTGTAACTTGAACTTTGTTTTCTCTGAAACATTAAGTTGCCACTTCCAATCAGATATTTCATTGTTATAGACATGTCTTATGGTTTTAATCTCCCTGTAAAACTGTTGCACCATAGAGGAGAATTCTTTGGAATTATCACTTTTGTATCCATCGTTCTGCAACTCAGCACATTGTACAGGATCATATTCCAAGATAGAACAGAGATGCTTCAAATCAGGCAACACAGTTGCTGTACATAAATTGCCTCATTAAGTGGTAAGAGCAAATCCAGCTTAAGAGTACAAACTTGAAATATATTCCGATGCCAGGGGTACATCTATTTTTTGCTGCATAACATATGCATTTACATACTGTGCATATGCACCAAAATGCATATGCATACATCTGTATATAGATTTTTGCGTAGTGCTGACTTGCGTCTCCTTACGTCTGGAGAGGTGGAGCAGGGGCAGGCAGGGGTAGAGTACAGTCATAGTGGGCTTGATTAATCAAAGCACTTATCTGCCGATTTAGAGCGTATCGTATGCAATATCACTCTGCGCATGCACGTCCGTGAACGCAGCCCTGTCTACTCTGTCTTCGAACACAAAGGACTCTTACTGCAGCCTATAATTTTGGGGAGTGAATGGGGTATTTTGCCGCAGTCATTGTACAGTAGGGGTATGCCAAGCACAAGCGCACGCAGCCACGTCTGAATCCAGCTCTGGCCATCTCAAAATGACTTGGTTTTTCTGCTGTATCTCTTGCTCCAGCTAACAGGCTAACCTATATCCTGATTACTAGTGATGGCAGTCTCGTATGCATGCTATAACATGTGTTTGCAATCACGAGCAACTGTAAAAATGTATTTAATACTTAGTAGACATTGAGAACATCCTAATAAATATATTTCTTTGGAAAACGTAAAAAAAACCCCACTTATTTTATAATTGTTTTATCATTACTGCCTAAATTATTAACAGGTAGCCTTAATTCAATTATTTTTTTATTTTTTTATGGTTCTATTGCGACTGTATGTCACACATAGGGATTGGACGTATCCTGCAGTGTCTTGTGTGGTAGAGCACAGCAGACCTACACCTGATTTCAACAGTGCACGTATCTTGTGATCCGTACTTTGGTGAATTCAGGAGTGCGCAAAGCCTAAATACATGGGTATGATACTGAGCGTGGGTTGAATTCAGTACGTGTGACTGGATGAATCAGGCCCTGTGTGTTTACATAATTGTGACACAATTAGTCATGGAAGCATCCACAGATACACCTTTTAGACGAAGTATCTCTTGCTGGTGCTGGAGGGCTGTTGTATAGATGTACAATGCTGATCATAGCTATTAGCAGCACTAGCTATCCGCTATTGATTGCTTTTTGACCCCTCCAATGGATAGTACTTATATATTTAACGTTACAGATATATAGTTTATAAGTCACAAATGTCTCTATATATTACTTAATAGACATTTATTATTTGGACTGTTGCAGGAAAAAAAATCCCATTAGATTTTAAAAACAGAAAAAAGCAGGTATTTGTATTTAATTCAATTTGTATTTATTTTTTGTATTTGTGTTTGTATTTAATGACATGTTCTAAGGAAAATGCAACTTTTGCATTTATAAATAACTATCAAGACAATTTGATGTCAGAAAAGAACCTGCAGGTCTGTCTTCTGCCTTTTGTTTGTTTGTATTTTGCTGTTCTATGGGGAGGAGTGTATGAGGGTTTTTTTTAGGATATTTTTGGGGGGACGGAGCTGCAAGCTGCTTCCAGTACCGGGACAACGTGTGACATCTCTCTGCCTCTCTGCCTGTTTCCTACAGGCCGCACAGCGAGCCCAGGAGCTCTAAATCTCACAAGATTAGGTCATCTCACCAGACTGAGATCTTGGCCTTGGATATATTTCTTGAAGTACTAGTCAGGACAAATCTGATTATTACGAGGGCATTTGCAAATTAAATCTTGGTAGTGCAAATGATGTTGTGGTGCATGAGAGTGCTAAATCTATGGAAAAACATATGTACATGCAGAGGTCGAGGTGGAAATGTAAAAGAGGTGGCATGGAAAATATCACTGAACAGCCAGGGGTCAGGGGGCCACCGAGGACCCACACACTTAAGGGAAATTAATAGGTTTGATATACAATTTTTTTTAATTACCTGTGTCAATAATGTTATGTTTATTATTTTATAAGCCTAAAAACTTATAGTAAAAAACAAAGTTAAATAAGAACAACACTCTATACATTCTATACAGACACATACTACAGGGCTTATATGGCAGATGAGCCCCATTTCTCTATGTACAGAGGGCAGGGGCGGGCTGGGCCAGGGGGTAGGGGGGCATCGACCCCCCGGGTCGGTCAGTCTAGCCTCTTTTTGGGCCGACCGCCCCCCCTGTGGATGCCATATTCCTTGAATATTATAGGCGGCCGCATCACATGACACGCGATGCATCCGTGTCAGCGCACAGGCGGTCACATCACATGACACGCGATGTGGCTGCATCATCAATGACGCGGCCACATCACGTGTCATGTGATGCGGCCACCTCTGTGCTCCCCGGGCTGACATTTGCCAGCCCGCGCCCGAAAAAGGGGGCTCCCCTCTGTACATGAGATGAATCAGAACCCCTCTATATACTGTATATTATACTTGCCCACTCTCCCGAAATATCTGGAGACTCCCGAATTCCGGCTAGGTCTCCCGGACTCCCGGGAGAGCAGGCAATTCTCCCACATGCTGCAAAGTTCCTAGTGTAATGGGTAGGATGGGAGCCTCAATGAAGACTCGTGGTGAATCGCGTCATTTTAGCTCTCACCCACATGACAATATGTTGCTTTCGTCGTGGTGAGGGGGCCAAGATGACGCGATTTACTGGATGGGTTACATTAAATAGAGGTTAGAAAAATGAGATTAATATGCATAAATATATCCAAGGTCAATAAAAAGATTTGTCTAATGGACTTTTTTGTACCAAAAACAATAGAGAGAACAAGGGGTCATCAGTTGCGAATGGAAGAAGATGGTTTCTATAGGAAGATGTTACAGTAAGGGTGGTTGAGCTGTAGTAATCCTTACGACAGAAGGTGGTGATGGTAAATTCACAAACAGAATGACAAGTGAAGCCATAAGCTGTACGGCCTTAAACGCAGAGGATAGGGTTAATGTCTGACGGTGACACAATCCACTGTTGATTTCAACCAACGGGTTGTTTGTGGGAGTGTCCTGGTTTAGGATATAGGCTCTCACAGGATTCGTTTAAGCCTCTTCCTGGTTAGAAAATCTCTCCCTTCCACCTGGTACGGTAAGGGTGATGTCAATGTTTTATAAGTTGGTTTCCTCCTATGCAGAGTAGGCACCATTGGCAGAAAGACATTTGTGATCCCGCGATCAGTGTTATCACTGATTGGCTGCAGGTCACTGACCTCCTCGAAGTGCCTGGGCTCTTGTTCCTCCAGCTGGGGGATCCCATGATAGGCCTTGTGCAGGCATGGCATTATGAGTCCAGAGGAGGTATAGTCATTCTGCCGCCAGATTTAGCACCGGCCAATCATATAGGACTGTGGTCCTGGGACTAGTGGTTAGTACCATATGGCCATACACTGTTTGGTTATGTATATCGGTTGTACGGTCTCGCAACTTGCCTTCTCCACCACCATTTAAGTTCATTTATTATTCAAAAAACTGTGACCTATTATTTTTCCAAAACTCTTGTCTTGTGTAGTTATTTTAAGGTTTAGCAAGTAGGTCTTAAGTTCGAGTAAGGTGTAACGGCAGTAAAGGACACGTCTCCCATCTGCAGTTTATTGAAAAATGGATGGACTTTCAGGAAATTATATCTATAGCTTTATTAGTAGAGGACATTCACTTAGCATAATGCCATGGTTAGGGCCAGGAAGGGATTTATTTTCTCTCCTGTAAGACTGAACTGTCATATTGGGGATCTTTTGTTTTGCCTTCCTGTGGATGAATACATTTAAAATGTAAGAAAGGTAGAATTCTATGGATCTGTGTCTTTTTTCAACCTTATGGGCTATGTAATTATATGATAAATGGTTTCTGGCTGGAACCTTATATTGCTTACCAAGCATTGGTTAGGAGCACTGTAATAGCAAGACTAAATTGTAATTATTTTTTTCAAATTTCAGTGTTGGTTAAAAACAACATAATTATGTGCACAGGTTGTGAATACTTGTTTCTCAGTTTCTTGTATTATCTAGGGAAACAGGGGCAGAATGGACACCTGCCCGTGGGCTGGTCCCATATTGGGCTAACTTGGGCTGGGTCACTGGGCCACCTACATTTCTTCCCTTTAAAATATTCCTAATAGACTGTTGAGTTGAGTCTTGCCCCCCAGGCTAAAATTTGCCAGCCCTCCCCTCTAGGGAAACAAGGGGTCTTGACATTTTTTCACCCACTGATTTTTTATTTTTAACCAGAATGACCATTTAATTTCTCCCCAGTTTTGCTGGTGACTAGTACCATAGCTTTAATAGCAATTTTCCATTATTGATGGGCTCTGGTCTATGCTCTTCTCTTTCACTGTTCTCTTTCTTTAACATATGGCCCAGCCATTTTCCTGCTTTGTATTTGTAAAGGTATTTCCAATAGATTTGCCTGTACAAAAGCCTTTACTGGAGATTTTACTGGGATATTACATACCTTAATTACAGCACCGGTATAAGCTTATCTTCTGCTCTTTATGTATTGACTGGTTCAATGCTGTTTATACCTCCGTTTACATCTGTGCACTTAGACAAGAATGATGCATTCCAATACTTTGCAGTCTGAAGGACTGATGGCAGTTTTCAATTATCTTTAATGTTGTGGTAGTAAATTACAGAAAAACAAGCCCCAGAGGAAAACGTTCAGGGGGGAGAACTGAGCAACTCTTGTTGTTAATCTTACAGGTCACCGTTAGAAAACTAGAGGTCATGTAGCCTAGTAATAATCTACTGCAAAAGTCATTATATATTACATCATCTGAATCTAGTGACATTATTCTAACATGTCGAAGCCCCATTATGTCTCCTAATTATATCTTCATTTTTTCTGAGAGAAATTTAGAGCGAGTAAACTAAATCACAGATAGTTTGTGGAATAGATTAATATTGCTGTCATTTTAAATTGTTCTCTCACAAATATCATAGGATAAACTGAGCAAAGTTCATGTCAAAAGGGCTTCTCAGTTTAATGCTTCAGGACAAAGGACCCATGTACCGGGGCCAAGAGCAAGTGTGCCAATCATATCATACTTATCAACAGTCCTGACCAGGGGTGCCGAGAGGGGTGGGGGGAGAGTTTTGGTACAAAGTACAGGGGCCACCATTGGATGCAAGCAGCCTGGTGATTTTTTATTTATTTTTAAATATTTTTTTTATTTTTTAATTACATTTTTTATTTTCATTTATGTCTGGGGGGATGTCATGATGTGTTTGGTGTGGTGGCGTGATATGTCTGGGGGTGTGGTGTGATGTGTCTGGGGGGGTGGCGTGATGTGTCTGGGGTGGCATTATGTGGCTGGGGTTGGGTGTGATGTGGCAGGTGGTGATGTGGCTGGGGTTGGGTGAGATGTGGTTGGGGTTTGGTGTGATGTGGCAGGGGGTGACGTTATGTGGCTGGGGTTGGGTGTGATGTGGTTGGGGTTTGTTGTGATGTGGCTCTGGGGTGGTGTGATGTGGCAGGGGGAGACGTGATGTGGTTGGGGTTTGGTGTGATGTGGCTGGGGTTTGGTGTGATGTGGTTGGGGTTTGGTGTGATGTGGTTGGGGGTTTGGTGTGATGTGGCTCAGGGGTGGCATGATGTGGCTCTGGGGGTGGCGTGATGTGCTTGGAGTTTGGTGTGATGTAACTCGGGGGTGGCGTGATGTGGCAGGGGGTGACGTGATGTGGTTGGGTTTTGGTGTGATGTGGCTCGGGGGTGGCGTGATGTGGCAGGGGGTGACGTGATGTGGTTGGGGTTTGGTGTGATGTGGCTCGGGGGTGGCGTGTTGTAGCAGGGGGTGACGTGATGTGGTTTGGGTTTGGTGTGATGTGGCTCGGGGGTGGCGTGATGTGGCAGGGGGTGACGTGATGTGGCTGGGGTTTAGTGTGATGTGGCTGGGGTTTGGTGTGATGTGCTTGGGGGTTTGGTGTGATGTGGCTTGGGGGTGTCATGATGTGGCTCTGGGGGTGGCGTGATGTGCTTGGAGTTTGGTGTGATGTGACTCGGGGGTGGCGTGATGTGGCAGGGGGTGACGTGATGTGGTTGGGTTTTGGTATGATGTGGCTCGAGGGTGGCGTGATGTGGCAGGGGGTGACGTGATATGGTTGGGGTTTGTTGTGATGTGGCACGGGGATGGCGTGATGTGGCAGGGGGTGATGTGATGTGTTTGGGGTTTGGTGTGATGTGGCTGGGGTTTGGTGTGATGTGGTTGGGGTTTGGTGTGATGTGGCTCGGGGGTGGCGTGATGTGGCTGGGGGTGATGTGATGTGGGTGGGATTTGGTGTGATGTGGTTGGGGTTTGGTGTGATGTTGCTGGGGTTTGGCTTTGGTGTGATGTGGTTGGGGTTTGGTGTGATGTGGCTCACGGGTGGTGTGATGTGGCAGGAGGTGACGTGATGTGGTTGGGGTTTAGTGTGATGTGGCTCGGGGGTGAAGTGATGTGGCAGGGGGTGACATGGTGTGGCAGGTGGTGACGTGATGTAGCTGGGTTTTGGCGTGATGTGGCTGGGGAGGGCATGATAAATGTAATGTTTTATTATTATTTCTGAATTATATACTGCATGAGAAAAAAGTTTTGCCTTGAATAAGCAACACAGCGAAACGCGCGTCGGCGTTACCGCTGGAGACTTGTAATCCTTTTATTTGAAGAAATTTAACCTTGCAATTTATACCCCATTATACCCAAAGATAGAGGGGATTAGGAGGCAGTTAGCAAGTCACACCCCATAATTTCTGCGCATTTAGGAGCGAGATTCGCTGAGAATATTTAGAAGAGATCTATAAGACCCACTGACAGCTGGAGTGTGTGTTGATCATATTACTATTCATACTCATTGGGAGGGTGTGTGCACTCTGAATATCATCAGATATCCAGACCTGCTACCATACAGACTGTAGAATACTATATACAGATTCTATCATATATATTTATATATGTATGGATATAAATTAAGCAGTCAATTACATATCTTGCAACTGCAGGTCACATATTTAAATTGACCCCTCCATATAACTGCAGGTTAAACCAAATTACATCTTCATACCATATAGTCCATGAATTAGGAGTATATAGGTACAGGATTACAGTGCATCCAGCTCATTTTATTAAGATCAATTTTAATGAGCACATTTTTATTCCATATTTCGCTTTTTTAAATAAATATTAATAAAGGTTATATTTTAATAAAGGATGGTTTCAATACATGTCCAGTAAAATAACAAAACATAGAGGATTTTGTGCACCTAAATAAAGAAACTTCTGTTCTTCCTTCTTTTCACCTATGATATTGTCATGTTTCCAGGTAGCACCCCAGTTAAATAGATATATATGATATATATAATTGGGTAGTATATACTACTCATAAATAAAAAAAAAAAATTTGTTTATTAAACTGGGTCATAATCCTATAGTTGGTGCGGTAGAGCAACCCCCTGTTACAACTTTTAATACTAAACCAGATTTGCAAGGATGACATGGAAGAAGTATACAAATCCAAGACCACAAGGCTTATAAGACAGTGGAAAAGTAAAGGGCCAGCATGATATGATAATTCAGTTGCAACAAGTTTAGGAGGTTTATTAAAGAGAACATGTCTCCAGGTTTTACATTGACTTTTTATATGTCTTTTATATATTTTCTTGTAAACTACGTAATTAACAGAAAGAGTGGGCTTCCTTCAGGTCCTGTTCGCCGGTGATATGGGTGTATTAAAGTGCACTCTCTTCCGATAACTCAACATAAGATCAGATAAGCTGTCAGTGCATGCTTTGCTTTCTTTATAACAAATAGCCCTTCTTCTGTGAGGCAGTATGGAATCCATGACCGGGAAAGAGCATAGTGTATAGGGAGCGTGTTACAGAGCAACCCAAGATACTAAGTAATAAGCCAATAAAAAGTTGGTGAAAAGACTGGTGACAGTTCCCTTATTCCTTAATATCCTGGTATGGACACTTGCGAAAAATCCCAACATTAATTTGGTATTTTCACTATGACACTTTCAGTGCTTACTTTTGAATTGCCTCTAATGCTATTGATGTTGTTAGTTGCAAAATTCTGCAACGTATATGTAACATTCAGCGTGAATGCTAATGGATATATTGGAGAAGTATAGCTTTAGCACCTTAAAATCATTTAGTGCTATTTACACTTCGTGCATTCATGACACTTTTCACAGCTTTATTACATTACCCTGCCAGTGAATCACTGCACAAAAACAAAAACTCAGAATTGCTAAAATTCATAGACTCTGAAGATGGGTTTAATTCCTTCAATTCCTGCTACTGGCTTAGGAAGAAACAAAGTGTTCTAGTTAATATTATTCAAATGTTGAATACTGTGGCATGGTCTGACTATCAAATGGATGCATAGCCCGTTAAAAGCATATTTATTTATACATAATCATACAAATAGCAAACACAATAAAACTAACATTTATGCTCCCAGAGGTCCACATCGTATTTGCACCTCAAACGGTTACACTATTTTTTGTATTGACGGGCTATGTTGGTATTTCCAGAAATAATGTAATTATTTTTTACACATTCAAAAAAATTTTAACCAAGAGAATTGCCTGTTGTGTTTTTTAGTGATACATAGGGTTTTCTTTTTAATGTAAGGAATATCTATGTGTCTTGTTTTTTTTCTTGTACTTTTTTTTATAATTATATAGTATGTGTTAACATGCTATACCATAGGCTTGGATGTCATTCACATCCAAGCCTATGTTAGAGCATGCAAACCTATGTAACAACTACGCCAGTTGAGGAGAGACAATCAGGGTGCTACCACACTCAAGTAATGTATTTTATGTAGAAACCCCCAGTAATCATGGGATCCCCACTATGAGCTGCTAACACAGCTGCTTACAGCAGTGGTTACATGGTCCATAGAAACTGTTGTATTATATGATAATTATGTGAATTCTTAGATCTCTTCTTACAAAAACAAAACATAATAAAATGTATTTTCTCTTAAGAACGGGTTCATTTTGGAGGGTATGAACAATATCCTAACATTCAAGGCTTGAGGTTGCTTTCAAAAAGCCAGAATACACATTTTTTTTGTTAGCATTAAGCTGTTAGTTCTCTTCATGATGGGTTTTTATTTTAGACATAATATGAGCGTTTAATGACCCTCTCTGCATGTAGCGAGAGCTCTTGTGTCTCACTGTGTACCGAAATCAGTTTGTCTTCGACTCAGCTCCATTCTCTCTGCATTTTCATTTCTTTATTCAAAGAATAATCAAACTGTGGAATTTTCAATAAAAGGAGAAAGAGGAGAATCTTAAGTAAACAACATGGAACTGAGGAACTGAAGGGAATTTGAAGGAAAACAAATGCCTATTATATTTTGTAGAATAAAATTATTTTTTTTCTTTACAGCAATCTCCAATAATATTTAACCAAACAGCATGATATATTTCTATCTAATCTATTTAAAAAGCCACATACTCGTAATAACCCCAGCTCTTGACACAAACTCAACACTGCAACGGTCATAGGTGACCATTCCACCAATCAAATTATTTTTGTTTGTTAACTTTGGAAAGGGTTTGTCTACTTGGATCATTTTAATACGATGTTGAAGAAGGCCACAATTATTTGGTTAAAATTCTTGACTTAAATATTAAGGCATTTTGCAGCTCTTTGGTGAATAACTACAATGGCAAAATAAAGTTTTTCTTAGCTCGTGTCTGGACCCAAAGTATGTTGGTCAATAAATTTTGTAACTCACAGCTCAGTTGTTCATGAATAAATTACTTACATTTACTTAACTGTTGTCTACAAACTAACAGGGAAATTCAATTCCCCCCGAAACAACGCAGCGCTAAGTCTATTACCGTTAATATGATAATGTTATCACAGATTTCAGCAAAAAACTGGCGTTGAAGTTACCGTATTAATGGTAATTATGCGCAGTATTACCGTAATATCAGCAATAGTGCGCAGGCCACGTTACTTTTTACAGTAAGGCATCCGATTGAATTCCCCCCTATGTATATTATGGTCATAAATATAATTTGGAGCAAAATAATAACACAAAAACACAAATACTACATAATCTATTAGTTGTTAATACACAATAGGTTCACAAAATCAATTGTTAACCCATGTGTTTGTTTGCAACCCATAGGATGTTCTGTTTTTGGTCTAATCCGGTCCAACCTTCATTGCTTTCATTTGCGGGAACAATACTTAGCATAACCTAGTAAAAAATTGCTTAGTACAACTGAAGCAATTTAAAATAAAAAAAATGTCAAAGGAGACAAATAGGTGAATATGTGAAATGTTTAATTCTCATGAAACCTGTACGACTTTTGTCCCACATGCCATAATCCTTTTGCCCATGCAACAAGTAGCTCTATTCTGACATGTCCTAAAATATGGACTTTGGCTGATTAGCTGTTGCATGATGTAGTTCTGTACAATGATTTATCAAGTTGTGATTGGGAAACTTTTCCTTTTAAGGGTTCTTTCACATGCCTGGCGCTTCAGCACATAAATTCTGTGTCCCTTTAAAAATGTAAAATTACATGGGTCTATGTAATGCACTTTAATAGGTCTCAGGAATAATGCATCTAAATTCTGATTGTCTCATAAAAATCTAACACACATGTTTTATCATTGCTCCATGTCTATCAATACATTCTTATATTCTGGAACTCTTAGTTTGTCCTCCTGTTCAATTTATCTATAGTATTGGTAGACAAAGCACCTGTAAACCACCCTACACCTGGCTTTGATACTAATGCATACAGCCTATTTTTGCTCTGCACATCTTCTCTACTGGTACTGGGCAGGTCTGGGGCAATGGCATGGTGGAGGTAGCCGATAGGCTATCCAGGCATTACACTATAGTGGATAATATCTGCCAAACAGAAGAGACTAGTATTCATAGTATCTGACTCTTTGGTGCCCTTAAAAGAATTCTCTTGCAGGAATAAAACAGTGGCCTGTCCTAAGACATTCCTATGAGGGAAAATAAAGTAGCAATTCTTATGTAATTACCACATTTCTTCTATCACAGATGGAATCCAATACCCAGGTAGTTCTAAAGTAAACAGGAATTTTTTTGAATACAAATCTAAAGTATCCAACAAGTGAAGTCAATAGTCCCAACACAGATAAAGGTCTGGTAGAAGTATCTAACAATTGCAATCCAAATAACAAGAGGGAGCAAGGTTCAAGGCAAGCATTTGGTTCAGATTCAAACACAATACTCAAGCAAAGGCTTCAAAACAGGAAGTGTCTTTTATAGGCCCAAACAGGAAATGAGATCCAAGATGGAATCTTCATGAGACATTCCTGACAATCTTGGATGAGGGCTATACTAAGGGCAAGTTCATAGCAGAGAACCAAGATGGAATCTTCATGAAACAATCCCGACCATCTTGAAGGAAGGCTATACTAAGGGCAAGTTCATAACAGTAATATTCGTATATTTGTTGTAATATACTTCAGAAGTAAGAGCAAAATATACCAAGGGGGACAGAAGTTACGGTGTGACTCAGCATTACTTCACAACTGGGAACACCATAATAAAACAAGACTGGATATCAACAGACAAACAAAGTCGTGAGAGGGGCCTGTACACCAGTTTACAATCTAAAGGAAAATGCTATATGAGGTTAAGTGCCGCAAATTGCATATTGTTCTTATCTGATGGACTGAAATAAACCTTTGCATCTTATTTCAATTTTACTACAAGTGCTGGCTTCTTGTGTTCATACTAGGTATACTTATATTTTAACCCCTGCTGTGCACAACACTTCTCAGTAGACTATTATTTTATATATTATATAATCTAGATATACTTTTCCACCTTTATTTTGTAAATAGTAACCTATTGTACATACCTTTCTCTTCCAGTTAGTATATGACGATTCCCTTGGTGGTGTTTAATAAATACCACTATTGCGTGGGGAGTAATTGCATTGAATGCTGGAATACTCATCCCATCTACAGAAAGCATAGTAATAACTGCGAAAATATTGATTTAATAGATTTTAGTGTGTAAGAACTGGCAAATAGAGAAGACTTTGGTGTTAGTTGGTCAGCTTAACATGCATTGCAAGATATGGAACTAGTATGTATATATCTTTTAATAAAGAGTGTATTTTAAAGTAGCTATATGTCTTTGTGTTCTTTAATAGATGGCCAAAGGTGAATGCAAAGGATCAACTTCTTATTTTTATAAGCAGGGTTTACATTTGCCTGTGATGAAAGAGTATCCAGTTTTGCTGAACCATTATTTGCCTGGAGTGCAGTTAAATGAATGATAAGTACATAAAAACAGCATATGTTTTTTTCATTAAGCATTCCAACATTAATGCATATGCAGTCCAAAAGTGGGTAGACACAGACATCAGAGAGCTCAAAATTTTTTACAATTTTACCCTAATGGAATGTGCCTAAAATAAGCTGATTGATATGATGTGTTTGTGCATTTTAAGACACTGGACATTAAAATATCTGTTCAAAAAGGACTGCACTCATCACTCTGCATTCCCTGTTAAGTAAAAAAATATGTAAAAGTATGATATCTGTGCACTAATAGCTGTCTTGTGCTTCTACTCCTTACATCTCTATGTTACTATGCACATGTGTCAAAAAGACAGAGTTCCATTTCCTATTCTTCCCCCTAGCCTCAGTCATTTCTTCTCCCACCTTGTCATTGCAATGATAATAGGTGGCAACTTG
Source organism: Mixophyes fleayi (assembly GCF_038048845.1). Taxonomy (NCBI): domain Eukaryota; kingdom Metazoa; phylum Chordata; class Amphibia; order Anura; family Limnodynastidae; genus Mixophyes; species Mixophyes fleayi. The sequence goes on from NC_134410.1 coordinate 36,918,470, forward strand.
CTTGCAGACAGACTGTCAATGCTTGTAGCACTACCTTGTAAAGCAGAACATTATCATCATCATTATCATTTATTTATATAGTGCCACAAATTCGCTGTACAGAGAATATTTGTCATTCACATCAGTTCCTGCCCTAATGGAGCTTACAGTCTAAATTAACATTAAGCATAAATGTATTATTATTATTTATTATTATTATTATTATCATTATTATTTTTATTTTGAGGATTAATTTTACCCAAACATTTCAGAGATGTCCAGATTGGTTTAGTGCGCTCAACCAACTGGACACCATTTGACAAATCTCACAGACCAGTGACATAGTGCATATTGTGTTATTTATGTTGTTTTAAAGTTAATTGTCATTAAGATATTTACATGAGTAAACTGGGTAAAGGTATTGTTTTTATCTTGTAATAATGCTTAAAAGGTTATTTTTTTTTAATAAAAATACCCTTTAAATTATGTTATAGTCCTGTGCTTATGATGTTTATAATGATGTTATTTCTACAAGAATAGGTAAAAAAAAAAAAGTTACTGGTAATTACAAAACAATTACAGTTACTTAAAAACCATTCTCACGTGAAAAATAAGTGTGGATGATACTTTCTCTGACTTGCCTCCCCCTTCTGTATTATGCACATCAGCTGATGGAATGAGCTCATCTGCTTCGTCACTGTATACTGCTGGTGTTAGGGGTACACTTTGGTTTAGGGGCAAATTATGCATCAGACAGCACGTCAACATGATATTAGCCACCTTACCTGGGGCATACAGAAGCATACAGCTAGATGTGTCAAAGCACCTGAATGTGGACTTCAAATGGCCAAAGGTAAGTTCTATTACATGTTTTACTATTATCAGCCTCTGACTTATCATTTTAGCTACAGAAAGTGGGCTTAAACTCCCTTATTGGTACTATACAATTCGGGATACACACGTCTGGTATTTTATTTATTTGTCCATTATTACACATGTGTCAACCATTGTCGAAACTCAAAGCTATCCAACGATTTAGTGATTGCATCTTTAATTAGTGATTGCAGAGGAGCTTATTGCACTTATTTAACCTACACTGATTTCTAATTTGGGGACATACTTATCTCAGTTCTACTTGACCTACATCGATTTCTATTTTTAGGGTGTATTATACCATACCTTTTATACAAACAGTATAACAATAAGATTGTTCCAGGGTTCAATTTTTAACCAACATACACAATACATTTTAATACCTTTGCTGGAACGATATCTTCATTGAGATAATATAGACCTACATCTATTGAAGTGGCACACCTTTGGATTATTAACTCATTGTCAATTTACATGACAGCCTTTAGACTATTTGGTGTTTGGGCACCATAATGTAACACTTGTCTGCTCTTTTACTTTGTCAATCTATACTCTAAGGGGTAGCATCTTCCCATGACTATAACTAATGATAAAAGATACTGGAAGGATACTATTGCTTCTATATAAATTGTTTGGCCAACATTCAGAGGTCCACAACAGACTATTTAGGTGACAAGTGTTGGTTTTTCCATCTCTTCACATGCAGACTCAACTATGTCCGGTCGCCTTATGTATGATGTCGGTAACTTTAGTTCACTGAGAGATGTCTTATATTTTGGTACACATGAAACTTTACTTCCCTGACTATATTTGATTTGAGTAATTTTTAGCGGCTTATTGAGTCTATCAGTTTCGAACCATGGCATCCATTCAATCAGGAGCAGTTACATCTGCAGCTTTCGACGGGTCTTCTGTCTTCAGTGTTTAGGAAAATGGAAGTCCAGTAGCTACAAGAACTAGTAGCACAGTCTAACCTCCCTGGGAGTCCAGGGTGGTTAGAATGTGCTGCTAGTTAGGTTGCTTGCTAAACATTAATGGGGTTAATGGAGAGCACACATATGGTTCCAAATTCACAGATCTGAGAACAACCAGTTTGGGTAAACAGCTTTCGGTCACCAGCCCTCCGCAGGCCGATTTGACCATATGTCCGGTCGCTTTATGTGCAGCACGTAGGTATGTATGGCTAGTAGGCAGGAGACCACTGAGGGATATTGTTGATACACAAGGATGCTTCACCCCTAACAAAATTACAATGTGATGCAATTTTTAGGAGGCTTGGACCTGAACCACAATACCCAGTCATTTCAGATTGGAGAGCTAGTGCTGTGGCTTTAGACCGAAATTCCATCACAGAGTTACAGCATTAGAATGATGTATTTAGATTTACTGGCATGGCATACCCAATTTGCTGGGTTTAGACCCCATCTAGGGGAATTCTGGTTGGTTCACGCCACCAAGTCCTCCTCACTAAATATCAGTTTTATGCAAAATTCAAGTGTTCTTTGGAGTTCATGGGTCTAGACCCGGCCTTCTACAGCACCCATTACTTTTGGATTGGAGCAGCTACCTCTGCAACTGTAGAAGGCTCTTCTGTTGCAGTAATTAAGGCCTTAGGATGATTGAAGTTGGCTGCCTATAAAACTTACATTTGGCCCAGGAGCTAATGTTGACGCCAGGCTCTCCCCACCTCCATCCCTCGGTAACCATGGACTTTGCTGCTGGACGCTTTTAGTGGGGGCATGATGAGATTTTGTCCTATTTCTCCCTGGATCAAGGCCTGATTAGCTAGGTGCCTCCAGGGTTTTATTGGTTTTTACCTTCATATAGATTACCTCTCCCCACTCCTTCCTCCCCCCTCTTGGTTTTATCCTCATCCGAAGGCGGTGGTTGCTTCTGGCATGTATGGCTATAGCTGATCTTTGACTTGGAACTGTTTTGCTTTGTTCTAGGTGCACCCGTCCAGATGATCCGGATACGGGTGGTGGACCATTCCTATGTGTACTGGGCATCTAGACAAAATTGACTCATGACTGGGCCGCTTTCTCCAAACCTATGGAAATGAGTCGGGGACCCCCTCCGACATACTGGTCATTCACCTGGGGGTAATACTTGTGTAATGGGAAGTCTTTGGACTTGTTGATCTCCATTAGTGAGAATTTGTGTGCAATACAGGCATAGTGACCGGTGGTACAGTTTTTATGGTTGAATTTAATCCCCAGGCTCTCCTGGAGAGTAGATAATCCTGCCCCCATCATGATACTCCCCTTAAGTATGTCAGTCAGTCCATGGGGCCTCTCACTAGGTCAGGGGGTAGTTATTCCGAGATAGGCAGGACGGGTCCCCTTGACATACTTGTCATTCATCTTGGGAGTAGCGGTTTTGGTAAGGGGAAGTTGTTAGAGTTACTGATCTTTATTCGGGTGGATTTACGCACAATTCATGCAACATGACTGGTGGTAAACTTGTGCTGGTCTAATGTCAAACCCAGGCTCTCCTGGAAAGTGAATGTTCCTGTCCCCATTATGAAAAGACTCCTTAAGAAGGTTAATAGGCCACTAGGGTGGTTTGTTATTCATCATCCCTTAATTATGGTGGAACAAGGAAACTTATTTAGGGAAGATTGGGTTCGCCTTACTGCCGAAGGTTTGTGGCTTTAATAAAACAGGTTTTTGGAGGTTAGGGGTGGTAATGTGGTCACTTGGTGGCAGGCTGTTTGTCCATTAAAGGACTCCAGCTTTAGCAGGAAAGCATGTGCAGCCAGCAACTAATTCATACAGTGCTTCCATTGATTGGCCGCAGGTCTCTGTCCCCTTCAAAGTAACTTGGCTCTTGTGTGGGGGGTCCCTGCACCTGCTTTGTGTGTGCACAGCTATACACAGTTTGTTGGTGCATCCCTACCATTGCTCTTCATTACAATGGATAATATGTTTGCATAACCTATAGGATATTGAACAATATTTTGGGTGCTTCACAAGTGACAGATCACTTACACAGCCCAAGCAGCAAGGTAATCAGAGGTGACTAGACAAGATGTTTAGAAGACATCACCCTTGCATAGAGATACTTGAATTTGTTCAAAGTGGTTCTTGACATTTTGTTTTCAGTTGAATTAGCTCTAAATGTCTGCATTTATTTTGTCTACATTGTATGTCCCTGTTTTATGTATGTCACGTTTTCTTCAAAGTTGGAAAGAAAGATCTAGTAAAAGGATATACAGTTGGGTGACCTATTAATAACTGACACGGTCAGAGAAAGTGTTATAAGCAAGGGTGAAGCATGGACCCCCAATGCATGTTTAATTAGGGATATGGAGAAAACATAAGGGTTACAATGTGCATTGAGAGGAAAGAAAACCTTCATGACCACTCTCCCTTCATGTGGGCAGGACAGACCATCATACAAGTCAGCGGCATCCAGTGTATTGTTAGTTGGTATATAAGCCATGTTTCAGTCAGAGCAAGATGTGAGAATCAAAATGAAGAACCAAGGAACATAAATATCAAGATGTCAGTTATATAAATATTGAGATTATGGGTCTGATTCATTAAAATGCCAACACGTTGTATTTTGCATAAAATCTCTCTGCGCATGTCCAGAAACAAAACATACGCCAGAGAGCGCAGTGACGTCCAATTCATCGTTGAGTGCAAAGCGCTCTTACTACAGTCTATGATTTCATGGGTGGAACGGGGAGGGGACTTAGCAATTTTTAGGAGATGCACAATACATTTGTTTTGTGTACCTTAATGAATCAGGCCCGATATGTTTTAGACTTCTGTGGATTTTTTCTATCGTTAAAAATATATATAATGTAAGACATAGAAGGAAAAAATGTGGATATTACAAAATAGACATGTGTCACTTACCCATAGAGTAATATGGCCCACCGGTACCCAAATAACCTCAAAATGATCTCTCAGGAGCATTTTGCCCCCAGTTGTTCATTAAAGAGGCAAAAAGAATAAGTCAGGTCATAGAAAATAAAAATAAATTAAAAATATACTCAAGAAAGGTGCAGTGTTAGCCCAGTAGTGAACAACATTCTATGGCACCAGGTTAGTATTATTACTATTATTAGCCTTTATTTATAAGAGCTTACATGCTAGAGGGAGGGCAAACAGACAGGAGGCACAAAGGGTGTCAGAGGAGGGGATCAAGCGCAAGAGAGGGGAAGAGAGAGAGAGGGTAAGGTAACCAAGTATGGATAGAAGATTAGGTGGATGGCTGGTAGGCTTTGAAGAAAAGATGAGTTTTAAGTGCCTGTTTGAAGGAGCCCAAATTAGGGGACAGCCGAATGGAGCGAGGAAGGTTGTTCCAATGAAGAGGGGCAGTGCAAAGCGTTATTAGTGTTTTAATGTGCAATGGAAATTTATAAGGACTAATGAAGCATGATTGCTCATGCAATAGACTCACTAATGGAAGGAATTATGGAGGCTTTCTTCATGCTTTCTCAATGGAAAACACTAATATCCTTTAAAAGAAATCCCTTTAATAATCTTCATAAGTACTCTCCATAACCCTGGCAAAATTTACAAATTGATTAGCACTTACTACAATTTACACAGTATATGCTCAGTGAATTCGGGATGAGAGGTTAATAGCATGTAAAATATACAAATGAACCGAAATCTGAGGATGTAAGTGTTGAGCAGTGACTTGAAACGCAAGTGGCCTGGGGTCATAGTGATTGTATTGTTGAGGTCTCATAATCTGCTGCTGGCTTCATCATGTTCATGTTTGTGCAGGGTTACTATCTGCTTACATGTAGATACTGGCTCGAGAAAGTTCTGGTTCGTATGACTAGACTGACACTATATCTAATCACAAGGCTCATGTGTCTCTGATGTGTTCCTATAGGTCAGCTTCCGCTTAGACATCCATAAATGCACAGAATATGTATGGTTATTTCAACATAATACTACATGCTAAGCTGCCCATATTGAGGAAATTAAATCATTCTCATAAATAGGGTAAATGATCTCTCTTTATCGTTCGAATGTTACTAGTGCTTTGTAAACTTTACTTGTTTGGTGCTGGAAAATATTTTGTTACCAGCAGGGATGCAGCCTTAATTACGTTTAATTTATGAATTTGTGCATGCAATAGAGTGTGAAGCTCTACACTTCAAGTGTGGAGAGCAAATGCAGATCAAGCAAAGTGTGATATCAGGTTTGCTTGTGAAAATGATGGTCTGATATTATGCAAATGCTAGATAAGCATCTAATGGGGTTCAAGTTCCTACCTAATGCTTCCATTTGCAATGGCATTGTTAGTATTTAACCCATTCCAGTAATCTAAATATCTAACTGTAGTTTCTCGTCTTATTTTTGCTGATGCAATTAAAGGAGCATTACACTTTTAATCTATTGTTTGCTTATTAGCAGTATGGTCTGTGTCTACCTCTAAAGATCTCTACTATTCCCAATTATCATGAATCCGAAATGTTGTATTGTTCAGAAAGAAGATGTGTGTGTGATGAATAGAGGATGTCTTATGTGTCTTCTTATTGGTGAAACCTGCAGAATCAGCATTATTGGTTAAAGACACCTTACTGGGCAATTTATGGTGGATCCATTCTACATACCAAGGGCTAGAATTACTAAGCTGCGGGTTTGAAAAAGTGGGGATGTTGCCTGTAGCAACCAATCAGATTCTAGCTTTCATTTATTTAGTACTTTCTACAAAATGACAGCTAGAATCTGATTGGTTGCTATAGGCAACATCCCCACTTTTTAAAACCGGCAGCTTAGTAAATCTAGCCCCAAGATGTTTTCTGTGTAGCAACTTTGAAATTTAAATTTTGGTATGACAGACATCTCCGATATTGCCGTATAAGCTTAAGAGGTTTCTAGTGGTGTATGTGGTGTGTAATTGGAACACAACTGGGACAATGGTTGCAAAGACTGTCAAGGTTCTTTCCTCTGGTAAGTGCTAATTTATTTGCCACTAAAATGTAAGAACTTAAAAAACACAGAAAAGCAGCACTTGTCACTTATTTGCACACCTATTTGACTGCTCTGCAAATGCATAGGTGTATAACCCATTTATAGTATTGTGAAGAAGTATCATACAAACGCTTTAAATGATACTTTACAGAATTGGGTTCCAGATGGGAATTGACTTGCAGGCAAAGTTCTACTTACTATCATTTGGGAACCAGCCCATGATTGAATACAACATTTCCCTTTTCTCTTCTAAAATATTACTAAAATACTGCTATATGTCTAAAATAAGGTAATCGCTATTTTATATATTAAATTAGTACACTTATATGCATTGGCACTTGGGTGCCTTTAAATCAATATTCCCATATAAACGTGCATCTGGACAATGAGCATCTCATTGAAAGGTTGGGTCAACACCCAATTTCTGGCACCTCTGAAGATGTATAACAATCAAGTAGTTGAATGTAATTTAAAGGCCGCTGGCTATCTACAAAACTGGGGTCTCATGTTACTATGCAGTCTGTCCTTCTTGAAGCTCATTTAAGTATCTCGTCCAACAATATGAAATATGTTGTTGCAAGTGGGCACAAGACGAGGCACAAGTAGGCACAAGACGAGGCACAAGTAGGCACAACACATTACAGCACTTAGCAGGCATTTGGCAAGGATCAGCCTAGTTGGTCCAGCTCCTCCTATTGGAAGGAGCAAAACTTTGACATACTTATCCAGAGAAAGATTTTACTAAATTGAGAATACAGAATGCCCTGGTGGGCCGCTGAAAATTTTTCTTGAAAATGTTCAAGTTTTAGAGCTAATTAATCTAAAAAAAAGTCCAGAACCACTTTGAAACAAATTCAGTTAACTCTTTGCAAGTGTGATGTCTTCTCACCATCTAGGCACCTCTGATTAGCTTACTGCTTGGGCTGTGTAAGCGCTCCATACTGGTGTGATCTGCCACTTGTGAAGCTCCCAAAATATTTTTAAATATTCCTATAGTTTATACAAAGATATTATCCACAGCGTTTAGACATTTTTGCTGCTCTTTCATGTAAGTTATGCAAACTAGTAATATCAGTGAATTTCACCCTTTTGTACACCATCTACTGGCATCTCTTCCTTTCATTACCATTTAACTTGTGAAACAGCAACTGCCTGAAATAGTCTTCTCATATTGAAAGAATAAATGTTATATTTGTTCGCAAGATAGCTTTAAAATTCATCTTAACGCATTTTAGACAGTGTATTGAACTACAAATGTTGCTTGTAGTTGCTCTTCTATTGGAGTGCATATTCCTGGATAGTCTGACACTTATTAAGGTCATGTATCCAAAGTTTTGGTCCAAGTAGAGAAAAATTGTTGATTGATGATGTCACTTCAATCGCAAATTTTATTTCAGAAGTATGTCAGCTTCAAAAACATAGAGGCAGATTTATTGAAGGGCAAAAAGCTCTTGCTTCTGTGAGCCTACTTACCAAGTAATCAGTGGCAGAAGCACCATTGGTGCAACAGGTGTGGTGCACCGGGGCTCATGGAGATACTGGGGCTTGTTGCGCGGGAAACTAGCGAACTGCGGGTTCCCTCCTCCCCGGGGCCCACAGCTCGCTGATTCTACACTTGCAAGTAATTCAGCAGTAGCAGTACAGGTAATATTATCCCAAGATGGTGTTAACAGAAAGAGAGGACTGAGTACAATCATTTGTTGAAGAAATTAAATGGATTTTTTTCAGTCTAGCTTTTTTTTAAATGAATGGGACTATTGCCTACCCCAGAAATAAGTGTTATTTTCTGAGAGTGGCATGGAGGGAAGGTAGACACAAAAGTGTCAAAAGTGCACAAAAGTTAAAATTTCATTTTTTTCTAGTAAATTTTATTTATTGTCAGAGAAGTGTGATGGTTTGCTTTTTTTTTTTTTTTTTAGTAAGTTTTGTAATTTTTTTGTTAGTTTCCTTTATTTCGTTTTTCCTGAATCATCAGACTCCACTGAAGCCAGGTGTGGCAAATGCATTTGGACACTATTACCAGCACTGCACAAAACAGATTGAAGTCTTTTCATTTATTTTTCATCTTTGTTTACTTACACTATTATTAAACTATATTATTATACTTTTACTTACACTATTATTAAACTATATTATTATATTTTTTTCACTAAAGGTATAAATGCAAATCATAATGGAAGGAAATATACAAAGTTTTGTAGGAATGCTGCAAATAGTGTGCAAACTGTGGGGTTTGATACTTCTTCATACAAGTCATATAAAGTAACAGAATGATATTCAGGCTGCCCAATACAGAAGGGGCTTCAACTACAGGAGATGGACAGACTGTCCAGTGACAAGTGCAGAAAGATTATGGGCTAGATTTACTAAGCTGCGGGTTTGAAAAAGTGGGGATGTTGCCTATAGCAACCAATCAGATTCTAGCTTTCATTTATTTAGTACTTTCTACAAAATGACAGCTAGAATCTGATTGGTTGCTATAGGCAACATCCCCACTTTTTCAAACCCGCAGCTTAGAAAATCTTGGTCTATGTCTTTTCGCTGCAGTCAGTGCATTGTAAAAAATACACCAGTTGAGATGACAATACGTTAACTTGGCATTTGTACAATTACATGACTAATGGCCAGTACTTAAATAATGGAGGCCATCTCTGCTATGGTCTGGTGGAAGTAATGAAGTGGTAGTACTGCCGAAGTCAGAGTACCGGAGCAAGAGCCTATTCCTGAAGGAGTGCTATAGGTAACATCTGACCTGTGTTTATCCATCACTTATATTGGGGTACTACATTTGCCAATTTCTAAACATAAAGGGCTATGGCAAACCCCCAAATACTACTTTGCGCAGTAAGACAGACACTGACATAAGTATAGCTGACTAATTCATCTTCACGCAGTCACGCAGGCTTTTAAAAAAAAATTATTCATTTTTAATAAGCATATGTGACATTGATATCTTATTTTTGCATGAGGCAAAAGGACACATTAGTCTAGGGAGAACATTACTTTTAGGAGAAAATTAGAGTTTTACTTAATGTTCCCAATTCAATTATTTTTGAAATGTAAAAAAGCAAACTGCTAATTGTGTGGCTTAATCTACTAATCTAACTGTATTTCTGCAAATGACAGATCTAATGGAGAGGACAGGGAATTCCTTCAGCCAATTATCGTACCAATCACAAGATAATTGACTGTTCAGTCCGATATTGCATTAGTGTTTACACTGCAAAGATAAGCGATTATCGCACCCAAGCACGTCGTAACATTTCATTTGATTTTTAAACTGGACTAGAAATCTCGTTCAAGGATGGAACGATGTTGTTCTAATTCTGCAGTGTGTATGGACTCACTATCGGGGTCTCCATAGAGTTTACAGAGTCATGATCTTTTCAGCAGATGGTTATGACAGATGAAGAGCACATATCTGAGGGTAAATCTTTTAAAACATGTATAGTATGTACACGTGAATATATGCTAATTGGGACTTTTTTATCTTCAGTCGTTGGTAAAACTGATACGGCATCAGGAGAAATTTTCCCAGCCTTACTCAGAGGCACCTTTACGAAGCACGCTGGATGCACACTGCAAAATACTTTGGTTTTATATCACTCCACCTGTTATGTCTGCCCGGTATCCACATACCCTCTCCTCTCTGGAGACACCTTGACAAAATAGCAGAGCACCTAGGTGTGTGGATAGGAGGAAAGAGCTGAAGACTATGCAAATAAATGTTTAAAAATTACATCAAAGTACTATTTTCATTTTGTAGAGTGCACTAAATAAATGACAACTAGAATCTGATTGGTTGCTATAGGCAACATCTCCACTTTTCAAACCCGCAGTTTAGTAAATCTAGCCCCAGGTTTATGGTACCGAACAATTTTATTTTGAGGTCAACAGGTCATAGCTATGCAGCATGAGACCCCCGATCTTAACGGACTAAAATAACGGACAAACATAACTAAACTATATCTCCCCGATAGTTTGGAATGCAAAAATAACACCCCCCCCCAAAAAAAAACTAAAACTCCATGCAATCTGTCTACAGTAAATTGAGTTTGATTTGAAAATGTTTGTGATCTTATGTTCCAAACTGATGAAAAGCATACGTTTGCAATAGCCTCCATTAGTTCAGCAGAATGTCCAAATTCTTAATTTTCAGGTGGGTAAGCTGAGTAGACCAGTAACCCAAACTGTGGGAGGTTTGTAAATCTCTACTGATGATTGGATACTGCTGTTATACTTGTTCACTATATAAGGGAGAAGTAGAGAGCACAACAACAGTTAGATCATTAGTGCCTCCATGGGCATATTCTCCATTTGTGAGAAACAACCAATAGGAAGAACCTAAACAATGAATACAACTGGCGATACAAAACCCTGCCTTTCGGTGCCGAAATGTCTGTCTATGTGCATTGATATAGAGAAAGAAGTCACCATACTGTTGTGGTATGTGCTATTACAGTTACACACATTAGTAATACAGTACAGGAGAGTATGGGCAGAACAGGAAAGACAAGGATGTGCAGCTGTCAGCCCTGGGGGTAAATGTATCAAGGTCAGATTTTTTTCAGCGTGTTAAAATCGCGGGTTATCACCCGCGATTTTAGTAAAAAATTTCTCAAATGTATCAAGCTGCGATTTTTACCCTGATCTTAAAACTTGCTGGTCATCTCTGGCGATTTGTTGCGATGTAAAACATTGCAACAATGTAAATGTGTTAGCTGACTCTCCTGTGTTGTAGCAGCATGCCCACACTATCAGCATGCCCACACTATTTATGGCACCCGGGCTGGCTGGGACTTGTAGTTCCACAAAACAAAATGGCGTCTGTTTATTTTTTTCTACTATAATCGCCGTTATTACCCTACACCCACCGCCTAGAGGTGTAGGAAGAGCCCTAGTGCTTTCAGCACTGGGCTGGGTGTCCCTAGAGGGGGGGCCCGCTCGTTTTTTCGGCGTACCCCACTCCCGAAGGAATCAAACCAGGCGCTGAACAGCCTGGGCTTGGTTGTCATTATGGCAGGGGGACCCCTGCCGCGTGTCCCCCTGCTATAGTACCACCAACCCTGGCTGGTTTGCCTAGTGCTGGTTCAGTAAAAATCATGGGGACCCCAAAATTTTTCCCCGATTTTCACGGAACCAGCAATAGTCTGGCAGCTCTAGGGTTAATAGTGAATAGAGGGGGGACCCCACACTTTTTTTTTTTCTTTTTAACTTTGATTTATTTGTAACAGTTTTTACAGCTGCCGGAGCTCTGGCTGTATGACAGACAGTGTAACAGTGATGTGTTTATACAACACGCTGCTAGCTACCCTACCCAGTAATTGTCTAGTCCTATGGGCTCTATTACCTCATAAGGGCCTTGTCAATGTGCGTACAATTTGCTCTCCTGAGTTAGTACCAGGATAAGCACCTTGTCACCTGGGATTAAAGCTGTAAGGTGGCTCAGGTGTCATAACCCTTCTTTTTCCATCCCTTTGTCTCCGTTAGATGTTGCTTTACCAAAGGACTGATCTTTTGTAGCCAATCTTATAATTGGGCCACAAACTGTATTATGTTTGGCTCCTTGGGTCCCTGCTGTTCCCACCCTTCTTTGTAGATATCCAGAACTCTGCGGGGTTGTCTCCCATACAGAAGCTTAAAGGGCCTGAACCCCGTTGATGCCAATCTCTTTTATCCTGAGCCACGGATCGTCTAATTATTTGTTTAAGGGACCTATTAAACTGCTCAATCAACCCATCGGTTTGTGGGTGATAACCCGAGGTCTGTAGTCTTTGTAACTCTATCATTTACACAACTCCTTCATTAGGCCTGACATGAAGGGAGTCCCCTGATCCATTAAGATTTATTTTGGGATTCTGATTCAAGTGTACTTTAATAGTAACTCGTTTACAATAATACTTGATTTAATATTCCGTAGCAAAATTGCCTCAGGGTATTGTGTAGCATAATCAAGAACTACCAATACATATTGATGCCCTCAGTCAGACTTATCCATTAGACCGACTAGGTCCATGGCAATCTGCTCGAATAGAACTGGAATTATAGGGAGAGGTAACAGGGGAGCTCGACAGTCTGGTTTGTAAGCAGTCCACTGGCATACTGGGCAGGCTTGACAGTATCTTTTGACTGCCATGTGGGTTCCCGGCCAGTAAAAATGCCCCACAAAAGGTGTGTATGGGCTGTTGTTAATGTCAAAGGGATGTGTGTCTGTGGCACCAAGAGTTGAATAACTATTTTCTCCTGTACGACTGCTACCCTATATAGCAGATCCCCTTCCATACTCCATTCACTTCCACCACATACTTAGAGGCATTTTCCAATGAACTATCATTTAGTTGGTCCCTCGCAAAGGGTATTTTTACTAAACTGCGGGTTTGAAAAAATGGAGATGTTGCCGATCAGATTCTAGCTGTCATTTTGGAGAATGTACTAAATAAATTATAACTAAAATCTGATTGGTTGCTACAGGCAACAGCTCCAATTTTTCAAACCTGCAGTTTAGTAAATCTAGCCCCTGGAGTGATATAGTCCTGGATATTGAGGACCAGCCTTCTCCACCCGCTGGCAAGAATCATATTTCCTTCCTACATTCTCCAGCCAGGAGTTTTCTCTCCCGTCTTCTGGAACATGACGTTGGCCTACTCACAGCCAAAGCCTGGAATCCAGGCTCCAGGTATTGCTGCTTCTTGATCTCTATCTCCAGTTCTGGAAAGACAAGATCATGTAGGGTCGGATGTCCAGCCAGTGACTTAGTTGCTGGTCGACTATAATTTCCTGGAAAGTCTCACCCCATAATAAAGGGGTATGATAGCCTTGGGGCTATTGCTGCCACCGGTTGCACTGTCCCCTCACAGTAATTAGAAGACAGACACATATTCCTCGGTGACCTCGTGGATGCACATTACTTCCACTTACAGTAGCTGGGTCGACAGGCATCTGGAACTACAGTGCTGGACACCAAGGTGATTTTACTACCTGAATCCACCAACGCTAACACCTCCTGTTACTGTACCAGGACGGTCACCCGGAACAACAGTGAGCTCCCTGTGGATGATGTCATAGTAAAAGAAGCAGGAAATATGGGGAATGTTTGAACCACCGAATAATCCGTGCCCTCCGTGCCCTCTTGGGCTCCGCCGTATGCGGGACCTTCCCCTCTCCCCTCCCCCGCCCCTCTAGCTGTGCTTTGAGATCTCGGAGTTACTGTGCATTTTGTTTACTGTATCGTGCTGTCTCACCTTGTATTGTACTTTGTTTGTCCCTGTACGGCGCTACGGATACTTAGTGGCGCCCTATAAATAAAAATTAATAATAATAATAATAATAATAATAATCCATCGGTTCTGGCTGATTTGGACAATACCTCCAGAAGACCCCCGGCTCGCCACACTCAAAGCACCTTGCTGTGGTTACCTTGCGGTCTATTTTAACCTCTGGTGTTGGTTTCGGCCTGAAGTCCAGCCTGACAACTTGCCGGGCCATATTTTCGACAGCGTAATACCAGTCATTAGCTGTCGCATGCTCCTCAAATGACTGATAAAAATAAACTATTAACGCTTTTTTTTTTAAAAGCATTCTTACTTTGCAGCATTTTATCCACACCAAGTGTTGTTGGTGTAGTCAGCATATCGATGCTGACTACACCAACAACAGTTACCCCGACATCATGACACCGAAGGGCTCCTTGCCGACGAGGATCGATGACGACTGTAGTGTGAAGCGAATGGAACCAATCCCGATGAAGCATGAATCCGGCGTATCTTGATGACGTCACTTACATCCACGACGCTGTCATTGCTGCGGTTAAGGGGTAATGTAAGTATGCACACATGTACAATGTACTTTACAAAGCGTTGTACATTCTACATGGGCGCATACTTACATTACCCCCCTTAACAGCAGCGATAACAGCGTCGCGGATGTAAGTGACGTCATCAAGTCGCGCCGGATTCTTGCTTCATCGGGATTGGTTCCAGTCGCTTCACACTACAATAATCATCGATCCTCGACGGCAAGGAGCCCTTTGGTGTCATGACATCGGGGTAAGTGTTGTCGATTTAATCAGCGTCATTATACCGTACCCCATCCCATTCCGACACTTTGTCTATTGTCTTTATTGTAAAATGACTGAATTCCATTTACCTTACATATATTTATAAATATGTGTATATTTTAATATATATACCGTATTCCCAATGTATAAGACGCACCTTTTTCAAAAAGGTCTAAAAACTGGGTGCATCTTATACAGTGGCAGCAGGGGGATTCAGGCGGGGGGCAGTGGTACATTGGCAGCGGTATTAGTTAACGTTTTTACTGGATCCAGGGGGTGAGGGGGGGGGGGGTGGCGATTGCAGGGGCTTGCTGCCGACGGCTGCACACTATGTGCAGGTCCGTTCGGCAGAGACAGACAGGGAGAGTGTGCTGACCGGCTGCTCTGATTCTGTTTAAAACACAATCAGAGCAGCCGGCCAGCACACTCTCCCTGAGTTGTTTCGGGCCCCAAAAATTAAGGTGCGTTTTATACATTGGAGCGTCTTATACATGGGTCAATTTGATAGCAGCCAATTAATCTACTAGTATGTTTTTGGAATGTGGGAGGAAACCCACGCAAACACGGGGAGAACATACATACTCCACACAGATAAGGCCATGGTCAGGAATTGAACTCATGACCCCAGTGCTGTGAGGCAGAAGTGCTAACCACTAAGCCACCATGCTGCATCTGAGTCTCAGTCTACATAAAGTCGCAAGTGCTCCAACATGCCGTTAATGTGTTTTGGTTACACTTACACGCCCCCTCCTTACCCGGTCTCCATATGGCCGCAACCGGAACTTATGCTTTGTGTGTGTGCTCAGAAGTAAAAAGCGTCTACTACACTTTTCGTCCAACTCTAGAAGACCCCCACAGTGCAGAAGGCCATTCAGTGGCATGACGAAGCTAATGCGGATCTCTAATATTATATACCAGAACTCTGCTAATCTCTACTAGGAGCCCCTAAGTTTTATAGATATTCCTACTATCGCTTCTACAATCAAGGACATGGACCATTATATTCTTGCAATGGCCACGGTAAAGGTCAACTTGTTGGCTGCCGGTGCCACCAACCACCACCAACTATAAATACCATTAATTATTTCTTTATACAATCTCATCCTAATGGTGTTGTCCAGACCTGTACAGCTTTGACCCTCCTTCGATCTATCCAAATCAGACCAGTAATATAAAGCAGAGGGTGAAAGTCTTCTACTACTGGTTGTTAATCTGTATTTTTTCTATATTTTTCCTTTATAACAGGGCTCTTTCTTCTCTCTTTTGCCTCCATAGAAAGAAACAAAGTTTTGTCAGCACTCCTGTTCCTTTTGTTGTTTTCTCTTTCTCAGAAGTCTTTTTCTCCCCTTTTATCCTAATCCCAGTCATGCATGAAGGAACAGTTGTGCTGTGTTGTTTGTCTGTTCTGCTAGTTTCAAATCAGTGGGATTCCGTCTTTGTTCTCTTTATTTTCTGAACACAGAAAGGTAAAAGAGAGGGAGCGATGATTGAAACCCTTAAGAAGAAAACCTATATGTTAGATTTTTTTTTTTGCATTGAATATACTGTAGCTGGCTATAATTAATTAAGAAAGATTCGCTAAAAAAGCCAATAATCACTTCATGTTGGATAAGGATAGCTGCGTTTATATGATTTTTCTCTTCCAGCACCTCTAGAAAAAAAATATAGCTTATATAACATAGAATAAACAGAAGAAAACATTATAACCTTATAGCAAACTCCACTCTTTAACCTAATGGCTCTATAGAAACTTTGCGATATATTACCTTCATTTAGCTGTCATCTCAGACTTAATATTATCACTTAGGCACTGATGGCCGGTGAACAGTCCTAAGCATTTTGGCATAGGCTACAACATCCACTTTTTGCAACTAGAAAGCTTTTATGATATTAGTACTCAGCATGTGTTGACCTCTTGTTACCATAGCAATGCGGTAGGCCTCAAACCTTTAACAGGCTTTTACTATAAAGTTTGTGAAAACTGTTAATTATATATATATATATATATATTTTGTCACAAGGCACCTTCTCTACCACTTTAATGTGTATTATATCACACTTGATTTATGGCAGGTTGCTGTCATTTAAATAGATGTACATTTTGCAATTCTGTTCACTCTTCTGATGTGCGAAAAAAAAAAAAAAAATAGCCTATGCAAGTCATACTCAATGAGTTGGTTATTGTTGCTTGCTAGGTTTCTGCTCTCTGTGGTTGTCGGGGCTAATTAAAAGTAATTCAGAGTACTCAGTGGGTGCAGTGCATAGCTCCACAGGAAATTATGATCGCAAAAAGTCTTCCTGTAGAGTTCTACACTTAGTACTACAAAGTGCCCAAGGCTACAGTTACCTGAATAGGCTTGAATTAGACTAGACAACCGCATCATCCCAGTTCTTAATCTATTAGAGCGGTATACAAGTGGCGATTGTTGATTGCAAAAATGGGATTAAGAGGCTCTTCAAGTGAATTGATTTTCGTGTGAGAACAAAAAGAGGAAAGAGAGGCTGAGTTTAAATCACACAGCCAGAAAGTTTCGTGAATGGGTTTACTCCAAATGTTAAAATTAAAGCAATCAGCATGTCCCCATGGGGTCTGCAGGTGAGGGAAAAAAAGTGTAGAAAAGCTGTAAATCAGGGATTGTGAATGGTCAGAGTAATAATTTGCTGGAATGCTATTTTCCTCTTACAAAATGAACACATGTCTGGTAGACTGTGGATAATGTTTTCATACTTACCTAAGTCTGTGCTTACTTACTATCAAGTATGTGCTTCGGCTATGAAGTGCAGATGCAATTTCAGTCATTTTAACAGTAAATTTATTAGATCAGTTGGACGTACGCCTGTCTTTATAGCGGAATTTGTACAGCGCATGCTCACCCAAAATAGAGTATGCCTATGTTGACATGCAAATGAAGTACTTAGCGTTTGGAGGGGCTGAACGGGGTAGGGAAGGGTCGTTAAATGCAGGCCATGTACAGTAAGGCCATGTTGGCATATTTGTGAACTGAGGCAGAGCCAGGGGCGAATTGGGAATTTAAAGTGGCCCTGGAAAAAATGACTGAAGTGGCCTCATGTGGGCGGGGCCAAAACTGTAGGTGGGGCTAACACAAAAGTAGGAGGGATTTAGAATTACTGGAATTTGGTTGTAGTAACATTTAGGAATCCCTAGATGTGATGACTTAAGAAACAGTGGGGCATCTCTAAACCAATGCAGGGAAAAAGCTGCCAATCCTCTGTTATATAAATACATAAATGCATTTGCATACAAACACATCCGTCCCTTCAATTTTCCCTTCATAGAAACCTATCTGACTTTGTTTAATAAGTTTACCTATTGGCACAATTGTATTTGAACAGTCTGCCAGAGCAGCATATGAGCACCTCACGCACTGTTGTATCTTTCCCTGATGTCATCAAATGAAAACTACCAGTCAAATATCTCTCTCTCCCTCTCTCTCTCTCTCTCTCTCTCTCTCTCTCTATATATATATATATATATATATATATATATATATATATCTATAATATAAATGCTTAGGGGCGTGTGTTAGTCTGTCTGTGTGTGTGTGTGTGTGTAAAAAATAAAACCAAGCTGCAGCGCCACCTGCTGGGCGGAGTTATACACTGACCTACTAAATTCTTAGTGTGTGTGGAAAAAAAATTCAGAAAGGGCTGAAATTTGGTATACTAAGATGCTTTTAATTTGTTAATTTAATTTGTTAATTGTTAAGAGTGTTTATAAAGATTTTAAAAAAAATAAAATATATATTTCTTGAAGGAGAAGTGACAGTTGGGAGTGGTTGGTGGTTGCCGGGGGTGACAGTGGGGAGTGGTTGGTGGTTGCCGGGGGTGACAGAGTGAGAGGAGTGTGATACTCAGGACCACTGAGAGAGATCCCTGTGTCTGGATAGACATCTGGATAGATGTGGCGATGAAAATGAAGGATGAGGTGATGGAGAAGAATGATGAGGTGATGACATGTCGACAAAACCATGTAAAAAAAGGGCGCTTACGTCGGGAAGTAACGCTCTTCCCCTGAGGATGCCTGGGCTGTGGCCCAAATGCATGACAGGAACCTTTTTAACACCTTAAGTAGCTTGATTTGACTAGAATGCATGAGTATCATGCACGGGTTAACTTGTATATATATATATATATATATATATATATATATATATATATATATATATATATAATATAAATATGTGTACTGTGTGTTTCAAAAAAATAATCCTTATAATAAATAGCTATCCAGTGCGATCACCACAAAGGTGAAATGCTTCAAGCATCTGCAAGAAAACACTTCTTTTGTAACAATTGTGTATGAGCCCTGAATATGCCCAGTGATTGGTGGTTGTTTGAATTAATAACAGTGCAGGGAGGGTTGGCAGACAATGGCATAAGTGAAGGGGAGAGCTATTCCAAGGGTTTGCTGGTGATATAATAAGTGCAAATGAGGCAGGATTAATGATTTTGTCAGTGCAATGGGGGCTGGCCATATGTTCAACAAAGTGATCTGAGAATGGGACCAGTGCAAGGTAGAAGCCAGGCAATGGAATCAATGCAAGAACCACTAAAATATCACCAGGGCTGATATAAGGCTCTGGGGGGGTCTGGGGCACTTAAAATTGAGGGGTTATCATTTTACACACATTTTAGACAAATACTCAGACACAGGCAATACTGTGTGCACTACTGTTAAGTGCACGCAGCTCTGCCTTCACAAGTAGTACGATGTGAAGCAGGACATACCTCCCAACTGTCCTTGTAGTCGGACCAAACCCGGACCAAACCAAGACAGTCACCCAAATTCGGGACTGCTCCAGCAGATTCAGGACAGATGGCAGACTGCCCTGGTCTCTCATACCTGTTCCTGTTACTTTCATGTGGCTGCAGGTGTCTTTAGATCAGTTGCTGCTTGTCTGGATTCTGGAATGCTGGAGGCCCTATTTGGGAAAAATAATGGGTACATGAGATTTAGAAAACGCCAACCAGACACGGCATTAAATCAATAGCGCTCACGTTTAATAATTAGGCCTCTTTCCAGCCCCAAGATTAAAATAATAGTACTCGTATATAATAAACAGATCTATATCCCTCCAACCAACCACAGCAAAAAATTATAGAATTTACGTTTAATATTACCATTTCCTACAACCATCACCAGCATGAAACAATTCATATTCAGATTTAATAAATAGCCCTCCTCCCCAAACTCAGCCCCACATTCAATTAATAGCCCCAAACCAACCCAGCATTAAATTATAGGTCACGTCACCCCATCTGAATTTAATAGGCACCAGTATTAAATTAAATAACCCATCAATAAATTAAATTGCCCCACCATCACCCCACAAATAAAATAGCATCCATTAAATAATTCGCCCCACCTAAATTCCACCATTAAATTAATAGCCCACCTCCCACCCAAGTACTATTAAGGCAGCCCCCCCATCTCCCTCAATGACAGCAGACAGCCCCCCTCCCTCCCTCAATGGCAGCAGGCAGCCCCACTCCCTCCCTCAATGACAGTAGGCAGCCCCCCTCCCTTCTTCAATGACAGCAGGCAGCCCCCTCCCTCCTTCAATGACAGCAGGCAGCCCACCTCCCTCCTTCAATGACAGCAGGCAGCCCCCCTCCCTCAATAACAGCAGGCAGCCCCCCTCCCTCCCTCAATGACAGCAGGCAGCCCCACTTCACTCAATGACAGCAGGCAGCGCTCGCCTCTTTCCCCTTTCCCTCACACTTACCTTGTAAGCTGGAGACTCCTTTGCTCTGCGTCGCACCGCGCGCACACATGGGACTGCACCTGTCACGTGGTGCACGTCCCATGTGACATCCGGCAACCACACTGGAGAGTGGGATCCGTGGCCAGCACACTGCCCCCTGCTGGCACCAGGTCCTTAATCAGGCTAAGTATAATTATTTTTTTAAATTAAGAAGTGGAAGTTGCTCAATCAATTTATAGGCTATAGCAGGTGCTTGAAAGTGTGGGGTTATCCTGAAAGGAACAAACACACAGAAAGATCCTCCAGCACACTGCTATAGCCAGCAACAGATTTGCCATTTCTACTGTAGATAAAAATGCAAAAGTCTTAGTTGCACACATTTGCAAATGTATGTTAAAGCCACCCGCCTTTCCATGGCGCTTTTGCTAATATGGTGGTCCTAACTCTAAACAATGAGAGTCCCATATATTTGGGCCATACATATGTGTTTTTAAATTGAAAGCTAACTTACCAAAGAGGTACCCCAGAAGCCTCCAAATAGCAATCCAATGTCAGTACTCCCCCTCAGCTACTGACACCAACATGCCTCTCAGACAAATAAAGAAGTTGAAGTTGCTCAATCAATTTATAGGCTATAGCAGGTGCTTGAAAGGGTGGGGTTATCCTGAAAGGAACAAACACACAGAGAGATCCCCGAGCACACTGCTATAGCCAGCAACACATTTGCCATTTCTACTGTAGATAAAAATGCAAAAGTCTTAGTTGCACACCTAATTTTTTTTTTTAAAACATTTTTTTTAGCCCTTTAGAAAAAACATTTGGCGGCCTCCTGTGGCCACCGCCCTAGCTGGAAAATTCTCGGTAGGTTCAATGTCCAATCCGCCCCTGGACAGAACTACATCGAATCACCTACAGAATACGGCTGTCAGTAGCTGTATCCTTTGTGGGTGCTGGAGAGCTGGTCCAAATACACACTGATGATGTCTGTCGCCAAGATTCACTAGCCACTTCTGATTAGCTTTAACTTTCTTTATTGATCTCTGATTTCTAGGCTGTTAACTCTTTGTTAAATAAGAAAAGGCTGTGACAGAGGCATTTTTGGGTTTTCACTACTTGTAGACCCTTAAGTATTGTAAAATCTTACAATTTATTTTAAAAGTGAAATAAGGGACTAATGTCTTTTGTCTGGTTGTAAATATGTAAGCAGAGATGTAGTCAGTTCTTTTCATCCTTCGCACTGTCCATAATGAGCAAAGGCAGACATTTGTAGTTCCTAATTTTGTAAATCTCACAGTGAGGGGCTTCTCATTATTGACGAGACGTGCCAACTAATTTTGGACTGTTTTGGAATATTAGCTCTCTTTTTAAAAGTCACCATTCTATGGTTATCTGATTGTATTTTTGTTTCTGTTACCTGAAATGCGTATAGAGCCTGTGTTATTGACACATTACCTAATTATGCTTATAGTTTCATATCAGTTTACATTTTGGCAGCAGTGCTTGTGTTTGGATCTGTGTACTAGTAGAATGTTTAAAATGAAAGGCTTATTTAAACAACATGTGAAAAGATTTCATATTCTATAAGCACAACAAAGTGGTTTACTTGGATTTAAGTCAGGAAGAACAATCTTTTGGTTCACTGAAACATGTATGAGCAAACCTAATTTTTGGACAGTATAATATGCCTATATGAGATGGTATTTTTTCTCATGTGGCAATACTTGGCAAATACCATATTCTAGTGTTGACTCACAAGAGGTTAGCTCTTAATTTTATGAAGTTGTTATATTCAAGTTGCTTAGAGGGTCCTTTATCAGTATGTCCCAATTTTTTATCCATTTGTATATTCAGTTGAAAAGTAAATATCTCCTCTGATGGCCAAAACAAAGACATTTAAATATTTTCTTATGGGTCTCTATTATGTGCAAATACATTGAAAGCAAAGAGTATACATAGTCTCGTAAAAATAGGGCATATTGTGAATAAAGATAATGCCATAATTGATTGTGAATCCTTTTGATGTGAATTTTGATGTTTAAGATACAGAATGCATATGGATGTGTTTAAAAATGCTCATGCAATTTACTTCAAAGTTTCCTCAGTACATACTGCATCTCATATTTGTCTAGAGTGATCAGTTATCTAGTAGCTTCTGCTGTCAGATGCTTCAAGAGTGTGGAGAATAGAAATGACATTGTAATGCCACCTGTGGAGACGAAACTCAGTTGGAGGGAAGACTTGCATTACCTCTGGCTAAGTAACACTACACATAATGATTAGCAGCCTATTAAAGGAGAGATCTCATGACCACAATATTGGGCCTAAAAAGTGGGACTAAACAAACAGACCTTTAAACTAGGTTTTCTCAAGCCATGGTACTGGTTCATTGTTATGGGTGGGTTCAACAAGATCTTCAAGCCTTGTCTCTTAGCAACTCTTTTTATGTTTAAGTTGTTAATATCAAAACAATCACAACAATCATGATACAAAAGAAAAGCAAAAAAACATAAGAGTGGAAAGGAACTTCTGGGGATGAGATAATTGTCAGGGTCTACAAAATGATATGATATATTGGCACATCAATAGTATATAACAAGTATCTAGATTAAGGAGTTTATTATTATTTATTAAACTGCGATGAGCCAAATATCCAGAGAAAACAGCTGTTTTCTGCAGAGAATGGCCATAGAGGTTCCTCCTGCCTTAACCTATTTATGCTGGGCACAGCCGTCCTCATAAATTTCTATGGGGATTGCAATGTTACCCAATTTAACAAATGGCGATAAGCTTTGCTTTTTGCTGCCAGCCTTAAATGGAGTTCATAGCCGTCCATCACTGCTTGAGAAGCTTCTCTGGATCCATGGGTGGGTCTCATTGCTATGCACATGCGCAGAAGCCACGTAGCCGGCAGCTTTAGTCTACTGGTAAAGGAATTTTTGTTAGATTAGGAGGCGGGACAAGCCAGGACTCACCAATGAACCCTGGTTTTTTGCAGTACATTTTATATCACTGTGGTATGCAGCAATACAAAATTATAGTTACTGACTCCCACTATCCACCAATATTAAATAGACCCCTAAGTCATATAAAATATTACATTTTCCAAGTAGTCCATCCTTTTTCTACTGTCGGCATAACAGTTTCTCTTTACATTAATCAAGAATATTTATTTCTGTATAAATATTAGGAACAACAGTTAAGAAAATTGTAGGTGTATAACCTATATTGAAATAAGTATAATTTTTAACATCAATCCTATGTTTGTGGAATTTATCAAATTTATTTCTCAAAGACATCAAACTTTAAAAGAGCACTATTTATCTTCTTTATTTATTTACATGAATTTATATAGCTCCAGCATACTCTGCAGAGCTATACCATTAACTCTACAAGTAAAAACACACTGGTTGGTGAAAGCTATATTTTACAAATATAGGCTTTGTGGAATTTTTCTTTAACTAAACTAATCCTAATAGATCCAACATGTCAATTGTGAAAATAGAAGCTCCTGTCTAACCTTTTTAATTTGTTAGATGCGCTCTACCTATTATTACCTGTAGCTGCAGAGAGGGATCAGATCACATGCAATTCTCTGCATAATTTAAAATCATTGTTGCAAATTGTTTTGCAATTGCGGTTTTTATCATCCCCAAGCCAAGTAGGTCCACAGAGGAGGAAGCCTATGTATAGGGTACCAGATAGCTGCCTGCTGTCCTTTATTTGAGTATGCTGAGTAATTAGTCGCAATATATATATATATATATATATATATATATATATATATATATATATATATATAAATAAAAACAGAAAATATATATATTAATAACAGAAAAGGAAGGAAAAAATAGAGAAGAGAGGGAGGTGTGTCTGTAAATAATGTAATTTTTAGTGTATGTTTTTCTCAATGTCATAGTGACTACACGTCTTCACCTTCAAATTCCTCCTGGAATATAGAATAAACATAAGATAATTAAGCACTAAGGGGCTAACTCTTTAATTAAAATAGTTATACACTTTAATAAAATAAATGTTATGCAATCATAACAATAACCTATAAAACCTATAGATTAATAAATATCCAAAAGAAATAGATAACATGGCATACTGTCAATTAACAACCCAAACTCCAAATACTTACAATTCTTGCTGTGCTGTGTATAATAGGTTGAGAGCTAGTGCTCATGGAATTAGAATCAGAAGCTGAACTACTGAAGTCACATTCTGATGATAACAGCTCCTGTGCCCTGGTTTGCTGGAGAGTGGCACATTGTCCTTGGCTGCGTAGAGGGTAGGGGGAGAGAGAATCCCGCTGGAAGACCTAGGTTACAAGCTAAATATGATTCTGGTCCTACTCAATACAATCAAGCTAACTGGCTTATGTGGCACAGGATTATGTATTCAGGTAGACCAGCTTGATGAAACCTGGTGTATGTCTATCCAATTGTTTTTTTAAAAATGTTATTCAGGACAAGTACTGCATTGAAGTTATATACATTTACAAAGAAAGGTGAAACTTTGTAAAGCACTGAAGACTTTTTCAGGGAGAAAAGAACACAAGTTGCAAAGCAAACATGCATTTGAATACAATATCAGACAGGGGAAAGATACTAAAACTGAGAGGGTAACAATGCATTCAACAAATTCAGACTCACATCCACCGATATAGTTATGAAGCCAAACTTTACCAAACACAAACCAGAATGATGTTGGTGGATTAGATTAGTTATTTATGTACACTTGCTCTGGCTGCTTTCACCTATACAATGCTGGCTGAGTGCTCCGACACCAGTTTTATGTCACCATTCAGTCTCACTTCTGTGAAGGTTACAATTTAAAATAATTTATATAGGGAATAAAGTTCACCTGATGTATATGCAAGATTTTCATTGAGGAAGTCTGTGACAGATATATCAACAGGCAGTATCGGACTGGGGCATGAAGGGCCACCAGAGGACTGCAACAGTAGGGGCCCACCAGAGGAGGTTTGGCCAACCACCATAGAGGCGAGAACAGACACTAGATGGGGAGTGGTCAGCCCATGACGGACATGACTAGCGGCATGGTGTAGTATATAAAGAAATGCAGGTTATAGAAAGAGTGCATAGTTTAGGCCCCACCCCTTAGATTGGGACAAAGTCTTGCACCACTAGAATCAGAACAGTTTGCAGACTGCTCTCTCCTACCTGTTCTTGCAGCATTCACTACCTGCTGCTGTTGATGTCTTAAGTTCAGTTGCTGTCTGGATCCTGGATTATTGGGGTCCTGTTTGGAAAAAGCAATAGGTACATTAAATATGGAAAGCCTAGCAATGAGGGCACACTCTAGCCCCCTTCTCCAACCAGTCACAATGTTAAATCAATAGCTCTCACATTTAATAACACACTCTGTAAACAGCCCTGACATTGAATTAATAGTATTGACACTTACTAAATAAACATATTCCCCCCAAAATATTAATTAATAGTATTTACATTTAATAAATACATATACCCCCCCAAAGCTGCCCAGACATTAAATAATTAGCATTTGCATGTAAATAATAAACCCAGAACCCTCCCTAAAAAGCTCCAACACTAAATAATTAGCAGTCACTGAACAAAAAGCCACCCTTCTCCCCAGACTCAGAGCCATGCATTAAATTATTAGACCCAAAACCACCCCAGCATTAAATTATCCCATAGGCACCACCATCACCCCACCAATAAATATGTCAAACTATTAAATAGCCCACGCCCCTACCTAAATTACACTGAAATCATCCCCCCTCTCCTCACACTTATCTGCTTTCTTTCCAGAAGAGGAATTTTGGGCCCCGGCACAGCAATTTCTTGTGGTGCCCTCCATAGTTGACCATAATAGTGACTCCTGTGCGCCCTGTCCAAGGGTGCGTGTGAGTGTGAAAACTCTAGGCCACCCCACTACAGCAAATAACTTGCATTGTTGCGTACGTCATCGACAGAAGTGTACAGTGCCCACTCACAGAAGTGTGACATATCAACCGGCAGGCAGGACAGAAGTCCTGAGTTTCAGGACAGCGGGACAGTGCTCTAAAAGCACTACATACCTAGTGTAAGGTATGTAGATGTTATAGCGAAACAGACAAATATGAAAACATAATGTTTCAAAGAAAGACAAAAATTGAAAACACACACAAAACACATATACAAGCAGAGGAGCACCTTGTCTCAGAATAGTTACAATGACCCTGTCTAGACACATTCTATTACTACCCCTAGTGAGAGCATTTAGTGCCACCCCCGACCTTAGGTCGATGGGAAATACCTTTGCTGCAGATCAAGGTTTGGCAAAAATCTAGTCAAGCCCAGGTATGCCAGTTGTGCATTTAGATAGATAGCATATATATATATATATATATATATATATATATATATATATATATATATATAATATTATTAATAGTTATGGAACCAACAAATAAACAGTCATATTATGCCACACAGTAGTGCCCCAGTTCAATTTATGCCACAATTCATATTGCCCCCAAATCATATTATGCCACATAGTAGTGCCCCCAAACAATGTTATGCAACACAGTAGTGCCCCAAACAATGTTGTGCCACACAGTAGTGCCCCCAAAGAATATTATGCCAGAGTAGTGCCTCCAAACAATATTATGCCACAGAGTAATGCCCCCAAACAATATTATGCCACAGAGTAATGCCCCCAAACAATATTATGCCACAGAGTAATGCCCCCAAACAAAATTTTCCACACAGTAGTGCCCCCAAACAATATTATGAGACAAACAGTGGCCCCAAACAATATTATGCCACAAAGTAGTGCCCCAGTTCAATTTATTGTCCTCTCCTCTGTTCGTCCCTCTCACCTCACTGTTACAATGTCACCGCAGGTGCAGAGAGCCGCTCTCTGTAAGTGAAATCGCTTGAGACAAGCAGTCCACAGCTCTGCCCCACTAACAAAGCAGGAGGGGCTATTAGGCATCGGGGGCCCATCGGGGAATACCCCAGCACAACACAATGGCAGGCTGAGGCTGAGCGCAGCTGAGGATGTACTAACCTGTAGACAAAAACAATGGCTGGCTCCTGAGTCCATTTGCAGCTCCTCCGGGTAGCAGGACAGCAGCTCTGCCTCCATGGGTGACCCTTCTCCATTGTCATTGCTGGCAATGTAACCGCGTCACCGCAGGTGCAGAGCGCTCTCTGTACTCTCTGTAAGTAAAATCGCTCTGGACAAACAGCTCTTTGCTCTGCCCCACCAACGAAACAGACAGGGATTACAGGCATCGGGGCTCACCGGGGACTACCCTGGCGGACAAGTCCGATGCTGTCAACAGGAAGAACTTTGTGTCAAAGTGTGCAGCAACTAAAATGAAAGTGATAGTGGCCAAAAAGTTGTGGGTGTAATTTTCTTGATGTCAGTGTGGTTTTACCCAATGTATGAAAAATTTTACACAACAAAAAAACAAATAAAATGTAGCACAATCTGACCAGGTTACAATGCAGAGTCCATTTTAATAGCCAATAAAGAATGCCTTGCAGTGATCAATGCACAATACAGAGACCATTCTGATAACTGCTATAAAATGCAGAGCCTATTCCGATGCTCACTATACAATGTAGAGTAAAATGGTGACACTATAGATTGCAATGTCTATTACTTAAGGAAGAACCTTGTGTTAAACATTACAGTGTAGAGCATATTGATGTCCACTATACTATACAGCAGCCATTGGTGGCGACTGTGCAGTATAAATTTAGCGGACAATATAAAATGCAGAGCACATTGCTGGCCATTGTATTGTGTGTCATGGAGTGTCCTGGACTGCGCCTTCATTGCACTGGACCAACAGTTTGTAGCCTTATCCCAGAAGGAGGCAGGTGATGACAGACATAGGAGGATATTTATCAAGACCCCTCTGTAATAAGGATTTTCTAGCGCTGGTTATTGTGGTGATAGAAAATCTTCAATTCCTGGAATTCATCAAAACATGTAACTAGAGATGCTCGGGCTTGGTTCTCCGAGAATCGAGCACACCTGAACTTTGCATATCTGAGTACCGAGCCAAGTCGCTCGGTACTTTCACGTACCCTCTGTGAAAACGAGGCACAAGTCATCGCTGCGTCATTGGATCTCGCGAGTTTTGGATCCTATAAGTACCGCCCTCCACAGAGATCCAGCGCCATTTCACAGAGAAAAACAGAAGGAGTAGCAGTGCTCTTGGAAGTCTCCAGTGACATTGTACTGTGACATAGCTCACCCAGAAACAGAAGAGGTGGCAGTTTTCAGTGCTGAAAGCAAAATTGTAATAATATGGCTGGCAGTGTTTTAAAAGTCTCCAGTAACATTTTACTGTGCCAATAGCTCACCTAGAAACAGGAGAGGTGGCAGTTTTCAGTGCTGAAAGACACATTATAGGGCTGGCAGTGGATTTAAAAGTCTCCAGTGACATTGTACTGGGCCATTGCTAATACAGAAACAGGAGGAGTAGCAGTGTTCTTGTCCCTCTCCAGTCTTCAGTCACATTTTTCTTGTCACTGTCCAGTCTTAGTGCCATTGGTCACACAGAAACAGAGGTAGCAGTGATCTTGTCACTCTCCAGTCTTCAGTTGCATTGTTGTTGTCACTCTCCAGTCTCAGTGCCGTTGTTTGCACAGAAACATCTGGTCTGGTCTAAAAGAATTGACCAAAAAATGTGACACCACTGCTGTAACTCTACCTGTTCCTACTATCAACATCCAAAGGATGGTGGAGGATTATTTTAACGACAGCATAGAAATAGATACATTAGACAGTACCTTTACATACTGGGAGGAAAAAAGGGAATTTGGAGACCCATGTACCAACTCGCTTTGCACTTCCTAAGCTGCTCACCCTCCAGTGTGTACTCGGAAACAGTTTTCAGCACAGTCGGGAACCTTGTCAGCGATCGGTGTAGGAGGCTACTTCCTCAAAATGTGGAAAAGATGATGTTCATAAAATTGAACTACAATTTCCACGAGGAAGGCCTTTCCCGCCAATTACATCAAAATAAAGAGACTTCTGTAATGGTGGATTCCAGTGGTGATGAATTAATAATGTGTGAGGATGATGTACACACTGATGAGGGTGAGGCTGAGACTGAGGCTAAGGATGATGACAACAATATCTTGCCACAGTAGAGTTCATTAACAGCACTGTTACCTTAGGTGCCTTAAGCCCATTGTTAGCTTGTTTTGTGGGGGCCCAAACAAACCAAGCACATCAGCCACAAAAGTGGCACTTTTTGTCGCTGAAGTGCTTGTGCATGTCCTTTTTAAGATCCAACATAAGGGTGGGTGGGAGGGCCAAGGACAATTGCATCTTGCACCACTTATCTTCCTAGATGTGCTATAAATTGCTGTGTGTTTGTGTTGTTGCTTTGTCGCTTACCATCCAGCCAGGTCGCTGCAGTCTTTGCTTGAAAGTGTATGAAAATAATATTGTGACCTGTGAGGTGGTAAAAATTGACTGTATACTACTGGGCAGCCCAGCTTATCTCAATTGTTTCCTCATTTGCTCCTCCTGCATCTCACTCATGGGCAGACTTGGAGGCTGCCTATCTCTCCATACCTGGTTTATCTGGCCTTTGGGGAATTCCTTCTGATATTCAGAAGGCTCTAACTAAACGTTTTCCAACCCTGAAATTTGCTACCCGGATCTGGGAGACCTGCAAGAGCCATCTTTCTCTCTTCCCTAACCCTCTACATATTATACCCCTTTGGCATAATCCCACCTTCCCCCCGGGTATGTCCCGATCTTTTTCCCGCTTGTGGACCAGGGCGGGATTTCGATTTGCAGGAAGCCTGCTTGAGCGTGGAAGGCCTATACCCTATGATGTTCTCTGTTCTAGAGTTCCTAACTTTCATCCGCCTTTCTACCAATACTTGCAGGTTCGGCATTTCCTCCTGTCACTCCTGTCGGACAATACGCCCCACCTCGCCTCCCAATTTGAATCTCTTTGCCTCTCTTCCCCCCTACAAAGAGGTATGATCTCCTCCCTGTATAGTCTCCTGTTAGAGAAATTAGTGACGGCCGGGAATATACATGAGAGGGAGTGGGAGAGGGATCTGGGCCCCCCCCTAGAGGAGGACTGCTGGGAGACCATTAGACTGAATGTGGCCTCTAGTTCCATCTCTACTCTTATCAAGGAAAATGCATATAAAGTATATTATAGGTGGTATCTTACACCTGATAGGCTTGCAAAGCTGTATCAGTCGGCTTCTCCCGACTGCTGGAGAAACTGTGGTCACCGAGGCACTTTTGTACATATTTGGTGGTCGTGCCCTGTCATTTCCTCCTTCTGGGACAGGGTCGCGAGACTTCTCTCCTCCCTTCTCCAATGCCCTATTAGGAAGAACCCGTGGTCCTTCTTACTCTGTTATCCTATACAAGACCTTGTATACCCACTC
Source organism: Mixophyes fleayi (assembly GCF_038048845.1). Lineage (NCBI taxonomy): Eukaryota > Metazoa > Chordata > Amphibia > Anura > Limnodynastidae > Mixophyes > Mixophyes fleayi. Next base: position 36,949,461 of record NC_134410.1, read on the forward strand.
TGCGAAGCTGGCTTCACACGTGTTGGCAGCCGTCAAATGCCTGATAGCTAAATCATGGAAGCGGGTGGAGCCTCCTTGTGTCTCTTCTTTAAGATCATACATATGGTTTATAGCCAACATGGAAAAGATCATCTCGTCACTACGGGACATGGAAGACAAATTTCATCAGGTTTGGCCCCCCTGGCTCTATGCCTAGAGTCCCGTAGACTGTCTCCCTTTAAATACTCTCCCCTTTACACAACCCTACACAAAATTTAGCCTAGTGTTTCTCTAAAAATGTCACCTTACAGACTTGTTAGCGATCCCTCTTGAGAGAGAGCATGCCTCTCTTAGCTCTTCTCATTCGACGACCATGTCCTTTCCCCCCTCCCTTACCCCACACCCCTTTAATATCCACTGCCTTACCTCCCCCTCCCTTGCCCACCACTAACTTGTTATAAAGTAATGTATATTTTGGTTATGAGAGTGACATCGCTGGATACATGTATTTTGAATCTTCTGATCAAACTTCTGTTGCTCCCTGTTTTTGTCACTCATGTTCTTTTTTGTATGCAAGCAATAGAATTTTGAGTTAAAACAAAAAATTGACTGTAAATGACTGGAAACTAGTGTTATTAAGGTTAATAATAGTGTAGGAACAAAAAAAGGAAAATGTAATTTTGTGATTTTAGCATATTTTAGCTATTTTTAAAAAAAATACAGATCCAAAACCAAAACATGCGAGAGCGGTTTTGCCAAAACCAAAACCAAAACACGAAGTTATCCCAGATCCAAAACCAAAACCAAAGCCAAAACACGGGGGTCAGTGAACATCTCTACATGTAACCAAGGCAGCTGAGTGATGCTCAGCTCCCCGACTACACTGGCTGGCCATACCGCTCACCAGGACAGTCTGGTGTCACTCTACTCTAGAGATGTTGATAGTTGATATTCGGATCAGGTGGAGTTACAGCAGAGGTGTCACTAATTCTGGTCAATTCTTTTAGAGTAGACAAGACCAGGGAGTAAATGTATGAAAGTCCGTTTTTTTCATCTCGCGGGAAATCGGCGACTTTGCAGCTAAAATTTAAAGCGGCAATGGCTTGTAAAGGCAAGCCTTTACAAGCCATCGCCGCTTTAAATTTTAGCTGTAAAGTTGCCGATTTCCCGCGAGATGAAAAAAACGGACTTTCATACATTTACCCCCAAATGTCAAAATGTTGTGCTGAGTCATCTGCATAATCAATGGGTGTCATTGAGTTTTGCAAAGAACACAACAGTATATAGCACATGTAGGTAACATTGGCACACAGTGGTAGCGGAAAGGAAAAGTGTAAGATGGAATTGTCCTTGGGCCCTCCCACCCACCCTTATGTTGGATCTTAAAATGGACATGCAAACTTTAACAAACCAAGCACTTCAGCAACAAGGAGTGCCAATTTTGAGGCCGATGTACTTGGTTTGTTTGGGCCCCCACAAAAAAAGCTAACAATGGGCTTAAGGCACCTAAGGTAACAGTGCTGTTAATGAACTCTACTATGGCAAGATGTTGTTGTCATCATCCTCAGCCTCCTCCTCACCCTCATCAGTTTGTACATCATCCTCACACATTATTAATTCATCACCGCTGGAATGCACCGTTATAGAAGTCTCAGTACTTTGATGTAATTGGTGAGAAAAGCCTTCCTCATGGAAATTGTAGTTCAATTTTATGAACATCATCTTTTCCACATTTTGAGGAAGTTGTAGTTCAATTTTATGAACATCATCTTTTCCACATTTTGAGGAAGTTGTAGTTCAATTTTATGAACATCATCTTTTCCACATTTTGAGGAAGTAGCCTTCTATGCCGATCCCTGACAAGGATCCCGGCTGTGCTGAAAACTGTTTCCGAGTACACACTGGAGGGTGGGCAGCTTAGGCAGTGCAAAGCGAGTTGGTACATGGGTCTTTAAATTCCCTTTTTTCCTCCCAGTATGAAAAGGGGCTGTCTGATGTGTCTATTTCTATGCTGTTGTGAATATAATCCCCCACCATCCTTCGGATGTTGATAGTTGGATCAGGTGGCGTTACGGCAGAGGTGTCACGGTTTTTGGTCAATTCTTTTAGACCAGACCAGATGTGAAAATGTTGTGTTGAGTCATCTGCATCATCCCTGGGTCTCTTGGGAAAGCTAAGTTTTTACCTAGCAGCAGTTGAGTGAGAAACTGTCAGTGACATCATCTGCTAAGTTCGGGTGTGTTCGGTTGTCGGGGAACTGAGCCTGAGCATCTCTACTCTACACAGACATGAGCCGGCTTGTGCATCAGTACTGGAACTGGAAGCCAGGACTTTGGAAAACTCACCATTAGACTCTCTGTGGGATTTAAATTTCAGCTGGGGTGGTTAGGTTTGCTGAGCATGATGGCCACATTTGCAGAAGATGAGCAGTTTGCACACGCTTAGGGGCTGACTTGGGAGGAGTAAAAGTATTTCCAGAAAAATACAGAGAAGACCTACAAGTGTTCCATATTATGCAGAAAGAAGTAGAATAAATAGGTGGGGAGGATGTTTCTTGCCTACTCTGCATAGTCATTTCCACCCTGCATAAGGAATTTAATTTTGAACCAGCTCAGCTGGTGGTTTGGGGTGTTGTCCTATTCATTTAATGCGATTCATTTAACACCGCCACTTCAGCAGAAAATCACACACATGCCAAACAATGAAAATAAAATACTTCACACACCCAAAACCGTCTATTAATATTAGTCATATATACAATGCTAAATCAAGCATTATTTTAGGAGTAAAGGATGGTCCACTGAGGTGCACGGGAGCAAACTAAGGCTAAACATGACCTTTGCAGATCAAGGAAGCAAAATCAATGCATGTAGCAATGTGCCACTGGGGGGGAGGGATTAGAAGCATATAATAATATAAATAATTATGAATATATATTGTACGTGCCAATGAGCTGCCTACAGAGCCCATTAGTTGCCACTAATGGGCTGTGCAGGCACAAAGCTGCAGGTTGTATGTAATAGTAACACAGTTATTTGGTTCAACAAGAGTAACCATTTATTAGCTGAAATCCCTTTCTGTTTAGTATGTATTCATATGAATGAAAAATAAGACTTTTTAAATAGAAATTGTCCAGATGAGGCAAAAGTCAACATTATTGGCTTTAAAAATTTGCAATTAGATTCCACCCTGGACCAATTCAATGGCCAATATATTTTTATAGCGCAGCACATATTTGTCACACCCGAAACAGGAAGCAGTGGATTTCCTTTACCAGGGAATCCAAAGATTGCACTGGCAGGACAGAGGTGTGATGTCTAATAGACCCCCGCAAGGAGGTTTGGGCTTTACTGCCGATAGTACACAGATTGCGGTCCTCAGCACTGCCCCTTGGTGTGGCAAATATGGAGTGCCCTGTAAGTATGGAGAATCTGGTTTAGGCAGCCAAGGTTTGGAACACTTGTGAGCAGAGAACTCTAAATCGGGACCATAAGCGGCTCTAGGAGAAGCCGGGATCAGAAACCAGAAGACAGCTGGGAATTGTGGAATAAAATCGTTACCAAGGAGGGTATAATGAAGCCAAAGTCAATGCCGGAAGATCAGAGGAGACTAGAGCTGTCAGCAAGAGAGACACTGCAAAGTAAAAGGAAGGAATACCTGATACTCTGGCATGTGAATACTCTGGCAATTTGAATAACCTACCCCCAGTGGTCACTTGACCGCAAATTATAATTAGACGAGGGAGCTATGCTTCCTGGTCTAATTATAATATTCTTTCTATGAAAAAGAATCTCTCTTGGCGCTTCCACATATACTGGGAAAATATCTTGTTAAGAATGGGATGGTGATATTATCAGATTCTGTACGACAGTCACTCTCTCAATCAAGCGTCACTCTCACTACATTTTATCACATGAAATCCCTCTATATTCCGCATTTCTCAGGGTAGGGTCAGACTGATGGCTGGGACTGAACAAGGTATGTCACTGGGTTTATTACACATTTATATCACCCAGACCTATAGGTGGGGTTAGTATAAGCTATAGCGGTGGGTTTTGAGAGAGCTCTTGAATGGTTGATGGTTGGCGAGAGTCTGGTCAGGTTGTGGTAGGGTGTTTCCATTTCAGCCAAGAATATTTCCGCATGTGTGGCCAATTTCATTTGTTATTCCTCACAGACATATGTTGTTATGCCCCTTATTATTATTTTGGTAGTCCTCCTCTACACTTTTGCCAGTACTATTCTTTATAAGCTAGTGACCGGAACGTCCAAGTAGGATCCCACCAAAAATGTATACAGACCAAAATGACACTTTTATTACGTGACACTATCCTATTGTGAACATATGATTAACAACACACTCTCTCTCTGTAGTAAAATCATGAGATTATCTTCCTTTATGTCACAGAACTACCAGAGATACTCACCCCCATTTTTATCACTCTAATCTTCAGTACCCTGAGATCTGAAAAGTGAGTGAAGCAGATGCAGGTATAACCCCCTTCCTCCTACCAGATCGGACAGATTAAGGCATGCTATGGCTTTTCCATTCAGCTGAATTTTGACAACTGACATCAGCCCTATTTTAGAAATTCTTCTTTAACAATAGCTAATTAATAATGAATATTCAGATAATGTTAGGGTGCACAGAGGTGATTATCCCTCGTACTGCATAGGCCACAAGGAAAGTATCTTCGCTATTTTACTAGTTGGGGGAAAAATGTCAAGACTAGAGTTCACCACTAAATCTGTGAAACTTCAAGGTAACAGTGGAAACTATTTCATTACACCTGTTCCTCATTTCTATTAAAGTGATGTATCAATCACACATATTTAATTTACAGAAGTTTATATAAATACTGTCAATTGTGTATTAGATGATAAAACTTATAAGTAAAAATATGACTTTTGAAGAATATTGTTACTATTTTGTCATGTGCGCTCTACTCAGTGTGTGCCGGTCTGATTGTAGGGAACTCCTTTCTCTTCAGACTGTTCTGACTGAACAGGTTTATTCAGCTGTTGTACGCTAAGCCCTACAAAAAAAGAACAATAGTTTCTGATCTGCCTTTTATGGTTTATTGGGAACTGGCGGTCCGCACTGAAGCTTTGGTCAGTGATTAAGGAGAGTGAAAACAAACTACACAAGGCTACGTTGATGTTGGAGGAAGAATGCGCCACTTCATTAAGGCTTTAAGAGGAAACCTTTTCTTCTGCAGTGCTTGTTCAAAACTTCTCAGGTCTCTATTTAAACACGTAATTCTCTCTAAGTAGCACAAAAGCCATCCACAAAGCAACTGTTCCATCTACATGACAACTCAGCAAGATAAGTGATATATAAACATCATTGCTTTTTTCACATGGAAATCAATTTCAGTATAAATATGTAAAATGATTTCCTTTTTATTCAATGAATCTTCACTCAAATGTTACAGCATAATATAGAAATGTAATAACTAGAAATTGATTAAAGGTCATTTTAATGATAATCCTCCCAATTATAATTAATTTCACTGCCCTGTGTCTTCTTTTTGAACCCTACATTTTCACAATTATATTTTCTTTTGTCTTTCTATTTTTCATTAACTAAACCTCTCAATGGAGACTAGCAGTTACTTTGAAACTTTTATAAAAAGAGATTAACCAAATACTATAGAGAGAAAAAAAATGTAGTAAAATAATAAGTTTTTCCTTTTTTAATACATCTCATTACAGTTTATGCAAACTTTTTACATATTGCAGTTACATGTCAGTTTTCATTAAAGTATGGTATTAAAACAATACCTTAAAGTGAAACAACCAAAGATACTTTGGTATTTTATACAAGAGGTTGTGTATTCTTACAGCTCAGTTTACATAGAAAATAACTTACAAGTTGCTCTGTGCCCACCGCCATATTTCTCTCCACATGCTAAGTTGCAATTTAGATCAATAAATGAACAGCCTTGTTAACAGCAACATATTCTGTGCCACATGTAGTACCAGGGGAGGGCTGGCAAATTTTAGCTTGGGTGGCAAGACTCAACACAGCAGCCTATTAGGAACATTTTAAAGGAAAAAAATGCAGGTGGCCCAGTGACCCAGCCCAATGATGCCTGCTAAGGGACTGGCCCGGCGGCAGATCAGGGGCAGGTTGGGCTGGGGGGGCACGAGGGTATCTGCCCCCCAGGCTGGTCCCATAGTTTGCTACTTTAGGTTGGGTTAGTGGGCAACCTGCATTTTTTTCCTTTAAAATAGGCTGCTGAATCAAGTCTAGCCCCACGGGCTAAAATTTGCCAGCCCTCCCCTGGGGCAGATGCCCCCCAGGCCAGCCTGCCCCTGTCTAGTACCTGTTTACATGCTCCTTTTCCACCTAAGGAAATATGAGCATGCACACTTTCAATTTTTATGTCTGTATTTTTACCTTCTGCTGTGGGTGATCATCAGCATGGACCTTGCAAATGTTTTTTTAAAAAATTAATTAAGAAATAATTTTTTCTTCCAGCTTTCAATCCACAGAGATAAAAAAAACCCGAAAAAAAATAAAGTCTGACAAACTGATTCTTTTGCAGCCGTTTCGCTAATGACAGGCTAAGTCACATGTCGCCTTCTAGAAAATACAGAGTGGCATGGGAAAGTCACTCTGTGTAGGTTACAGACTCCAAGGGGCATATTCAATTAGCTTTCGGATTCGCGACAACGCGCCGGAACAGCCGCAAAACATAATACACGTTACCGCAATAACGTGGGCTGCGAACGAAAATCCGCGTTAATGCGGTACCGTAATACCCGCAAGAACGCGCACTTTTCGCAGTAACGCGCGTTACCGCGAATCCGAAAGCTGAATATGCCCCCAAGTTCACAAGTTTGCTCAGTGCACAGCACTTGATTTTGTTTGTGTCTCCTTCCTTGATATATGCTCCTTGTTCATATTTAGTATAACCGCAACCAGGTAAGATCCTTGAAAGATGACTCCACAAATGTAAACACCAGGGGTAAATGTATGAAGCTGCAGAATTTTCAGTGATTTCAAATCAGAAAGCTTTTGATGAACAAAATCATGTTCTTACGCTGCTTCTAGTCTACTGGCCCTCTGTCAAGGGTCACTCTCAGCAGAACAGTGCACAATACAGTTCCGGACAAAGGCTTCCGAATTTAAGTGGAACAATGAGGCTCTGGTAGCCACCTTCTAGCAAGGTCTGTCCAACCGCATTTAGGACGATTTTGCCTCACGCGACCTACCTCGTAAGTCTTGATGACCTGGTTTCCCTCCGCATTAAGGTGGACACTCGCCATAGGGAACGCACTCAAGAGCGGGATACGGGCCAACATTAATTTCCTCGGATGGCACTCGCTTTCAGTCCCCTTTACCGACTACTGAAGAACCCATGCAGATTGCCCGCTCTCATAAACAGAGTAAATATACTACGCTCAAGAGTCAGGCTACATAGTTTACTACAATAGCAGTACGAATGAGGTCTCCCTCCTTGAATTAACAGTACATAAAAGTTGATATCCCGATCACATTTGTAATAAACCTAACCATAGATAATAAAGTCCCTGTTAGTGATGCTCGAAAACTAATTGTCAAACCTATTGACCCTTGAGAAAGTCTCCACTTAGAGATGAAACGCGTTGGGTGGGCACCTTATTGACAATTTGCACCTTCTGTAGACAGGAAGAAGCGTGCTTTCCACAGTGAAATGCATGCGATCTACTTACCGCTTCAAAGCACGACGGGCAGCACCGCTGACAAGGAGCCCCTGTTTCAGTACGAGGCCATACGGTGAACCAATTTATGTATCCTGGTTTACCTTTATGTAACTATAGGATCCTCCGGTTAATTTATATTCTTGTAGCTGCAGTGTGTCATGCTTGCTTTAGATTCTGAGTGCAAGTTCATACTATTTATATATGGACTTTATGGACCCTTTTTTCCTCTAGTGTGGTTATAGAAGTGTATGTATTTTGTGAACATATGGTTTTTGCAAGAATATCCATCTTAGCGTTTTAGTTGTTTTAACTGTTATAGTGATTATCTGATTGTGGTTGAGATGTACTTTTATGTTGATATTTTAATTTTTTTTCATTAAATCATATTCTTAGTAGATACATGGATGCTACATTTATTTATTATATTAAGTCACAGTCTCACACTAGCGGTTTGAGTTGTGGATCCTCACTCTAATTTTGCTATTTGAGCGACAACAACATTTTTATTAACACATAAGTTGGGTTTCCTGATCCTATTATCTTCTCTATTTTGAGGTAATCGGACATCCACCTCCCAGTACCTTATGAACATTACATGGATCGTACAATACGCTCTTATTCATCCAGAGACAAACCTGAAGAAATCCCCAAGCATCTCTGACATACAAATAGGGAGAAGCCTCCACTGGGATACCTCTATCACAACTAACTTCAAGGTACAGTCACCAATGGTCTTCCTATGATCTAAGTCCCTTACTCCCTGTTCGATTAATGACTCTGACTTCCTGATGACAATCATCCTTTTTTCTCTGGATGGTCTGCTCGAGTTAGCTACATTTGTGGACTCTGAATCTGCCAGGAACTTCATTTCTGTCACTCTGGCTATCATTGGGTTTTCAACGGTTTCATTACCTGTATCACCTGTCCGGTTCGGTTGCAGGTAGGAGCTCTTCACGCGGAGTGGATTAAGTTCCTAATTCTTCCTCAGTCTGTAACTCAATCATCTTGGGGCTACCCTGGCTCTGGACTCATTCCCCGCAGTTTGACACTGAGCCCAAGTCATCTCTTGGGCTTCCTTCTGCAAGCAGCATTGTTTAACCTTAGTAGGTTCTTCTGGGCCTCACATTCCATACTTTTCTCTCACCTCTCATTTGGCTCTTCCTGAACCCTATGTTGATTTTCGTGATGTATTTAGCAAGACTACCTTGGAGAGTCTGCCTCCTCATTGACCCTGGGACTGTCCTATTGATTTAATCCCTTTCAAGAATATACCCAGAGGCAGGGTATATCCCTAATCCTTACCTAAGACACAAGCCATGACGGACTACATCTCTGAGAATCTTTGCCGGGGTTTTATTCAAAAATCCTCCAACCCTATGGGTGCGGGTTTCTTTTTTGTAAAGAAAAAGATGGTACTTTAAGACCTTGCATAGACTACCGCAAACTGTACTACATTACGATCAAGAATCGCTACCCACTTACTCTCATCTCTGATTTATTCAGTCATATTCATGAAACCCACATCTTTTTATAGGCATATAGCTTAATTTGAATTTGTGAAGTCGACAAATGGAAGACCACATTTAATAATCGAGACGGGTACTATGAGTACCTAGTGATGCCATTCGGACTCTGTAATGCCCTAGAGGTCTTTCCAGAGTTTGTTAATGAAATTTTCTGGGATCTCTTGTTCCAATCTGTGTTTTTCTACCTTGATGACATTCTGATTTTTTCCTAGAATCTCTCTGCTCATCGTAAACACATTAGGGAGGTCCTTTCCTGACTACAGCAAAATTACTTGTATTCTAAGTTGGAGAAGTGTCTCTTCGAGCTCCCCCAAGTACCCTTTTTGGGGTATCTGGTCTCAGGTACAGAGCTTCAAATGAACATTAAGAAAGTGGAGGCAATCCTCAGCTGGTGTCAGTCTCTTGGATTAAAATCTACACAGCATTTTATTGGCTTTTCCTCTCTCATAGACCCCATTACCGTCCTCACTCATAAAGGGGGTCAAACCAAAATCTGGCCTTCAGGAGCGGTCTCCACATTTATTGCCTTGAAGAAAGCCTTCTTGACCAATCCAGTTCTCAGACAACCCAGCTAGCATAAACCATTTTTTCTGGAAGCGGACGCCTCCAACGCGGTAGTTGGGGCTGTGTTATTTCAGAAGAATTCCTCCGGAACTTTGGTCAATTTCTTAGAAATTCTCTCCCTGTGATATCAATTATGGCATTGGGGACCATGAACTCTTGGCAATCAAGATTGCTCTAGAAGAATGGCGAAACCTTCTGGAAGCAGCTTTTCATCCCATCACAGTCTTCATGGACCACAAAAATCTTGTTTACTTACAATCTGCACAATGCCTTAACCCCCATCAGGCTCACTGGTCTCTGTTCTTTTTAAGATTTCCATTAATTCTTACCTACCGTCCTGGTACAAACAATTCTAGGTCTGATGCTCTTTCCAGATCTTTTGACTGTTTAGATTCTGACCTTCCTGAAGAGAATTGGCCCATTATTATCCCACTCAAGGTCCTGGCTCTGATCAAGCCCGCAAACAAAACCCAACCCCTCGGTCATTCTTTTGCTGATGCCCACCTTTGTACCAAAATCTTTAAATGGGCTCATGATTTCAAGTTTCCTGAACATGCGGGTATCAAGAAGACCATCACCCTCTTGTAGTTACTGGTGGCCTTCCTTGGATTCGGATAAATATATTGACGCCTGCAATGTTTGCGTCCGGCACAAGATCTCGAGACAAACGCCAGCTGGACTTCTTCTTCCCCTTCCTGTTCTGGATTCTCCTTGAACCAGCATCATCATGGATTTTATCTCTGAACTACCTGACAGCCATGGCTGTAATACCATTTGGGTCGTGGTAGACCGCTTTCTAAGATGGCCCTTTTCTTATCACTGAAAGGCTTACCATCATTTTCTGAATTGTTCCTCCTTCGCCTACATGGTTGTCTCCACAAGATTATTTCCGATCGAGAGGTACAATTTGTTTCTAGGCTTTGGAGGTGCTTTCGTTAAAATCTGGGGATTGGTCTAAATTTCTCTTCTTGGTACCATCCTCAGACTAATGGACAGACTAAGCGGATCAATCAGGATTTGGGGCTAGATTTACTAATGGACGGTTTGCTCAAACCGCCGCTTGTTGGCTATTTTTCCAGCAGTTTTAAAACCGCCAGATTTACTAAAGCCCAAAGCGCCGTCAAAATGGCCAGAAATTACATTTTTCAAAACCACCACTTTACAAACCGCCATCCTGATTTTAACAATGATGAACATACAAACAGCCGGATTTACTAAGCTGGGATTTTCAAAACCGCCGCAAAACAGCCATCTAGACGGCCAAAATAAAAGAGGTGGCTGTGAATGGCGAGATTGCTCAAACTGCTGCTGTTTGATCTATTTTGCCATTCAAAACATAAGAGAAAGCACCATTGACATTTAAAATATTTGGAAAACCATTATTTATTGATAAAGGGACAAAATGAGTGTAATATTAACTTATGGGGGATTTCATTTTTTTTTACATTTTTTTAAAGGGACACTATTATAACATTATATTATGTGGGACATGTGAATATATAACATTATTAACTCATTGTTAATGGTGGATAGAATTATTTATTATTATTATTTATATTATACAATTTGTCATTACATTTGTCCGAATAATATAATAATTAAATAATTTTATCCCCTTAATATAATGAAATTTTTCCCCCCTCATAAGTTATTATTTAATTAATTTTGCCCCTTAATCAATAAATAATGATTGCCAACCTAATTTAAATGTCAATGCTGCTTCTCTTATGTTCTGAATGGCAAAATAGTTCAAACAGCATGTTTACGCTATCCAGCCATTCTGAAGCAGGTATTAAATCTGTCCTGTCCTGTCTTTTGGTTGGCGGTTTTGACTGGTGATGTATGGTGGATTGAAAAAGCTAAACCGCCAGCGGGTTAGCTTTTTCAATCCGCCATACATCGCCAGTTTTTTTCAAATTGAAGCCTTAAGCCGCCCTATAGTAAATGTGCCGGTTTGGACCACTAAACCTTCAGCGATAGGGGCAGTTTCAGACCGCCACCAAACTCGATTCTTAGTAAATCTAGCCCTTGGAGTCTTTCCTTTGCTGTTATTCCTCTGAACAACAATCCTCCTGGAGTGACCATCTTCATTGGGCCGAGTTCACACATAATAATCATCAGCATGACTCCACAGGAGTTTCTTTGTTCTTCACAGTGTTTGGAAGGCATCCTGTTCTACCCACCATTTCCAAATTACCTGACTCATCTGTTCCTGCAGCACAGGGCATTCCCCAAGATTTCTCTCAGATCTGGACCCAAATTCAAACCAGACTCCTGGAGATTTTGAAATGGTACAAACACTATCCTGACCCTCACCGTAAAATACTCCCTGTACTCCACACTGCGGACAAGGTGTGGTTATCTACTTTTAACCTGAGATTCCAAGTTCCTTCAATGAAATTTGCACCCTGCTTTATTGGCCCTTTCAATATTTCTCATGTTATTAACCCAGTTTCCTACAAGCTCCTACAGTTGTCTCCCTCTCTTAAAATTCATAATTTCTTCTACATCTCCCTATTAAACCACTTTTTGTCACCAAATTTTCCAATAGATTTACCACCCCTTTTCCTATCAAGACTGTTACGGGTGAACGGTTTGAGGTGGAACGCATCTTGAAATCTCGAACTCTCCAAGGTATGAGCTAGTTTCTGGTTCACTGGAAGGGCTATGGACCAGAGGAAAGATTATGGGTCAATAAAAAGGCTTTTCATGCACCTCGCCTTTTGGCCAATTTTCGAAAGAAACAAGCTTCTAGTCCCCTTCCAACAGGGAGAAGGAGATCTACTCCAAGGAGACATCCCCGCACTATCCCTGCGTAATGGTCTATTAGGACTCTCTCAACCCTAAAAAAGGAGGATGTGGCACCTCTAGGTGTTAACATTATGGCTGTGTAGGAAGCAATTTATATAGATGTGTATTGCATATTTCTAATTGCATAATTATACGCTTGTGTCTATCATGTGTAGAACAAAAGCACGGAGCTGTTTATTGTATAGATATGTATTGCATATGTCTCCTTGCATAATTTCTCACTTGCATGCACCGTGTTTGCATCCCAAAGCCCGTAGATGTGTATTGAACATGTTAATTGTTTTTGCCTTTATTTGAACTATATTTTTCTTGCAAGTGTACCAAATGAACCAAACAGTTGTGATAAATAGCATTTATTTTTTCACAATATCCATTGAAAAGTATTCATTATATTAAAATGAATCGCTAATGTGCAGTTCAGATTGAACTTACACCATACACAAAGATGTGTTATAAAATGAATGGCGATGACGTATTTCCTTTTCCTGAATCTGACTTTGTGGGAGTTTTTTGCTGGCGGTGATATTTAGACCTCTATTTAAATTTCTACAGCATATCACTGCAGGGAGCCCATGTAACGATTTAGTGTATACGGAATCACAACCTTTTGAGCCGACATTATGTCTGACCAAAATCGCTTCACTTATGCAAATATCGTTTAAATTGTCTATAGCGTGTGCGCAGGAATCAACCGACTGCTCAGAGCTTAAGACATTGGTAAAGTCGTTGTAGAAAACAGGTCGGAAATTTCTATAGTGTGTACCCAGCCTTATCCTATTATATTTCTCTTTACTCCCATTGCATGTAGGAATTTATGAACCACACATTACCTTAGACCATAAGTTGCACTTGCATCTACCATCTCGTTCCATACTCTACTCCCTTTTCTCCAACCTCCTGTCCCCCGCATTTTCACTAGTCGCCCCCCGCCACCTCTCCCCCCCTCCCCCCCCACACATTCTCTCAAAAAAAAACCATCTGCAGTAATTTACATACTGTAGGTCTTTTTCCTCCTCTACTTCTCCTTGATGTCTCCTTGCCACTGACAGCGTCATAACATCACATCCACTAAGCTGTAGGGAGTCTCTCTGCAATGTTGTGGCTCCCAGGAAGAGAGCTAAATTCCGGGGGAACAGGGGCTGGGCCTGAAGCAAATTGCACCCTCCTTATGGCCTGCACACACTACAATGGCAAGACTGGGCCCCCAGGCACCCATCCTTCCCTGGCTATATGATTCAGTTACACTACAATGTGTCAGATGCTTGTTTGGCTATAGAAGAGCAATAAATTGAATGAACTGTGTAGACAATTGTGGCAATTGAATAGAATACACTAAGGAGGTTAAGAGAGTGTTTTTGGAACTGACCAGATCTTTGGTCAGGAGAAAGGATATTTTTTCATGTCAGATCTTACCCTTGAAGTTGGAAGTAAGATCTTGGGCATTAATGACAGTCAGAGGGGTTGGTTTAGGATGGTAGAGAAGAAGTGTAAATGTATTAAAAAAAACATTTTGGGTTAGAAGCCTGAGCAGAGACAAGAGATTGGAAGCATGTTTGGGTAGCAGTGTCCATAACATTGGTAAGTAGCAGTATATTTAAGGAAGTCAGTAGGAGTACAAGATTTTCAACAATGGTGAGTAACTGGAACCACTTGATCAAGGGCTGTTGCTAAGCATTCATTAAGATGTGATATTGCCACTAGGAGAATCTAGAAATTGGGGAGAGACATTTTTGCAAAGAATGAATGATGAAATATGGGTGTTATAGTATAAAAAGTTCAGCTCTATGCAGAAATAAATGACTAAATATATGTTATTAACCACTGTCGTAAAACAAAAGCTGGCTTGCAGAGCTCAGAAAATGCTGTCCATCAGTTTGCAGGATGGAGAAAATGCCAGTCCTGATAATTACCATTTATTTATTAATACTGTACTACTTAAATTGTGCACTATCTATATGAGATCAATGTGTAACTTTCCATCTATTATTATTATTATTATTATTATTATTATTTTTATCGTAGATTTGTAAGCGCCACAGTGCTCTGCAGCACCATACAGTAGGGAAGACAAGGACATACATAAAACAGTACATACGTAAAACAAGAACAGACAAGGCAGAAAAAAAAGAATGGAAACATGAAAACAAAGGGCATGGAGGACCCTGCTCATTAGAGAGCTTATATTTTAAGAGGAAGAGGGCACAGCAAACAAGAGGAGTGAGTGTGGCTCAGAGTTGAGATTGGGATAGTTGTGAGTGTGCATTAGTGTGAATAGTGTTATTGAGGAAAAGGTCATCTCTAAAATAGAGATGGGTTTTCAAACAGTGTCTAAAGATTTGTAGGCTTTGGGAAAGTCTGATTGAGCGTGCTTGGTAATTCCATAAGTTGGGAGCAGCACAGGAGTCTTGTAGGCAGGAGTGAGAGGTGGTTATCAGAGAAGAGACAAGGCGCAGGTCAGAGGTAGATCTAAGAGGGTGGGAGGGAGAGTATTTTGATATGAGATTTGAGCTGTATGCAGGGGTGTTGTTGTTGAGGGCTTTGTAGGTAAGGGTGAGTAATTTGAATTTGTTTCTGGAGGACTCAGGGAGCCAGTGTAGGGATTTACAAAGTGGTGCAGCAGCTGTGCAGCAGTGAGAGAGGAAGATCAGTCTTGCAACAGCATTTAGGATGGATTAAAGTGTGGATATATGGGTGTCAGGAATGTCAGATAGCAGGAGGTTGCAATAGTCAAGATGGGAGATGATGAGAGAATGGATAAGAGTTTTGGTAACATGTTGAGTAAGAAAAGGGCGTATTCTGACAACATTTTTAAGGGGAAGTCGACAGGACTGGGAGAGGGTCTGGATGTGAGAAATAAAGCAGAGGACGGAGTCAAATGTGACACCAAGGCAGTGGGCTTGGTAAATTGTGGTGTTATTGACAGTGAGGGAAATTTGAGGGCAGGTGGTGACAGGAGGGAAAATAATAAGTTCTGTTTTGGACATGTTGAGCTTTAGGTAGCATTGGGCCATCCATGCAGAGATAGCATAAAGACAGTTGGTTACACGAGATAGTATAGAAGAGGAGAGGTCAGGGGAAGAGATATAGATTTAGGTGTCATCAGCGTAGAGGTGGTATTGGAGGCCGAATGAGCGACTTAGTGCCCCAAGAGAAGAGGTGAACAATGAAAATAGTAGAGGGCCAAGAACAGAGCCTTGTGGGACACCAGCAGTTAGTGGGAGTGGAGGGGAGAATGTGCCAGAGGTAGAAACACTAAAGGAGCGGTTTGATAAGTAGGAAGTGAACCAGGAAAGTACTGTGTCACGAAGGCCAATGGAGTGAAGGGTGTGTTAGAGAAAAGAGTGAACAGCAGAGAGAGGTCTAGGAGAATGAGTATGGAGAAATTATCATTAGATTTTGCAGTAAGTAGATCATTGGTCACTTTTGTGAGAGCAATTTCAGTGGAATGATGGGGGTGGAAGCCTGATTGCAGAGAGTTGAGAATGGAATGAGAGGATAGAAAGTGAGACAGGCATTTGTACACTAATCACTCAAGTAGTTTGGAGGCAAAGGGGAGGAGATAAATAGGGTGGTAGTTGGAGAGAGAGGCTGGATCGAGAGATGGTTTCTTTAAAATAGGTGAGATGAGCACATGTTTGAGGAGGATGGGAATGTGCCAGTGGAGAGAAACAGGTTGAAGAGGTGAGTTAGAGGTGGACATGCAGTGGAGGAGAGGGAGCGGAGTAGTTGGGAGGGAACAGGGTCGAGTAGACAGGTTGTAGGGTGAGATGATAAGATGAGTGCAGAGACTTCGTCTTCAGTTAATGGAGAAAATGAATTAAAGGTGGATTGGAGAGTGTAGGTAAAGGTGGTGAGGGGAATTTAGCATGAGGTAACATCTTGTCAAATGGTGTCAATTTTGTCTTTGAAATAGTTGGCAAAATCATGGGTAGTGAGAGAGGAAGGAAGAGGAGGTGCCGGTGGGCAGAGAAATGAGTTGAATGGTAAAGAGGCAATGTGGGTTAGAAGACTAGGTGGATATTAGAGATTTGAAGAGTGTTTGTTTGAAAGGGCAGTGCTGTAAGATGAAAGGATGAATTTATAGTGGAGAAAAGCGGGATAGGAAGGAGATTTCCTCCAGTGGCGCTTTGCAGTGCAGGAACACTTTTGCAGGTAGTGGGTCTATTTGTTGTGCCATGGCTGGGGTTTGGATTGTCGGAGACTATATGCAGTAGCTAGAGCTGCATTGTCTAGGGCTGAAGTGAGTGGTTTGTTATAGAAAGACGCAGCCTGATTAGGACAGTACAATGCAGTCTTTGGAGAAAATAGTTGTTTTAGTGAAAATGAGAAGTGGATTGGGTTAAGAGTACTTAGGTTTGGTTGTGTACATATGTATTTGAGTGCAGGGGGGTGGGCATGAGGTAAAGTGAGGGGAAAGGCTAAATTGAAGAAGCTAGAGATGGAGCAGTAGCGAGAGAAGACAAGGTCAAGGGAGTGCCCATGACAGTGGGTGGGAGATGAGGTCCATTGGAAGAGACCAAAGGAGGAAGTAAGTGAATAGAGTTTAGTGGCAGAGGAGACAGTTGGATTATCAATGGGAATGTTGAAATCACCTAGTATGAGTGTAGGCAGGTCAAAGGATAGATAATAAGTGAGCCAGGTTGTGAAGCTGTCAAGGAACTGGGAAATCTATAGTATTAAATGCACAGTGCTCTGTATGAGGAGATCAATGGTAAATGGGGATAAGCTGCAGGATGGTGGGTATGAGTTAGAGATTGAAATGAATTTGAGAGAGAATGGGAAGTGAACTACAGAACAATGAGAAAATGAATTACCTGGGAAAGGGAGGATGGGAAATTAAATATAGGGTGGGAGGATTTTGTTACTCAGTCCCACTGTCCTGCACAGCCAAAGCTTTGTCCTTACTGCAGCTGGGATGTATGAACCCATTTGTGCAGCTCTGCAATTTAGGGCAGTTAGGCGTCATAATAGAGAATGGAGGGCTCTGCACGCTACCTCTTATTACGTGCTAACCACCTCTACCTCCATGGGTTGGCTATGCCCCCTTCGAAATCAAATATTTGGAAACCCCTTAGATATATGTGTTTGACTATGATCATCTACAAGCCAGTGGCGGATCCAGGAATCCTGCACCAAAGTCTGCCTGCCTGTCTCTACTTACACGTACCTGCACATACTGCGCGGCCGCAGCTTGCAAGCTTGCTACATATATTTGAAATATTTAGTAACATCAGTTTTTTAAGTGTCATACCTACATTTTAGAAGCAGCATGTTATGAAAGTAAGAAGCAGCAGCTATCTTCTGTTCATTGGTATCACTAAATTCTATAGGAATTGCTCTTCGCTGGCAAACTAGATGTTCCTAAGCTTATAGCGCTTATGAATGCTCTATGAAGCATTATGTAATATAAAATTCTGTAGCCTGTCTCACACATGCTGTAAAAAGCTATTAAATGATCAAAATAGCCTTTTCCTATCAGATAAAAAACTCAAACACTCAAGAAAACTCTGTTAACGTTTAAAAGCAGCAGAAATATTCTGCTTCTAAAAGGCTTGTGTGACACCAGCTTAGCACTCAATCATACATAATCTGATTTGCGTGAGCTGGACTGGGTCTATATCAGGATGACTATACTATCGCTCAGGGAGTTTGGGTTTGGCTATATCAGGCCGTGTTACTAAGTATAAACCCTAAAATTTGGTGATAACCTAGGATGAGACCATACAACACCGTTTTTTGGTTGAATGCAAGTAAGGGCAAAGCCACAAGCAGGAGGTGAATTTCAACTTGTTCTCCTAACAGTGATGTGATTTTAGAATAATTTGACGCTTCTCTCATGAAAACGCAATAGATTTTTATCTTTGCAGTCAAGAAAAGGACTTTTGTGCACATGTTATTTCCTTATAGATAGCATAGGATGGGTATGATAAGTCCTCTGCAATTCATTTTGCGCAATAGTTTATCGCTTACGTCCAATGAATCGGCATCACCGAATCTGCTCTCTGCACTTCAGGGAAAAGATTCAGGGAGAGTGCGATTCAAACTATTTTTGCACAAGGCCCATCATGTTTATTTGTTTTCTCAAAGGACATTATTTTAATGTTTACGATTGAGGACATTTTACTCAGCGTGTTGGTAATACAACATTAAATTTTAATGATCAAACACAGTATGCTTCTCTGGGAATCTCAATATTTATTTGAACCACATTTTGTGATAGAGATGGTAAACAAGCATTGGAGACATGAGACATTATATTCTATGTGCATAAAATGTGACTTCCGTAAAGACATATGTATATTTATTAAAACAGAACAATACATTGGAGGCAGTATTAAAAAGCTTTGATAAAAGCTAAACAGAAATGAAACTAGAAAAATTTGTATTTGTATTTAATTAGGAAAAATCCACATTTTATTTAATTTAACACTTATCAAGGATGTCAACATACTAGACATGGAGTAAAGTATAATGTAATGAAATGCAATGCAAGATTCATTATATATATATATATATGTGTATATATACATATACATATATACATATACACATGTATACATATATATGTATAAATATATATATATATATATATATATATATTCATATATGTATATATATATATATATATATATATATATATACTTAAAAATATATATATATATATATATATATATATATATATACACAGATATATATATATATACATACAGATATATATATATTTATACATATATATATATATACATACGTATATATATATATATACATATATATATATATATATATATATATATATATATATATATATACATATGTGTGTGACCTGCTAATTGAATGATCACAGTGAAGATTGACAAAAAAAAAATGGTATTTAAAATGATTTATTAACAGCTTGCATAAATATGAAAAGCATAACATTATTTATACAAGTGGGGAAGTCTTTCTTTTCTGTAGCAAAGCATTCAGTAGGAAGTTTAGCATAAAGTCTTGCATCTGCTCAGCTAACACCTTTTTTTAAATAGACAAAGTGAAATGAGTGCCTGATAAATCTACTGAAAATTCAGTGTGTAAGTTAGTAATACCCAGGAGCAACAATAATGTTCTGGTTATATTTCCATATGAATAAGGATCAGTAGTGAACAAGATCAACATGGAGATAATTGCTGACCTATATCGCCTGTTCTGCTTTTTCATTTAATTACATCATTTGTTTCGTAATAGCTCCCAGATCAGAGTGGTGGATACAGTATTCAGCTGCAGAACCAAACAGTTGTATAGACACAATCAAGGTGAGAAAAAGAGAATAGCCAATATTGCATGTATCGTGAAGCTGCCAGAAGGCTCTTATTGTCTCCTCTCATGTTTCTTGCCTGATCAGCAGTAATAAGTTCTTTGTGCATTAAAGGACATGTGTGAGGTTTTTATCTGCTGCAAGGATTAGGCGTGCTTGAGTGCCCATTTGGCCATTACTTATGTGCTTCACCAGGTGTTGAATCCATATGGGCGTGTACGAGTTGCTGGGTGGGTGCATCTATCTTGACACTCAGTAACATGACTTGTTTGTGCACTCTGATAGGCACATGCTGCATATTTAATGGCTGATTCATGGCCCTTTAAAAGATAAGTAGCTGTTACCTTGGTGTTCATGTTAGTGCTATTTAGCTGTGTGCCAACCATGCCTGAAATCTTAACTTGATTGATCTCCTCCAGTCCTGACTCTTGCTTAGTCTAACCTTGCTTTTGCCTACCGATTTTTTTGAGTGATTTCTGTTATGGTTTTTGACCCTGGTTTGTGTAACCTCTCTTAATCTGCTGATTTTCTACTCTCATTGCTGATCTGATTCCTAACCCTGAATTGTAGGACCTTGTCTTCCTCCTTCATTGTCCATAATGTTTCCCCTGAGTGGTAATATCACCATGCAGATATCCTGGGAGCAACCAGAATACGGGTCAACATATCTAGATCTAAAGGGAAAGTGTCTACTATAGGTGAATAGATTGAGTAGCCTGTGTCATTGGTTCACAGAAGGGGTTTAGAGAAGGCAAATACTATGGCAATAAGTCAAGCTCAAGTTTTAATCAATCAACTATAAGTTCTAATACGGATGGTCCAAGAAAATGCCATTGGGGTTTGCCTCTGAGAATTATGCCTCGGATCCCATCATCCATTACCAGCAGTGGTAAAAGAATCTAAAATAAACTTTAGTGGCTTATTCATAGGGGATTGCAAGTCATTCAAGACTGTTGTTGCAAACTCTACTTTAAATTAAGACCCAGATCATGTGGTACAGAGGAACAAATGTTGTCACTCCTGCAATGAAGCACTCAAGTTTGGGCATTAAGCCTGGGTACTCTCCATCCAACCCTCTCATCAGTAGATTAATTTTTTAAAGCATTAGGTCTCTTGTTTGATGATTCAGATATTCGTTAAATTAGTGGAATCCAATCTATGTTCATTTCCACTATGTTGTACAATGAATTTTGTCATTATCAACATATTGCAGCTGTAGTGATCTGCCCATTCACTGTCAGGTCTTTCTGAACGCATCAAGGACAGGTTGGTTCATTAGCAGCACTGTGACGCAGCGGTTAGCATTGCATCCTCACAGGGCTGATGTCATGGGTTCGATTCCATTCGCTGCCCTATCTGTGTGAAGTTTGTATGCTTTCTCTATGTTTATGTGGATTCCATCCAGGTGCACCAGTTTTCTCCCACAGTCCTAAAATATACAGGTAGGTTAATGGACTTCTGAGAGTTTGTGAGTGTGCCCCAAAGGGACAGGGACTGATGTGAATAATTACATTACTATGTATAATATAATTAGCACTATATAAATAAACATCAATAAATAAATAGAAAATGCTGATCCAGAATCTTTGGAGTCAGCCATGCAACCACCCATCATATACTGAAGATTAAGCCAATAGAGACAGGAGCATCGCCTAATATTCTCCTGAACTTCGCCGATCCGAGTACCAAGCCGGCTCGCCACTTTCGTGAGTTTTGGTTCTATAAGTACCGCCCTCCACAGAGAACCAGCGCCATTTCACAGAGAGACACAGAAAGGGTAGCAGGGTTGTTGGCAGTCTCCAGTGCAGTTAGGCAGCATCATTAATGAAAGAGGATGAGGAGGGGTAGCACTGCTCTTGGCATTCTCCAGCGACATTGTACTGTGACATAGCTCACATAGAAACAGAAGAGGTGGCAGTTTTCAGTGCTGAAAGACAAATTATAGGGCTGGCAGTGTTCTTCAAAGGCTCCAGTGACATTGTACTGTGCCATAGCTCACCCAGAAACAGGAGAGGAGCAGTGTTCAGTACTGAAAGCTAAATTGTAATAATAGGGCTGGCAGTGCTTTTAAAAATCTTCATTGACATTCTACTGTGCCATAGCTCACCCAGAAACAGGAGAGGAGCAGTATTCAGTGCTGAAAGCAAAATTGTAATAATAGGACTGCCATTGTTTTTAAAAGTCTCCAGTGACATTCTACTGTGCCATAGCTCACCCATAAACAGGAGAGTTGGCAGTGTTCAGTGCTGAAAGCACAATTGTAATAATAGGGCTGCCAGTATTTTTAAAAGACTCTAGTGACATTCTACTGTGCCACAGCTCATACAGAAACAGGATGGGTGACAACGTCCTTGTCACTCCCAAGTCACATTGCTCTGTGCCATTGCTCTTGCAGAAACAGGAGGGGTGGCAGTGTTCTTGTCACTCTCTTGTCTTCAGTCACATTGTTCTTGTCACTCTCCAGTGTCAGTCATGATGATACTAATCCCTCTAAGTCATGTGCTAAAGCCTATGTTAAAGTGCATAGTGATTTTAAGTCAGGTAAACAAAAAGGTAAAAAAGCACTTTTTACTTTGGTAAAGAAAAAAACACCTGTAATCCAGGCAAAGTTAAGTGCAGAAAATAATTAAATTGCCAACATGCCATTCTACACATGCAGTGGCAAGGAAAGAATCAGACCTTCGTCTTTCTCTATGACTGCTAGTTCTGCAACTGTCAGTGAGCCATCTTCTTGTAAGGTCAGTCATGATGATACAAGACCTTGTCATTCTGACTCAAAAAGTGGTGCCCAAATGCTTTTATGTGTAAAAGCCAAGCTGGAAGAAAACAGTAAGGCAGTCGACAATTCAGGTTTCAACAGTATTATTAGGTCGCCAATTCACATGGTGCACAGTATGATTAGGTAGACTATTCAAATGTGGACAGTATTATTATAGAGCTAGGGATATGGTTAAGGACAGGTCAAGGACAAGGATAAGGACAGGTCTAGGGATAGGGACAGGTCTAGGGATAGGGACAGGTCTAGGGACAGAGATAGGGACAGGTCTAGGGATGGGGACAGGGTTAGAGTTAGGGATAATACTGTCTACATTTAGATTGTCAACCTAATAAATACTGTCTACATTGCAATTGATGCCCTAATAATACTGTTGATGTCATTATATTATCGACTTTATAACCTCGTCTACTCTGCTGCCCATCAATCATATTATGTCAATCCAACATAAGGGTTGGTGGGAGTTCCGAAGGGCAATTCCATCTTGCACCACTTTTCCTTTCTGCCACAGCTGTGTGGCAATGTTTCCTAAATGTGCTATGAACTGCCGTGTGTTTGTTCCATTACTAATCGACAGAGCAACCAGGCAACCATACTGAGCCTAGCTAGATTCTTCCTTTCATACCAACATCACACAGATCATCCAACCTCAACGCAGTCCATATTCAACAAAACTAGGACAAGCCTCCAGTAGAAACACTTTCTAAATTTTTATATGTTCAATACAATCCCCTGAAAGCCATATTGGAAGTTCATGATTCCTACTTAGCAGGTCCTGATAGATCCAAAATGTTAACTATCCAGGACTGATTGGTATATCTCTTTCAAAAGATATGCTAAAGAATTTCTGTGAGATCTGTGCATAAAAAAATCTTGGAACACAATCCCCATTGATACTCACAAAACCGTTCACCCATATATCCATGGATTTAATTGACCCACTTACACTGTGTGATGTGGGTGGTGTTAGCCCATTTTAGCAAGATGAGTCACTTTATACCATCATCTCAATTGTTTTCTGCCAAAGATTTAGCTTTTATTTTCATCCAACACATAGTCAGATATTATTTAATACCTGTCATCAGTATTTCAGACAGAGGAATTCAAATTATAACAAAATTCTGGAGGGCCTCTTTTCCCGATAATAGAAATTGAATTACCTTTTTCTTCTTCTTTTTGTTGTCATTTACAAAGTAACAGTGAGATGGAATCTACCGACCAATTGTTGGAATAGTATTTAAGATGATATGTGACAGATTATCAATCAGACTGATTATTGGCCCAGGGCATACATAGAGACTTCCCATCTTTTCTGTGTTTTTGGCAACCACCCCAGATCCATTTCCTTCAATTTGATGTTCCAGAGGCAGAATCTACAGGAACCCATATGAAACAAAATTGGGGAAAAAATTATGATCACGGGGTAAATGTATCAAATAGTGATTTTTGCAAATCGCGATATGCAGCGACTTGGAATGTTAAATTTAAAGTGGCTGTTAGGACTGCGGTTATAGATAAGCTTTAAGAACCAGACTAAAAGAAGTCTTCACCTTTAGCAGCCTCCTTTCCAGTAGAACTATACTTGTTCGGAGGTACTCGGATGCCCCCAGGACTTAAGCTCAAGGTAGTCAAAGCTTATCTAAATAACCAGTGCAGTAGGTAAGCGGAATGTTGGAGGAGGATGTCAGGAACAGACCAGGGTTGTGGGAGACTTGCAAGCAAGATAGCCAAGGGACAGGCAAAAGGTTTGGGCAGGTATTGTACAAGAATAAGCTGAAAAACAGGCAGAGGTCAAGGGGCACAGGACTTCAAGCACGATCCAGAAAACATCCCGAGATCACAACAGGGAATCAAGTCACAGATATCTTATATCTTTAGGAGCAAAAAGTATGTCAGCACACGTGCAGCACACAGGACGCTATAACCGGCAGGGAGCCCAAGCCCTCCCTTCCTTAAATTATTTCAGGAGCCTGCTAATTAATTACATAACCCAGGAGCATGTATAAATATATAAATAGTAACCGTATCATAGTAACTTATGCGTGCGCCCCGCTGTTAAATCACGCCGTGATGCAGCGCTATTGACAGAGGGCGTCCCGGCTGTTGTCTTGGCAATGGTCTGGATGGAAGAAGAAATGACCGTCACCATGATGACCGGGACGTAGCTGCAGAGAGGGTAGAGAGTCGTGGTGGCTTGGGCTTCCCTTGGGCTAATTAGACTGCAACACATGTTGCAGTCTAATTGCATTTTAGACCAGCACATTTTTAAAATTTGGAATAAAGCTAATGAGCCAATGAACTAAAAGTATTTGAAACAAATATTAAAATGCATAATAAAATAGCAGCAAAATGTACAAACTATTGCAGCAAGCATGTCTAACATTGAAATTGTCACTGGTTTTATTAATTCAGCATTAGCGACTGCTGTGTTTTCTCAACCAGTAAAAATAAACGAATGTCAGATAAAGTGGAGATGTTGCCTATAGCAACCAATCGGATACTAGTTTTCATTTTGAAAAATGTACTAAATATAGATAACTAGAATCTGTTGGTTGCTATAGGTAACATCTCCTCTTTTTTAAACCCGTAGTTTAGTAAATATACCCCCTGGAGTTTTATCTCCTGGCACTCACAATACATACTGATATGGATACATTTGAGTGCTGAAAGAAGTAATGAGTTTTATAACATGCCCTGCTCTTCCCCTGAGATCCATTGAAAGCCTGGCCATGGCTCCTGGCCACTGTCTCACAATGTTGTTAGCTAAACTGGTTCCCTGCACAGTTTGAACTTGGGTTCTAGTTCATGTTTGTTCTGAACTTGGCTCAGATAATATAAACTAAACTACGTTCAAAGAAGTGTAACATCAAATCAAGTCAGATAGGCAAAGACAACTGCTAAAAGCCATAAACAAGAAGCTTTTCACCCGGGTCTATCGCTAATTAATACTATTTTAGTATGTATTGTATAATAGCTCATCATTATAATTTTAGTATACTTTTATTTTTTTATTATACTTTTCAAGTTATCAAAGTGCCACCGATTACAAACCTTTTACTGATAGCTTGATGTCCTGTTTCACTGTAAGGTCAATAAAAATTATTTTTTGTTGGTATAACTAGGTTATTTTAACTGTTTCCTAAGTAACACGGCATCCTACAAGTTAACTTTCTATGTTTCTACCTATTGTGAGTTACTAAAGTAATCTCTCTCATTTCGTGCAGTCTTTCCCATCAACACTTGAAAGAATCCTTTCAAAAGGAAAATTGAGTTCTGTAAATTGTTATTGAAGTGTCAAATGTGTTAAATCCTTTCAGTACCTGTTAGCAACCCTTTCTACTATGATCTGCCTCACAATACAGAAAGAAAGAAAAAATATAATTGAAAGGACCCTTGTGCCCCACTTGTTTTATAAATACATTACATTTTTTTTTTGTTGCTTGACGGTTTTTGGCAACAGTTAAAAGACTCTTCCAGGTTTATGCAGGAGGTATCCGTTCACAAATTTGTAATCTGCTTTTAGATGTTCTATCACCATTAACTTTACTAGATCATTTAAGAGACCAACACAATATATTAAGCTCTATTGACCACTCAATCAAAAAGTTTGGATAGTACTCTTTTTAATGTGATAGTAATATTTATTAAAGTAATAACATCTCAATATAGTATGTGATGTTCAATTATAGTTCTCTTTGTACACAAAAAATGTGCATTATAAGTTTGTTCTTATTTTAACCAAATTAAACATAGCTAAGTGTGGTAATCACAGTGTCAAGAAATCATAGGAACTCAGGATTCCAAAAGCCAATCTGATTTGACAGTGGAGGTGCGGGGTCTAACGAATGTATTTACCAGGGACCCCCACAAGGCAGTATGGCCTTTACCGCTATCCCTAGGCAAGTTGTGGCTCTCTGTATAGGTACTAGACATGAATGACAGGTAAATGGAGCCTGGTGTGAATAAATGAGGTTTAACTGGAAAAAGATACAGAGGGTTGCTATATATATTTCTTATTTTTTGATACTAATATCAAGATAATACTAGTAATGGGACCAAAAAAAAAAAGTTCTAATTATGCCACATAGTAGTACCCTCAATTCATATTATGCCTCATAGTTGTGACCACAAATTATATCATGCCTCATAGTAGAGCCCCAGTTAATATGATGCCAAAAAGTTATGGCCACAATTGATATCATGCCTCATTGTAAAGCCCCATTTAATATTATACCAAATAGTTGTGCCCCCAGTTCATATTATGTCACAGTAATGTGGCTAGTAATGCCCCTTGGTGCTCCACTTATCATTAAATGTTGGTATGAAAGGCAAAAATTAATATAAATACAATATTTATTCACAATATTGGTCAGTAAAATATGTTCTGCCCAGAACTCAAATGTACAAAATACAAATTGAATGCATGCAAAGCTGTGAGTATGAAGAGTCTTATCAATGATCTCAATTTTGAGCATATGCAACATTCATAAACTATCTAGGAGTCCAAATGTGATGTGGTACAGTTTATGTAGATAGCCATTTCTACAGCGGGTTTGCCTTAACAACTAACCCGAAAATTGGAAGTATCACAGTCCAATATCAGGTGTAGGATTCAGTATATCCAAATCACTATACACAGATTGTCACACGCCGGTGCCATAGACAGGTACCGGCATTGTTACCTTTGTCGAAGTAGTATGATTGGATGAAAGAAAGTATATTGATTAATATTGTTTTACCGTGCGATTGTGATCAGTACGCCACGTGTTACGTGGCATGACGCGATTGCATGATAAAACACGCACGCATACACTTGCACTTTCACATTCATTTATTTATATATATTTCATATTTATAATGGTTCCATTCCACAATCGTTTATGAGCAGATGTTATTTGGTTTCATAGATATATATTATAAGGTTATATGTACACTTTAGTGATATTTTAAGTTCAGGTCACGGGAAGTATGTCATGTTTAGTATCATTCTAATCCCCAATTTATTTGCAGACATTCGGTGCAATCACCAAACAGAACTGGGTGGTAGTTATAGATTGTAGGGAATAAATGATTAGAATGATATTGTCTCTGTAGTGTAAATAGACTAGTTTAAACTGGATTCTGGGCAGGAAAATCTGAGTTATCATCTGGAGAGTAGACCCCCACCCTTGGAATGTTGACCCCCACCCTTGGAGGGGGTTGTTTGAACTGGCCTATGACCTGCATTACACTGGACCCTCCTGATACCTGGACCTATAGACGCAAGCCACATCATCTGTATTGTTTTCTCTGTATCACTGAGTGTATGGACAGCACAGTGGCCTAGTGGTTAGTACTTCTGCCTCACAGCGCTGGGGTCACGAGTTCGATTCCCGACCATGGCCTTATCTATGTGGAGTTTGTATGTTCTCCCTGTGTTTGCGTGGGTTTCCTCCGGGTTCTTCGGTTTTCTCCCACACTCCAAAAACTTACTGGTAGGTTAATTGGCTGCTATCAAAGATTTACCCTAGTCTCTCCCTGTCTGTCTGTCTGTGTCTGTGTCTGTGTGCGAGTGTGTGTCTATATTAGAGAATTTAGACTGTAAGTCCAAATGGGGCAGGGACTGATGTTAATGAGTTCTCTGTACAGCGCTGTAGAATTAGTGGCGATATATAAATGATGATGATGATGATGATGATATATATACAGCTCCCTGGGACAAGCTAAAACAGTCATCTCTGACCACATTCTTCTGGACTGAAGTACTGTAGCTGGTATCAGCGGAGCGCGGCTGAGCGCAGCGGGCGCAGCGTATGAATGTATGTATAATATATTGGCTGTACTGTACTTTACTTATTTATTGAACTGCTAAACTTTTGCTTTTGCTAAATAAATTGCTTGTGCTTCGGAACCACACAAATCGCTTAGACAATGCTTATTGAAAAAGGATGAAAATACTTTAATACCTTCTTCCTGAAAGCGGTGATCAAGGTTACTAACTTCATTATCAAGGCATCATCTGTATTTGGTTCTGCGCATGTGCTACATATTACCCTCACTTATGACCTCCTACCTGTTCCCATTGGTTCTATGTATTTTGGAGCACTATTTAAACCTCCCATTGTCCCTCTGTCCAATGCCTGTTCTTCGAGTTACTCACTCTCTGTAGGATTTGGCTTCCTTTGGTCTGACTCTCCTGTTGTGGCTGCTCGTACGTCCTGGATCAGCTGAACTCCTCTCTGACGTTGCTGTTAATGAATTTCCTATTGCACCTGTACTCATCACTGCTGCTCTGAATCACCATCTACGGATCAGCTAGTTCAACGCCACTGCTGCTTCTCCATTAGAACTGCCGCTGCACCAGTAACTCACCTGTTGCTCTGAATCACCCTTCACGAATCAGCTAAGTTCTATTCCTCCATTACTCCTGTATATTGAACTGCTGTTAACGAACTGCCTGTTGCACCTGTACTCATTGCTGCTGCTCTGAAATCACCATCTATGGATCAGCTAGTTCAACGCCGCTGCTTCTTCTACGCTAGAACTGCCGCTGTACCAGTAACTCACCCGTTGTTCTGAATCACCATTCACGGATCAGCTAAGTTCTATTCCTCCGTTACTTTCATATATTGAACTGTCGCTGTACCAGTAACTCACCTGTTGCTTGAATCATTATTTATGGATCAGCTAAGATCTATTCCATGTCTGCCTCTGTTTGAACTGCCGCTGTGTCAATGATTCGCCTGCTATGCTCTGAGTTATTACCTACGGATCAGCTAAGTTCTACTTCACCACTATTCTTGTCTGAACTGCCGCTGTACCAGTGATTCACCTACTATACTCTGAGTTACCATTTTGGATCAGCTAGTTCCATCTTTGTTACTGCTATCGTTCAACTGTTGCTGTATTAGTGATCCCCCGCAGTCGCTTTGAGTTACCAATTACGGATCAGCTAGTTCTACCTCATTACTTTCATCTGAACTGTTGCTGTATTAGTTCTTTTGCTGTTGCCCTGGGTTACCAATTACGGATCAGCTAGTTCTACCTCATCATCACTTCCATCTGAACTGTTGCTGTATTAGTTTATCTGCTGTTGCTCTGAGTTACCAACTACGGATCAGCCAGCCCTAGTCAGTTACCTCTTTGGTTCAGCTGCACTGTATCAGTATTCATCTGCAGTTGTCCTGACGTATCATCTATATCTCAGCTATCATGTTCCAGTATTGCCTTCATTTGTATTGCCACTGAACCAGGGACTATCAAGCTCTCTGACTGCCCGTTGCCAACCTGTTGTTTCAAGCTCCACTATCACTCTGCCAGCATTCATTCAGGAGACCGCGACCTGCGGGATAGGAGCAGCGAAATCCATACCCTCTTGCGGGGGTCACTGGCGAAAACTTCCTACTCGTTAGACTCTGCGATCCTGAGTGAGTTCTATTCTTTGGCAGAGACAAGGGATCCACTAAATATTATTCAGATTCGTGACACAGATTTATGCAGAGCTGAGACGTATTCGAATATTGAAGTGTTGTATAGATGCTGAAAGGTATTCTATTGCTGATACAATAAAGTTACTGAGCGATGTTCGACTTACATACTCGCTGTGACCCTGGCCCCGTAACTTCCCTCCTAGATGGTCCTCTTACCTCCTCTTGTGAGCGGGGGGTGCTGATTGCAGATGTTCTTCACTGTTCGAGAAGGTTCGTAGCTGTGTCCAATGGCGCTGCGCATGCGCAGTAAGAAGTTTCTCTGCTTCGGCAGACAGGCACTGCTCTTGAACGCCGAGTTTGTGTTGTGGTGCTGAAAATACAAGCTGTCCCTAGTAAAGGGCATACAACGGCTAAAAATAACCTCAACAGTATAACATATGCAGGGTAACATATTTGATTTTCTTTCTTTCTAAATAAGATTTGCTTCACATTTTATAATATGATATGATTGGTTGCTTTTGATGAATATTTTCGGTGTTAAAGATCCATCGTTAATATAAGATATAATGACATAAGGTCATTCGATCCACTATATTTAGGACTATTATAAATCTATACAAACATGATATGTACTGTTATATGCCATACAGTATACTATTCACATTGTGTTCCCTAGGACCTTTGACACTTGTTGATTGGGAGGTGGGATAACCTATATATAATATCAAGTACATGTAAGTGTTGTTTATTAGCCATCAGTGTGATACAAATGCCACTTTAAAAAAATGTGCTGATTTATTTTCTTCTTTTTTTATTTTTAAAAAAAGGTCCAATTGTAAATTCATTAATTAATCCTACTTAACACAAATTGTAGTAGCTGCTAAAGTATTCAGCTACATTTGTGCTCTGTAAAGACTCTCCATTATAGGAATAGTAAGTTCAAATAAGCCTTAAACATGAGTTAACCCTTTAAGAAGTTTAGTAAGTTTGCAGAAATGTAAGGAATTGACACTGGTCAAAATAAAATTCTATTTCACTATTCTAATTGTAACTAAAACATGAGTGCATAATATTGTGATGATTCCTCAATAATTATGTAGTGGAACTTTATGAATATAATAACATAGTGCAGTATATACATATACACTTTAACATGGAGAAAGCTTACATAATCACTACATATTCTTATGTATTAGTAGGACTAACATAACATATGCTACAAAGTAAAAATAAGCAAAACAATTTGTTAATTTTCATAATTTATTGAACTTTGCCCATTTTGGTATCTCAAAGACACTTTGGGATTTTGAGGTCAATTCAAACTTTATTTGTCTTTAAAATAAAAATGACAAAAAGTCACATGTTTGCAGATATATTATAAGTGAATATTTCACCAACCACAATTTACTACAACCACTTTGTAACTGCAAAATGGCCTATTCAGCTACAAAATTAAATTTGCGTTAAATTGCACCAGAAATGAACTCGTCCCTGTCACACATCTGGTTATTAGTTTTTGAACCCTCTGCCCGGCTCACTCCCTCCGCTCTTCCATCCGCTCCAGGCACAGAATCCTGTGTAACAATCCTAGTCTGTACAACAGGAGGCGTAGCCCTTTAAGAGATCTGAACCTGTGGTCATGTGTGCTGACCTGAGACCCGCCCTATTCTTCAGCTCAGCTATTTAACCTGCTCTGTGCACAGGCATGTGCCAGAGTATTAGGCTCCAAACCTTTACTCCAGCGTACATCTTGTGGTTAATACCTGTGATTTTTGACCAGACCATTCCTGACCTCTCTTCTGCCTGTCATTTGGTACTGTTTATGCTCCTGATTGCTGCTGACCTGGCTTTTTTTGACACTCCTTTTTTTCAGATTTAGCACCCTGCAGTCTGTTTGTGTACCAGTTCTGTCTATGTGTAACACTTATAATACAACAAAGGTATAAAGGCGCATATAACAAGTTCACCATAGAATAGAAAGGAGAAAAAGTCCATCAATGTTCACACAAATCAGAACGCTTCTCATAGGTCCAGTCTATGTAATCTTCTTTGCAGGTGATATCAAAAGGCAAATGTCACATGGAAGGGTATAATTTTGTCTTTTATAAAGCTCTCCACATGTTATGATCCGTGAAAATTTGGAAAAAAGAGAATAAATGGATATCAAATTAATATTTCCATTAACAAAGATCCATCTTCCTTAGTTCTAAAAAAAGTGACATATATCCACTTCACCGTGTGTAAACTAACGGTTACTTAACACCCCACACAGGTGAAGTGAGGAAATGAGATGAATCACTTACACAGTGAAGTTAATCCGCTGACTGATATCCAAAATCCTGCCTGATTTAATTGCCACACGGTGCTCACTCGGAATATGTATAACGAGAGAAATATGCAAAAAGAATCTGGCATAATATCATCAGGGTTTATTTCACATAATTTAAAAGCACCACAATAAAATTCTCTTATCATATACGGTATCCCAACATAAACAACAAGTGGACCCATACCGGACTTAAGTGAAGAGTCAGCGTGTAGATTGAATAGCTCCCGGGCAATCTCCGCTAGACAGTCCTCTCTCCTCCGGCGCGTGTAACACTGCTGTCAAGTGGGCTGATCTGTGTTTCACCGACGCGTTTCAACCCCGCCTCTGGGGTCTTTGTCAAGGTGTACACAGAGTCCATTCAGTATCTATTTAAACCTTTTTATTCTATTCCTTAATTAATGTATTTTCCTCTGGCACTCACAGCCTCTTCACATCAAACACAAAATCCCCTTCAAGTCTGTTCTCAATTTGTCAGAAACCAAAATTGTGAAGATTTCTTTATCCTCAGTGTTTGACAGATTCTGGCTGCAGCTGTCTGCTTCCCCAGTCCCTGCACTTACCTGCATCACGCTCCTCTGCTTTGCTGGCCACCCGTCACTTCCCGGGTTGCGGCAGTCCCGCTCAGGTAACCCTTCGGCGGGGAATTTGAAACCCCTCCTCCCCCTGTATAAAAACCGCGCTCTGACACAAGCCCTGTATCAGAATAACAGGTTGTATTTCCTGACTCCTGGCTCTCCCTGTGTGTTTTTCTTGTGCTGATTCTCTGGATCCCCTGCACGGTTGACATCTGCTATTGTGTACCAGACCCAGCTTCTTCCAGACTACTCTGCAATGCCACACGTACCTCCTGAACCACCCACAGGTACCGTTCTTATACTGTATCAACGATTCCTCTATCTGTCTCCCATGTTAGTAGGCTTAACAGGGGCTGCGATCTGCAGTTTCCCAGCAGCCAAGTCCATCCCGCCTTGCGGCGGCCATTCTTGGTGAAGACCTGAGAGACTGTTAGACTGCGCGCCCTGCTAAGCCAGTGAAAAATACTGACTGAGGGACTCCCTTGAGCATAACACTATGTTGACCAGTCTCTTGTTGCAGTTTGACACCAGCTTGTCACGCCTGTAGACAGCACCAAGGGCCACGACCTGTGAACCTACTATCAACAAGGCCCAAAGCTCTTTGGAGGGGTATCTGACAACAACCAGGGGTTCGTTAGACTCCGTGCTTCTGTTACTGGTAGCGCTAATTCAGCTTGTTGAAAGGGGTTCCACTGTATCAGCTGGAAATGTGACAGACTCTCTACTTAATAATACCATGCCCTTGTTCAAGTATCAACCATCAGGCATCAGTTATATTGTGCTTCTTCTGGGGTGGAATTTCTATAGAGGAAATATGTGTTTTTATTGTCAAGAGATACTCATTTGGTCTGATATTAATTGATTTGCTAGTGTGTCCCACATAAAGTAACCTGTATAGACGTTTGATGGAATTTACAAACGATTGCGTATTACTATCACACAAAAAAATGCATTGTGTTTGATGACCCTACATAAGATGATGAACAGCTTTAAATCTTATTGTTTAATTTCAATGTTATCTATTTAAACTTAGAAACTCCCTTTTACTGGTTTGCCAATACAACACTGTTTCATTATTTACTTGGGTTTTTTATTTAAGATTAAATATAATTAGCATTTCTGGTGAGACAAGAAAGGAGAATTCTTAAAAACATTTCTTGACATATTTTCTGTCCAGCTGAAGCATTTGCCACCAATTTCAAATTATTATATAAATATTCCGGGACTTAGTACTATTCCTATATACAAATAGAATTATGTCCAAAGAAGTAGAATGCTTCTTTTTTTTAAAAGTAGGTTATGATATGGAATTTTTACAACATTTTGGCCTTAACCAACTAGCTTTGAAGAAAACTTGAGTAAGAAAAATTACTCAATTTTTGCTTAATTTTCCTTAATGAATCAGGCCCAATAACGATATATGAAACCAACTTGGTTATGAAACTCCTCTGAGACCATTTTATTAAGCACTATAGGCGATACAATATTCCTAGTATCTCACATACTTTTGGAGACAGTTCCATAAATTCACCACCATCCGCAAAGTTCCCTCTGCAACCTCTACTTTATACAGCCTATTGGGTATTGTTTGTGAAAAATTATTAGTAGGAGCTTAGTGGCTCAAACATGTTTCATATGTTGTAAATCTGGTTGAAAAATGTACTGAAAAGTTAAAGAATGTTTAACATGTGCCTATAAATCTCTATGACTGTATGGTTTATTCCGTATAACCGTCTACAGTTTACACATACAAAAGATTTTAGAGATTTGTTAAAATCCTTGCAAAAACAGGCAATAGTAATCAAACTTATGTTGCACAACTTCTCGGGTCCAATGATAATTATGTGTTGAAATTAAGCAATGTTACAAAAGATTAAAGACTAATACAAATAGCATAGATAAGAAAAAGCTATAAAATATTACTATGTGGACTAATAAAATAAAATACAAGACATGTTTAAAAGAAGTGAAGTTTTGTTTTAAAGTGTACTTCTCACATAAGTTTAAATTGCACAACTACACCATATTCATCATTGCAATAATAATCCACCTATTAACGTCAATCTCATCTCGTACGCTTATACCCTGATTTGCCCTTGTCTCTGGTCAACAGTTACTAGTGTCACATTTTGCAATATGGGGTTTCATGGGGGTAACTGGTTTTCAGATTCTGCTCTTAATCATGTACATGTTCTTTGCAGGAACTTTGTTTCCAGACATGCTGCCCAAGAGCAGTTGACATTTGTTGACTAGGAATGCCACTAGTGTCAATCATTATGACTGCTGCTTACAGTTTAGAGTTCCTCAGCATACTGGTTAACTGTGAATTAGGCGCTTGGTTATGGGGTGTGTGGAATGCTCTTCTACCTTGGCCAGACACAAATAGGAAAGAATAACACAACAAAAAAATTGGAGGTGTGGTGCAACTTCTTTTTTAACTAATAATAACAGTACCCATTAAATAGCTCAGTCTCCGAAACTAGGCCCTGGTGTCTGAGCTATCCAATATATCCAATATCTGGTATTAACAGTCCTCCTAATTTTGCAACAATGTAAACTACTACACTCTGGGATGTATGAACTAGCAATGAAAGTTTGTGTTGTTATTTTATTGTACAACAATAAGAAACAATAAAAAAGCACAGATAGGAACTTTTAAATGTAGAATTTAAAGCAATATTGAGACTGTATTAGTTTCAAAAGGGTTTGCATGACTTGAATTTACAAGAAAAAAAAATTCAATTTATGAAATCTGAAAAATTAAACAGTGAATTATGAATAGAATAGAAGTCATCATTTGCCAATTCAAAACTCTTAAGATTAAACCACTGTAGGACCATGAAATGCTTGTATTAATTGCAAGATAACTGCAAAGAAAATTTTTAACATATATAAAGCAATATACAAAAGTCTGTACAATATTAAAATAAAATATTTGTGTCTGAAGGTAAATCTACAAAACATTCTATTATTTATAGTCACCAAATAATATTAAAAATTTTTGTATCCGACATTAGACACTCATAACATTAGCTATTTATATAATCATAACTATCCTGATATTTTTAAATCATTAAATGATCACCTACAAACATGGGTATTGGGCCAGAAATCATGGTTGGGTCCTATTTCTATATTTTTTATCCCTCTTCCTAAAAATTATATATTGTTTTCATGAACTGCCACCACGTATTAATGAACTGATATGAAAAAATACTATTATCAGTATGTTTTTCTGGGGAGGATACAGCATAGATGGGGAAGGGCAGAGAGGCTGGCACATATGAGGAGGGCAGAGAGGCTGGTGTAGACAAAGAGGCTGGTACACATGAGGGAAGGGCAGAGAGGCTGGCATAGAAGGGGGAAGGGCAGAGAGGCTGGCACATATGAGGAGGGCAGAGAGGCTGGTGTAGACAGAGAGGCTGGTACACATGAGGGAAGGGCAGAGAGGCTGGCATAGATGGGGAAGGGCAGAGAGGCTGGCACAAACGGGAAGAGCAGGGAGCCTGGCACAAACAGGGGAAGGGCAGAAAGGATAGAGAAAGGGCAGATATAATGGCAGAGACAGCAGTAAAGGTAAGAAAGAATATACATACAGAAAAGCCTAATACACCATAGAAAAGTAGAATGTGTTTATCAAGATGTACTTACCTTCAATCCCATGCTGTCAGCTCCATGTGCAGGGGCAGGGCAGAGAGGTGCTCAACACCACAGTCCAGCAGAGGAGTAAAGGTGGGGGTCAGGTTACAAACACTGCAACAGCTGATGAAGCCATCCCCGCTCCGCCGCACGTCCAGAACCCAGCATGTCCCCCTCCAGTCGGCTGAAGAGAAGAGAAGACCCTGAGCAGCAAGCGGACTAATCACAGTCCAGCAATGTCCTGACACTGTGAGCTCCAACCAACCACAATGAGAATCACCTGATTGTAAGGCGATTATCGCCTTCCTGTTTGCTCTTCTCTGTTAGTGTAATCACCATCTGCACCAGTCCTTTCACTACATGCAGATGAACAATATCAGGCCACCCAGCTTTGTCCATGTAGTGAACCAGTCCAGCTCCACATACACCACCCAATCTGGGTAGAGACAGACAGATCCTCAGGTGTGACAGGTGAGAGCTACTATCCTATTACAAACACCATACAAAGGCACACCTGGGAAAGGGGTGTTATGTTTAAGTGGACAGAGATATGAAAAAATATTGAAGCCAATATGATCATCAGAATGTTTATAGCAGCAGCAGAGTAGTATGCTTTTAGAGGCAGAGACCTGCCCATTTGTGTAATTATGTCAATGAGGACAGGGCTGCATATGACAGAGGTACTGCCATGAGTTGAGGTTGGCAATGGAGGAAAGTGTGAAACCACAGACTGAGAATTAGTGTAAGGAGTAGGGTCCACTAACAACAGAGTACTGAAGTGAGCCCCTGAGAATTGAAGATTATGGTGTCAAACACATCTCTATATGAAACCAAGTTCATATATCACTGGCATAGCAATGTGGATGGTTGTTGACCAGGGCTTCGCTATAACATATATCTACAGCAAATCTGAGTTTAACTGAACAATTTTAGCCCCTTTCAGCTCATGACAATATCTCATTCCACAAATTAAATTCTTTGCATTTGGGCATAAAACCATAAGCTGGAACTGCAGTAGACATCATCTTGATGTGGCAATCAAGAAACAAGACAACAATATTGCATCCCAAAAACACGAAGAACAGCTTTTGTGCTGCACTTTTGCATTTTTATGTGTCTGAAAATTATCTTTCATTTTTTTTCCACTTAACTCACTCTGCATGACCAGATGCCTTCAGAGGATTATAGATGGCTACTTAAAACACCATCTGGCTGGCCTGTAGACCGTACCGCATGCACATTTGTGAAAATAGTGTAGACTGGCAACCTGTACTGATTCCTACTTCCCCCTTGATGGGCTGTAATTTCTCAGCTGTCTGGTCAGTGCATTCACACTATGGACGGGAAGCTGTGCCGTGCCTGAATGATGATCATTATTTCCCTTAGCACTTTGAGCACTATTATAAGCATTATTATTCTAAATTACACTGTTAAAGTATACATAAGCCAGACAATTTTCCTGACTATTAATTGACCTGCAAAACTTGACATGGTTATACTTTCCTAGTCATTAGTGTCAACACATCCATGATAACAACATTTGATTCCCACAATCAGTCAAAAGAAGCAATAGCGAAATGAATTGTTCTGTATGGATACATATTTAAAAATCCATCTTATCGCATAATGTTTTGTAGCTAGATGCTCGTCATAATTCTCAAATCCATGCTCAGCTCTCCTTGTGAAGCTTTAAATTAGAAGAATAGAATCAGCTGGGGACATCAACTGACTTGTTTAGGATATTGAAAGGGTAGTTTAGAAGCCTTTGCTAATGCAAAAAGATTACACATGGTTCCGTATGCTTTGCAAAAGAAAACAAAATGCATTTAATTATTGCAAACTTGCATGTGCAAGAGCCCCTTTACTACATTTCAACTTCAGAGACCAGGGGGTAAATGTATCAAGCTGAGAGTTTTTCGGCAGGTTTGAAAAGTGTAGATGTTGCTAATAGCAACCAATCAGAGTCTAGCTATCACTTTGTAGAATGTACTAAATAAATGATAGCTAGAATCTGATTGGTTTTTCAAACCCGCCGGAAAACTCTCAGCTTGATACATTTACCCCCAGGGATGAGTCTGACCTAGCCCAAAGGAGGAGCCCTGAGCAAAAAAGGTTGCCCCTAAATACAGAGTAAAGGGAGCAAAGTTGTGCACCCACACAACTTAAACCTGTGCGAAGGAGGCGTCATAAGTTTGCACATTAGTTTTGTTTATACAAAATTGTAATATTTTTTGTAGTTAGGTACCTAGTATATTAGTTGCATTTTATTACATTGAGTGTATTGACTATACTCCAAAAAAAATCAAAGTCATCTACTGTAATATTGATTTGAAAAGGAGGTCTTTATAAGACAGACAATTTTCTGTCACTATTAGAAAAAAGTATATTAAAATAATCTGAACCGCAGCTATTGCATTATTTCAATAATAAAGAGGTGGTTATGAGACAGATAATTATCTAGCCTATTTGGAATAACTATATTAAATTTGATCTACAGACACTGCAATATATCCTGGTAGGTTAATTGCCTTCTGTGAGTATGTGTGTTTGTGTGCTAAAGCATTAAGAAGACTGCAAGCTCCAGTGGGGCAGTGACGTAAATGATTAAATATCCTCTGTAGGCATTGTATAAATAAAGCATAATAAATTGATTATTTATTTGAGTGAGAATGAGGTGTTTGTAAGGCAGACATTTCCTGTCACAATTAGAATAAATTTTATTAAAAGAATGGAAACCATAGGTAATACAATATTTATGTGATTAGAAATGAGGTCTTTCTAAGATGGGCTATTTTGGCAGTTGGCATAATTTTTATTGTAATAATTTGAACAACAGCTACAATGACATTTATTTGAGTGAACAAATATTATTAAGTTCTCTAGGTAAACTAAAACTATACACAATCTATGCATGCTTATAATGTATTCTGTAGGTGATTGTTGATGCGGCCTATTCTAAATAAGTTGCATCTAAAGGGGCCATACCGCTCTACTGTGTGGGTCATACTCCCCTACTGTATATAACTTGCAGTCCCTCAATATAAAGGGGTCATACCGGTCTACTGTGTGGGTCATACTCCCCTACTGTATATAACTTGCAGTCCCTCAATATAAAGGGGTCATACCGCTCTACTGTGTGGGTCATACTCCCCTACTGTATATAACTTGCAGTCCCTCAATATAAAGGGGCCATACCGCTCTACTGTGTGGGTCATACTCCCCTACTGTATATAACTTGCAGTCCCTCAATATAAAGGGGCCATACCGCTCTACTGTGTGGGTCATACTCCCCATCTGTATATAACTTGCAGTCCCCAATCCTCCTCTACAGGTGTTGGGGGCTGCACGTGCAATTTATGTTGAACTCAAAATTCCACTTAGCTCTACAACGAATGCGCAGTAAAGCAAAGCAGATTTTTTCAGGCCGCAGTTGGACTTGCATCTAACTCCAAATCATGCCCATATTGTACAGGTGTGTGTTGATCAGGAGGAGAATATTAATATCTGTGAGAAACCAGGATTTATTCTTATTTGCTTGATTAACAAAGCATTTCTGACTTGGGATGATGCCATTCATGTCTACCTATCAGTAACTAACAACAAATCAATACTTATTCATGTCCTCACTTGCCTGCTTGTGACCATTGCTTTACCATTTTATTCTTCAAATATTTTTTTTTTTTTTTG
The DNA here is from genome assembly GCF_038048845.1 of Mixophyes fleayi. NCBI lineage: Eukaryota > Metazoa > Chordata > Amphibia > Anura > Limnodynastidae > Mixophyes > Mixophyes fleayi. The sequence continues at coordinate 36,989,739 of NC_134410.1, forward strand.
TGATCCATTTCTAAAATTAATATGAACGCTTTGATGTAAAATAAAGTTAGATTTTGTTCTTGTAGAACTAGCCTGTAAGTTGCCAGTGATGCTATTATTTATGCATTTTACTTTAATGCAAATCAGATTTTGTACTCTCTGAAGTTGTAAGAAGAACATCTTCATTTTCTTAAAAGAAGCAACACTTCAAAGCGGCTGACAGCATGGAGCTCGAGTGTCTGGAATGTTACAGCTGCCCAGTTAGGTATTTTGAGATTCATCCTATTTGACTGGTGGTTTATATGTTGGACGCCTCGCCATTGTTCATTCTGCTATGGTTTACATATTTTCCAGTTACCGGGGATCCCATAATTGTCCTCAAAATCTTAAGATGCAAAACTTTTTTTAAAAAAAATAAATAGTAATTAAAAATATAACGGTCATTAATTCCATAACAGACTTTTCAAATGGGTAATCAAAATCAGAGATGCATTGAATGCATGTTGTGAAACTTACATTCTAGTTAAAAATAGCAGGGCAAACTAAACTGGGAAACAGTCACTAGAAGATTAAGAAGAATGCTGATCATGCCATTTTGAAGCAAAGATATATGAAAGTAAATGAAAGAGAGAGAGAGTGAGAAAGAATGAGGTAGAGAGGGAGAGAGAGAGACTGAGCAGGAAATAAACGAGAAAATTAAACAGAACGTGGAAAATTACAATGGTAGATAGAGATTCATTAGTAATACATTTACTTTAAAATAGTTTGTTCTTACAGATGCATTATTATTATTATTATTATTATTATTATTATTGAGTGTCCCAACTAGTCTGGATATGTTCCTGAGAAGTCTATAAGTTCTTAGAGCAGGGATCAGGGAACTTTTTTACCTTTTACCCCCAAATATATTTAGATACGCCGACGTTACCCCCTTGATTTGAAAGTAAAGAAATCATATATTATTATTAATAATTGGAATTCAAAATGTTATTCAATTCAAAATTTCTTTGAAAGCTTCAACTTCAAAACTTCAGGTTTTGGAGAAATTATGTTGCTTCATTTTTGATACGAGAGCATCAATATTGGGGCATTTTGATGTCAGAGCAATTTGGATACAGTCTTCAGCATCCAATCGATTTCTCTGCTTTGTTTTTATGTTCCTTAGAGTGGAAAATCCTTGTTCGCAAAGGTAGGTTGTTGCAAAAGGCAGCAACTTTTTGACTGCCTCCTCATGTGCAATTTTGAATGTCTTTGCAGCTGTTGACATCCAAAAATATGACAGATCTGCTTTGTTTTCACATGCAATACGTGCTTCATTATTGCATCGAAGAATAAGAAGTGCCTTTGCCAACCCTTGGGCTCTACTGGTACAAGAGCAATTTCACATTTAAAGTCACATTTAAATCCAACTGGCAGCATGTGAATTGGCAGCATTACCCCCAGGAATTTAATTTTTACCCCATTTGGGGTAATTTACCCCTGTTCCCTGACCACTGTCTTAGAGTCATATCGCCCTATACCCATTTACTGTACATCCTGTACAACTCATGCTAGTAAGGAAATGTACATCTTTTCTTGGGCCACCAATCTTACAGGACTGTAGCCAGCCCCAGTCCTAACAGAGAGCTGACAGTGCTCAACCCATCCCAGCTGTTAATGCAGCTAGAACAGTGCTATGCAGTAGACATGGCTCCTGAATGAATCCGCTGTCTTTCCTGTCCACTCAGGAGCTGCATTCACTATTTACATAGCGGTTAGGAGTTTGAATCTCATTTCTTACTGATAGTGCTCTTTCTGCCCATCTATTCTAAGTCTGGCAGCAAAAGGCTGTAATCTGATAATGGCGGAGGGGGACACACTTAAAGGGTTAGGTGTTCTTAACTAGCTGCGGCTGTAGAAAAGTGTTCAGTGTATTTAGGGCACACATTTAATAATGGATTTTTCTCTAATCACTTTAGATTTTCTGAGTAAAAGGCAGGGATCCTTTCAAATTTAATATGTCCAAAAACAGAGGACAATAACTTGTACACAAGGAGAAGAAGAATTTACATATATGTTATCTTCAAAATAAAATTATACCTATATATATTCATTTAAAACCAATTGAACTGTTCATGTGTAGTTTTCCTCTATGGTGGTGTAGGTGCATTCTCTCAACCTACCTCTGGTACACCTTTTGGTTCTCCATCGAGTCCTAGCTCAGTCTATCACCTTTGGGCCTCTGTGGGTAAACCAGCAGACAGGTGTCATTGCAAGTGCAGTCATCCCAGCTTACACACCCATACAGTGTACCTTCCTCAGCTACACTCAGAACCCAGGTAAGTACAGTCATCCCAGCTTACACACCCATACAGTGTACCTTCCTCAGCTACACTCAGAGCACTGGCAAGTGCAGTCATCCCAGCTTACACACCCATACAGTCTACCTTCCTCCGCTACACTCAGAACACTGGCAAGTGCAGTCATCCCAGCTTACACACCCATACAGTGTACCTTCCTCAGCTACACTCAGAACCCAGGTAAGTACAGTCATCCCAGCTTACACACCCATACAGTCTACCTTCCTCCGCTACACTCAGAACACTGGCAAGTGCAGTCATCCCAGCTTACACACCCATACAGTGTACCTTCCTCAGCTACACTCAGAACCCAGGTAAGTGCAGTCATCCCAGCTTACACACCCAGTGTACCTTCCTCAGCTACACTCAGAACACTGGCAAGTGCAGCCATCCCAGCTTACACACCCATACAGTGTACCTTCCTCAGCTACATTCAGAACACTGGCAAGTGCAGTCATCCCAGCTTACACACCCATACAGTGTACCTTCCTCAGCTACACTCAGAACACTGGTAAATGCAGTCATCCCAGTTTACACACCCATACAGTGTACCTTCCTCAGCTACACTCAGAACCCAGGTAAGTACAGTCATCCCAGCTTACACACCCATACAGTGTACCTTCCTCAGCTACATTCAGAACACTGGCAAGTGCAGTCATCCCAGCTTACACACCCATACAGTGTACCTTCCTCAGCTACACTCAGAACACTGGTAAATGCAGTCATCCCAGTTTACACACCCATACAGTCTACCTTCCTCCGCTACACTCAGAACACTGGCAAGTGCAGTCATCCCAGCTTACACACCCATACAGTGTACCTTCCTCAGCTACACTCAGAACACTGGCAAGTGCAGTCATCCCAGATTACACACCCAGTGTACCTTCCTCAGCTACACTCAGAACACTGGCAAGTGCAGCCATCCCAGCTTACACACCCAGTGTACCTTCCTCAGCTACACTCAGAACACTGGCAAGTGCAGCCATCCCAGCTTACACACCCATACAGTGTACCTTCCTCAGCTACACTCAGAACACTGGCAAGTGCAGTCATCCAACTTACACACCCATACAGTGTACCTTCCTCAGCTACACTCAGAACACTGGTAAATGCAGTCATCCCAGTTTACACACCCATACAGTGTACCTTCCTCAGCTACACTCAGAACCCAGGTAAGTGCAGTCATCCCAGTTTACACACCCATACAGTGTACCTTCCTCAGCTACACTCAGAACACTGGCAAGTGCAGTCATCCCAGATTACACACCCATACAGTGTACCTTGCTCAGCTACACTCAGAACACTGGCAAGTGCAGTCATCCCAGCTTACACACCCATACAGTGTACCTTGCTCAGCTACACTCAGAACCCAGGTAAGTGCAGTCATCCCAGATTACACACCCATACAGTGTACCTTCCTCAGCTACACTCAGAACACTGCTAAGTGCAGTCATCCCAGATTACACACCCATACAGTGTACCTTCCTCAGCTACATTCAGAACACTGGTAAGTGCAGTCATCCCAGATTACACACCCATACAGTGTACCTTGCTCAGCTACACTCAGAACACTGGCAAGTGCAGCCATCCCAGTTTACACACCCATACAGTGTACCTTCCTCAGCTACACTCAGAACACTGGCAAGTGCAGTCATCCCAGATTACACACCCATACAGTGTACCTTCCTCAGCTACATTCAGAACACTTATAAGTGCAGTCATCCCAGATTACACACCCATACAGTGTACCTTCCTCAGCTACACTCGGAACACTGGTAAGTGCAGTCATCCCAGATTACACACCCATACAGTGTACCTTCCTCAGCTACATTCAGAACACTGCTAAGTGCAGTCTCGGACCTCTCTGGTGTCTCTTGGAACGAACGTCTATGCTCACACTACTTGGCTCGTAGTCAGAACAGGATTTCAGATTTAATCCTTGGTGGAACTCTCAAGCTCACTTTCCCATCCTGGTCATTATCTCTCCCTGTCTGAGTTCCATAGACTCCCTCTTAGAACTCAGACACACAATCTTTGACAGCATTTTGATCTTGAACTCGAACAACAGTTGGATGCACTCAGAATCACTTGATCAGGTAAGAATCAAATTATATGTATCAAACCTTGTGAAAAATAAAATTGAAGGTGTTTCCCATAGCAACCAACCACTACCTCACAGAGGTACAAGATTTGAACTAAGAAGTTCCTAAACTTATCCAATGGCAGCAGCTTTGAGGTCAGGTTTGGCTGGGTTTGAGTTTTTTTGCTGGCACCCAAGTCACACTAGGGTCCTCTGAAAATTCACATACATGCCCCTGGAGGTGGCACATACACTGGCTCATCACATGGTGCATGACATTCACTCACATATGTCTCAAAGATTGTTATACTTCTTTCTGTAAAACATTCGTATCTGCTGATTTTGAGCGTTTCGTATGCAAAATCCCTCTGCGCGTGCTCAGAACCGGGAGATGCTCTCCATGAATGGAGCGAAAGGGGCAGGGAAGGGGTGTTTGGCCTTAGTCAGTGTACAGTAAGGGAGTGCCAAACCCAAGAGCATGCAGCCCAGTACGAATGAAGCTCTGCGCATCTCAAAGTTACTTGTTTTTCTGCAGTATCTCTTGCACCAGTTATAGGGCTAGTCTAAGTCCTGAGCGCTAGTGATGTCAGCATCATATCCATGCTATAACATGTGTCTGCAACATTGAGCAACTGGAAAAATTTATTTTTGTTCAGCAGACATTCATCATCATCAATTTATATAGCGCCACTAATTCCGCAGCGCTCATTCACATCAGTCCCTGCCCCATTGGAGCTTACAGTCTAAATTCCCTAATATAGATACACACTCACACACATACACAGACAGAGACGAGGGTCAATTTTGATAGCAGCCAATTAACCTACCAGTATGTTTTTGGAGTGTGGGAGGAAACCCACGCAAACAAAGGGACAACATACAAACTCCACACAGATAAGGCCAGGGTTGGGAATTGAACTCATGACCCCAGTGCTGTGGGGCAGAGGTGCTAACCACTAGGCCACTGTGCTGCACATTAACAGCATCCTAATAAATATTTATTATGGAAAAACATTATTTTGTTTTACCACTAAAGCCTATATTATTACCAAGTGACGTTCATTTAATAATTTTTTTTGTCTGTGCATTCTCATGCGACTTTATAATCCACATAGCTATTGGATGTATCCTGCAGCATCTTGTGTAGTAAAACACAACAGACCAACACCCAAAGTCAAAAGGGCACCTATCTTAACAGGTGCCTTGGTGAATTCAGGGAGTGCGCAAATCCAAAATACGTCCGTATAATACTAAACGCAAGTTGCGCTCAGAATGCGTGCCTGGATGAATCAGGCCCTCCATGCATACATATAAACATGAAAATATTTTTTCTAATTACAACAATAATGGACTTTTCTGTTTCAAAGTCCATGTGTTCAACAATAGAAGGCAATATTGCCAGTAAGCTATAAATGGTTATCATAAGTTTACTGTAAGAGAGTAAGTGAATAACCTCAATTCCCAGTGGCATAGCATAAGTAGATATAACTCCTATTAGGCACAGGCACAGTTGTGAACCCTGTATGCTCAGTTTCTTCTGCCACCTTCCTTCCTCATATGCAGCATTATTGGTGCACTAACAAAGCCATTGCCTTAGTGGTTGTTGGATATTTTCTAGTTTGGGAGTAATGTTATAATGTCAGGCTTCTATACCTAATAAAGTATCATCCATGTTGGGGTAATACAATGATGTTAGCCTAATTACTAGAACACCATCAATACAGAAACAAACTAATCAGCCTAATTATATAAAGATCTGCATAAAACAACCACAAATGAAAATTTAAAAAACAGCAATATATTTATTTAAATTTGTATAATGGTATTTACCAACCAACAAGTAAAAGGAACCTGAAGGTGGAAATCCTCTTTTTGGTGCATGAGTTATTTCCAGGGAAAACTTTCTCCCTTTCCCTGCAATATGAGAGTTCTCCCAAAGACTTCTTAGAATGCCCAATAGCTAATATGTAAATAAAGTTATACATCGGCTAATAATTTATTTGTTTTAATGTCAGATGTGAATCAACATTTTACCTATATATTATATATATTATAGGCAGCGTGAACCTTCACTTGATGTGAAATATCAATACACAAACATCTTAATAATTAAAAGCATGTGGCATTTATGAAAGATTTATTTCCCAGGTATGAAACTTCCTGGTGGAATCTGCCAATTTAGCAAAGCTTATTAATATAAGTCTCATTACAGTTTAACTCCTGAACCACCTGGTAGATGTGATGTGACTGCTATGCAGACATTTAAAGGACAAATATATATATATATATATATATATATATATACATATATATATATACATATATATATATATATATATATATATATATATATATATTGCAGGGACATCATGACCTGAGGAAAGTTCTATACTGAAATGTTGGAATGGATTAAATACACCCTTTTGATACAAATTACAATTTGTCTTAAATCCTTGAGTGCCATCTCACCTGGAATCTATTTATTGTACTATCCATACAAGTGAAGTACAGAGGAATGCAACAGGGTAATGTGCACATGTTATTTATGAGTGCCAAGCACCTGGACTCTATGTATATATATATATATATATATATATATATATATATATATATATATATATATATATATATATATTTATCAATATACAGTTTATGTATATTTTATGAATATTTATCTTTAATGTCTGTAGTATGCTTCATTTTTCTTTTAGATGTATGAATAATTTTCTCCTTAAGTGGTTGTAGTCCTTTTGTGGTAAGTGATCTATAAGATCTAAGAAATAAATTACATTCAAGTAAATATATGGGCTGATTAATTTGGGAGGACCTTCCCTGAGGATATTCTTTACCAACCACACTTGAAGTTTAAGCACCAAGATCCTTAATTGATTTGCAAATTCCACTTTAATTTCCCAGTTCTTCCCTGGACTTAATGGGTCTGTATAAAAAGGAAAATGTGGTGGTTAAATAAATTTATTAAAACACAGCCTCAAAATAGGTAGTATGCATACAAGGCCAGTCATTTCCACAATACACTGCCCCCCGATTGTCCAGATGCCACAGTAAAAGTGCCGGCATATTATAAGCTTTCATTATTTTCAGTAACCCAAACAAGAATTCACTGATCGATCCATAGGGGTCATGATGCAGTCAAAGGTACATCCTTAGTAGTGATCAGGGCACCTTGGGGTAAATGTATTAACATCCCTTTGCAATGCAGCGCCGCTTTAAATTTAATCGCCGAAGACGCTGAACTCGCGGGTGTTGAAGAACCCGCATGTTAATACATTTACCCCCTTGTGTTCATCAAATCTGCACCACTCATCACCACCTGTAACACACAGGATCCCCTCATAATCTATGCATTAAGGAAGGAGGGCATAGGGAACAGAAACAAAAGGGGGCGCACTGGGACAGGTATAGACAAGATAGAACACCCCAATATAATAAATGGGGGGAAGAGAGGGGATACAATAACAATTAGAGAGCTAAGGAGAAGAAAAGACACTTCATAGATAGGACAGAGAAAGGTGATGGACAAGAGTACAAGCGAGGGGGCATTACCAACATGTTACCATATAAGAAATAAGGACAAGAATGGACAGATATGGCATATAAGGGGAAAAGAAGGACAGACAAAGGCTCAAGCAATGAACCACAGAAAATGGAAGACATCAGATACGGAGGAACAAGAAAGATATTATCCGATAGAGATAGACAAGAGACAATAGAGATAGGGCTAACCATCAGTGGAAGGTGAATCAAGGGGACAGTCAAGGGTGAAACATACACATTATGCAGACAATTGGGTGCTGAAGGAGGTCTAGATGCCCCACTAATGGTCAGCATAGTAAGACCAGTGATTACAGGTTTATTAGGTGCAGGCAGTCATCAACATGAAAATAGTTCAACCCTCTCCCAGAAACTACATTTATCTATTTTGCTGAATACTGTTCAGTGTATTAGTAGGCGTTCTCAGAGTATTGGGCTCTACTGTTGCTTAGCATCCATACTATTTTTTATGATATACTCTGTATGTCATGGTAGCTCTGTGCTATAACATCATTGCATGTAGCACTAGAAACATATGCTTGTACACAGGATCAACTGCTGGGGACCCATCAGCCCACAGTATGCATCCGGTGGGCTCTTTCATAGTTAGCACAAGAAGAGGTTGAATAATATTAGGACATGGGGAGCTGTATACTAGTAACATTGGAGCTATACTATATATAGTATTTTGAACCATACTGTTTACTAGCCATTTAAAAGGTTCAAGGGAACTGTACTGTATACTGGGCCATGGAAATGGTATTGTATACTTGGGGCTTGGTGTGTTACTGCTAGCTCTATGTGATCAGCACTGTATACTTGGGCATGCAAGCTCTACTGTAAATTGGGGCAGAACAGTTGTTCTGTATACATGTGAGCTGTATACTGATGGCTTGGAGCAATACTGTATTGTGGAATTATTGGAGTAGTGCTGTATCCTGAGGACATGGACTCTGTACTACATAGTGTGGCATGGAACTGTGTCATTTGAGAGTGCTGTTTTTAGGCTTTGCAACAAAAAAATACTAGTGGGTGTTATGAGCAAGGAGTAGTAGTAGTAGGGCACAGATTTTGCGCCTGTACTGGTTCTTTAGCTTGGCCACTGACCTGCCACCAAAACTTCCCGCTTTTTAGGGCAGTAATAGTTTTCACCTCTAAGAACAGGGAATGACAGCTGGACAGCTTTTTTGGTGCCTTACTCTCCCTTGCCCATGTGTCCAGTTTCAGCACAACAAAGGTACAGCAGGAGCTCAGTTTCAGCTCCTATTTCATAATAGTCACAATGGGGCTCATGCTGAGTTGGTCCATAAAATATGCTCTAAACAACAGCATGTAAAAATAGCATATTTACAAACATATGCACATTTGGAGGCATCTCAAGAAGCATCCAGTTCTGAAAAAGTGGTATATGTGTCAGGTGTACAGCAAGTATACTTACACCCAGATACATTTACACCCATCCAGGTCATATGCACAAGAAAGGTTTGTTTATATTTGTTTTGATGGAGAAAAACACATTCGCAATTAGGTTTGATTTAATTTAAAAACTCTACATAAAACAGCAGGTATCATCTTCCTTCTCGTGTATGAATGAAAGTAGCAAAACATACCATTATAAAATACACCCATAAAATTATGTAATATAGGCATAATCAATGAAGAAAACTTCAGAGTCAAATCCATAATCAGCCAATCAGAAGCGGCCGTCATCATAATCAGTGTCTATTGGCACCAGCTCTCAAGCACCTACAAGTAAAACGGCTACTGACAGCCGAATCCGTATCTTTGTGCAGGTCTACCGCAATTGGAAATTACATGAACACGTCCTTACTGTACTCGATTTGCATTTGCATGCCCCAGAAAGACAACTGCCGCCCCCCTAGCCCTCAATTTGAACCAAATTAACCTAAAATATTCCTAAGTTGCACCCCCTTCGGCGATGCGCCCTGGGCAGTCGCCCCTGTCGCACAGCCCTAGTTACGGCCCTGGCATGCCCCTTTATGTACGCCCAACTCAGCATAACTACTTCACCTTCATTTTGCTCCTACTACAGAAACCGCTATAGCATTATGTTTAACCAATAAGGGTACAGATTGCTAGTACCTGTGCCCGGCTCAATCTTTGGTGGTAATGTCGCAGCATTAAGGGTGTAAGGATATCCTGTGTCTGTGTGATATGCTAGATGCTTGAAACTATATGATACACAAAACTATTTATTATATTACTATTAGATGATGGGGACTATTATAAAATATTTACAGCTTTAGTGATACATTTGGAGCCACTGTGTACAGAAATTGCCTTTGTAAGAGGTTCCATAAATGTGGTGCATCACGAAAAAATAAGAGTAGATGGTCATTGTTGAAGCTTAGAGATCATGCAGGAGTTGTATTCAGAGATCAGGTCATCAGTGTAAAGAAAAACAGTGTGATAGAAGGGAAGGGACTGGGTAATAAATGTGATTCTGAATAGTAAAAGAACTCAATACATTTAATGGCACAGAAGAAAAGCAACATAAGTTGTGGATGAGTCAGGTAGAGGCATTGAGTAGAGATAGTGTTTGCGTAGACGGGAGGAAGAAAGAGGATGGTGCAACAAGCTGCAATGTAATGATTCATTTCCTTACCATGTGTACACGCCCTCGATCTGCCCCAACACTTCTTCCCGCCACGTCCCCCAGTGGACGGTCACACAAATGCCCACAAAATAGATGGATATAATCAGATATACGTTTTTTTGTTTCAGTTTTTGTTTTTTAAATTCATGTATATGTGTTACTGTGACTTTTGTAAGAATACAGTTGTATATATTAGGAACAATGTCCAGTTCTTGTAAAGAGCGTTGATTAACTTACTAACATCCTTGCTTGTTGTCACGTATTTAAAAGTTGATGGTTGTAAGAGGTCATGTTTTTATATAATGTTTTAAACAAAACTAAGACCGTTCCAATTCCCCTTTACATCATCTCTTTGTAAATCCAGATCTACAAGCATTCCAGGAACAAAGAACAAGATGCTCTTTTGGGATCAAGTGTCTTTGTTGGGTTAATGTTCTACTTTCTAGATGGAGAGGACTGTAGGATTCTTAGGCGGAACCAAACTGGTAAACACATCAAATGTTCTGATCATATTTTATACAAAGCATGTGAACATTTAACAATGAAAATAAGATGCCTTTTTCTTTTCGCTATCTGAGCTTTATTTTACACCATTTACAGAGGGATGATTGTATGAGACATGAAACTGTGATTGTAATTTAATACACTTATGTCATTTCCGCAGCCAATCAGATAGCACCACAGTGACACTCTGTACTCAGCGCCTTTACAGCCACGCAGCATAATGCACACCCTGCCATGCCTAATTACTTAAATAGCCTTCCATTTCCATAAGATAATTGATAGACTAGAACAGTCCACAATCATAAAAAAAAACTATGGCTGCCTGAAGCTTAGCTGTTAGATCTTCGAACCAATCTTTTTATAATCACATTTAATTGTGTTATTAGACAATTAAATCATTATACAAAAAAATAGACATGGATCAATTTAACATGAAGTACCTGCAGAATTATGATTTTACTAACGATTTATAATATTTGGTCAAAGGCAGAACCCTGTGTTTGTGATATTTATCAGATTTCTTTGTCTTTTATTGTCTCTTTATGATATGCTAAAAATGACTCCAGAGGCATGTCACCTGATATTTTAGAGGAGATGGGAAATAATTGACCAAAAAGTGTTTGTTTATCGATAACTGAATTTTTTTTTCTTTATTATAAAACTAGAGCAAAATTATTTACTTACTAGAGCAAAATTATTTACTTACTTACTAGAGCAAAGTTATTATTTACCACTATGAAGGTTATTTATACCTGGACAGTGGAGTGCACTGGAGCACTAAAATAGTGTTTCTGTCTGCTGTGACATCATACGCTCACCTTTGCACCTTGTGCATTTATTATGCCAACTGGCAATCTTGTCTTTAGCGCAAGGGATTTAGCTTGATGAAAGGTGATAATATATATCATAGTTGCCAACTTTCTATTGTCGCCCTCCGTGAGATCCCGGGGAGGAGGGGTGGTGTGAGGGAGAAAGGGGGCGGGGTGCTGTGATGTGTCAATGTGGCCTTGTCCCCGTAACAAATTCGACATTTTGTACCGGTGGCGGGGCCAAAATGACACGTCACGTTTATTTACGGGCAGGTTGCGGGAGAATTGCCTCCTCTCCCGGGAGTCCGGGCAAAGCCGGATTAACAATAGGGCTAAAGGGGTTACAGCCCAGGGGCCTCAGGGCAGCTTGGGGGCCCGCCGACATACATCGGGTCGTGGGAGACCCCGCACGCGGCTCCGACTATCACCTGTTCAAGGAGAATGGCAGGTAAGAAGGCGGTAAGGTCACGGGCTGGGGCCTCATGGGTGGGGGGGCCACATGGGGGAGGGAGAGCCCTCATAGTACCCTTAACCCGGGGGCCTCCCTTCCCTTAATCCAGCCCTGAGTCTGGGGGACCTCCCCGGAAATTCCGGGAGAGTGGGCAAGTATGATATATGTGCCTATGTCCTTGGCGGGAACTATTCTTGCAAATCATCTGTCATCATATTTATATGAACTATAAGGGGTGAAAATTTGAAGGTGTTCCTCACCAATTTACTCTGTTATGAGTCTTATAACATATATGTCTGGTGTGATGCTTTGTTTGAGTACTATGTTTAGCATAAGGGATGATGCTATTTGACAAATTACTATAATTACTCTACATATATTCATCGCTATGCTAAAAAATTAGGATGGAAAAAATCTAAATGATTTTAAAAAAAATAATATAAGGCGCAAATAAGTGTCGCATTTCCAATAACACACACACACACACATACATACTTTAATTTTGGAGAAATTATTTACAAGTACACAGGTTTGTAATGAATAAAAAATATTCCAGAGTTTGCATAGTGCAATATTTATGCTAGTTAGAGGTAACATGTTGGAGTGATAAATTATTGGTACCTCGCAGGTGGGAGCCTTCTAAAACAAATAATGTAGTTAATCAAAGCTTAGGAATTACTAATGTTGTTTTGTGTTCTGAGAGGAATTCCTCTAAGCTGGGAGCAGATATTTTGCGTTGCCAAGGCAATCTGTACTTCCTGCAGGGTGGTAACCTCTAATCACTACCGTGAAAAGCCAGGGAGAAAAAAAAAAGATTATTTGAAGATTAGAAAATACATGCATACTTATAGACAATATCCTACAAAGCGAAAACACCAAGTTTTCCTACCATAGAAACTCTTTCTAACAATATCAAGCGACATTTTGGTTGCTCTTAAGATATTGTGGCCTATAGATTGCAATAAGATGTCAACGGTTTCAGTATATTACACTAACTGTACATTTTTATAGATGTATATAAGTGCTTCAGAGTAGATCATATCAGTTGTATATAGTTATATATGCAACTATATGTAGAAATATAAAAATAAGCTAAAGCAAATGAACAGCACATCAGGATTTGGAATGTGTTGTGGAACGTGATCTATTAACCTCTTAGGGCCTGAAGTAGAGTTAGACGCAATTCACACTTATATCGTAAGTGTAAATTGCATCCCATAATTTACAAAGGATTCTGAGTTGCATGTATCTTTAGATCCGTGCGACTCAGAATACTATGCAAATTGCACACACTTCGTTAGGCACACCTCTTGTTCTGTCTTACGGGTGGACAAACACATGATACACTTAAGTGTATCAGTCGCAGCGGCCCCGTAAGGCAGATAAATTAATCAATAAATAGATGTAAAAAAAATATAGAGTGCCCACATGCTTTTTGTCCCCCGATTTTGCTAGTACCATCCTAGAATGGCAGCATTAGGGTTGATTAAGCTGCTTGGGGAGGGTGGTATGCCGGTTTTTATTTATTTATTTATTCATTTATTTATTTATTTTCTTACTTTTTACTACAGCAAGGACTGTGCTGATGGTCATCATCATCATCAGCACATATCTTGAACCAGAAGAGAAGCACCTGCCACAGATACGTCTCCTAGAGACCTATCTGTGGCTACTTCCACTCAGCATAGCACATAAGTGCATGCACGTGCCTTTGCATTTCTAGGCTCTCCCACTAGCTCCCTTGTTTCGCCTCTCTCTTAGCGTAAAGAGGTGTAAGGGGGAGATAAGTCTCAGTTTGAGAGCAGACTGTGATGGATCCTTGGCTTCTACATATATGCAGTTGCGAAAAGCGCTTTTTGCTCTTTCAAATCGGACTCTACATGAGGCCCTTATTGTTTGCTAGATAACATAGCTTGCCAAGCGAACGAACTAGATATCATGGATGAAATTATGCAAGCTATTAACTGTTTCTCTGCTGTATCAAGTAATTCTTATGACTGTGAGGCTTTGTATTAGAAACATTGGTAGACATAGTACATCATCAGCTCTATGGGCTCAGTAAAGAAATACATAACTGCAATAAATGGGAAAAACAAAGCAATGGAATTACAATAGGATACAATGGATTAAGGGACTATAAATTGAAATCTATTGGTTTATGAAAGGGAAGTGAAAGCTCTATGAGTTGTGTAAGACTGATGGCAAAACAACATTTCTGCTCATATAACTGTATACGTTTTTACAATATATCCAGAGGCTATTGTTAGGAATCAATCAAACTACTGTGTTACTTCCATGCACATTTATTAATTTTTTTTTTTGCAAATTACTTTTCTTTTTTGCAATTTGTATCCTTTTTTCGATTCACTAAAACAAATACCTGCACAGCTGAACATCTTGTACTATATGGCAGATTTTTATTTAACAACTTGTGCTAAAAAGACACACAACAAAATATCTTATAATCTTTTAATAATATTGCTAAATGTCTCCCAACTGTTTACAAAAGAAAAGGACGCTAATATAATTTAACCAAAAAAGGACCTATCAAGTAGTTGTGTTACATACCTGTTAAGCAATGACCCCCTTCTCGTTACTCCCATTCTATCGATTGTTCACACAACTGACAAAAACAATTATGTCCAACCGTTTATTTACCAACCATTTTTCTGTTAATACAGGCATTCATATCTAGTATTGCAATTGTCTCTTTTGAAGACTGAACTGACAGAAAATCATTTGGATAATGGCATCTATGTAAATAATTTTCTCTAGAGCCCCCTGGGGAGCAAACTCTGCATTCTGGTAATAGTAATGCTTTAGAAATGGCTATGCACAGCGCTAGGCAGCCCTCTGGGGAAGTGGCCATGCCCCCATTATGATGTGGCCACGCCCCCTGACCCGTCGCTGGGGACTTGCATATTGGGAGGTATGCCTTGGCATTAATAAACTTAAAAGGCTTCCAATTTTAGATTTACTTATCACAGAGATCTTTCATTGTGGAGCACAGATGTCACACATTTAGAAGGAAAAAATTGCATATGGCAAGGTATTTTCTAGTAGCAAAGTTGAAATTATTTTGAAATAGTACGCACTCAGAAATGGTGTGATTTTACCATTATTGGCATTAGCTTGGAATAAAGAACGTTTGTGAGAGATAAATGCATCTACTGGGCAAACGTTCATTTAAAGACATTAAGGAAGTATAGAACAATTAGGTTGCCGAATATAATAGCCTATAACAGACGACTTAGTCTTTTTTTTTTTTTTGGTTGTAGTACTATAAGATTATTCTCTAAAAATAACCCCTCACAGTCCAATTCTGAGGCTCAGTTACATCTGCTGGATCCCATGCACTACGGAATTTGCTGGCGCTATATAAAAATAAATGTTAATGATGATGATGATAATGACGAGGGCTTGATAATGATAGTTGTGTTTTATAAGAGAGCACGGAACTTGTGAGTAGTAGCGGCTGTATGGGCATAAGTACTCTCTGTCTGAAAGTTACTTGCCATATATAGATACACAAAACAGACTGCAGTATATGCCAAAGTGTCTGTTCATTAAAGGTCAAATCAGAACACATAAACAACTAATTATAAAATAATTAGTTGTGAAAATGAACAAATCTTAACAGTATAATCACTAATAAAAATATGGATATTTAATTTTCTTTTACATTAAATGCATGAATCGAGATGCTTTTAACGTGTACTGTACATTAAATGCGTTTATATAGCCAATCTTCCTTGCATACACATGTTCTGTGCTAGCTAGCGGCATGCATACGTCTAGTTTTTAATACAAAGACTATGCCATGTCTGTCATCACTGTCAGTAAACACTTACATCTGCCCTGTAGCTGGTGTAAGTGATACAGCTACAACCGATTGTATGTAAGTGAAAAGCAGGACATGAATCAGCCGCATCTGCCTCTGCTCATCTTTTCTGTACATGGCCTAGATTCAGCTGCCCCCGCCCTTCCCCATTCCGTCTCTTAAGTCATAGGCAGTTGTAAGTGTCAGACGTTAATTACATGTAATTGTGTTCACTGTCGTAAGGTCCGTTTCTGAGCATGCACAAAGCTATTTAACGCAATATACAGCGCACAAAGGATCTTACATCTGAACGTGAATTAGGCCCATAATTTCAGAAAACTTTCTCTGAATGTGAATCAACATTAAACTTGGTCAATTACTTCATCTTCTTTATGAACAAGAAATACGTTACTTTTCCAGCTCTTAATTTTTTACTTTGCTAGCACTTTGGTTGAGCTGACCACACAAATGCAAATTTTTATGTTATATTTTTTATTTATATATATCAGCAATTCTTGCAGGGATACAAGGATACAATTACTGATTGTAAGATACAAAATTAGTGTTTATTTCAGGCCATCGGTTTAAGCAGTAATAATGCCAATAGCAGTTTGTTCTTAAGGCTTATGTATTAGAAATTCAGTTGATACAAAGGGTGATCTGACAAGTTATTCGAAAGTGCAGCATATTTAGTTTCCACAAATGTGCATTTTTTCCCGAAATATATTTTTATTGGATTTTTGAAAAACAAACATACAGTATAAATCTGCAGCACACTGTATATAACATTACTCGGCGCCAGCATACATATGAAAAGCATAACGCCACCTGGCCGGTATGGAAGCATGAATACATGGTAGCAGCCAGGTGTGTTTGAATCTTACGGCTTAATGACATAGAACATGTAGATAGAAGGGGGGGATGGGTAAGGTGGAGACATGAAGGAAAAAAATAGGGGGGGGGGGGGGTATTCAGGTATTGTTATATTTCCAAACTCAGTGGATTGACTCTCGAGGAACCGCTAAGGAACATATCAGAAAAACCTCTTAAACTCTAAAGATACATAAATTCCATAAACTCATGGCTAGGAAGATGCTATAGATGACAAGATGCAGTGGTCGCCTAAATCTGTGAATTCTAATCAGGGGCCCCAAATGGTGCAGCACGTTTCAAAAGAGTCTGCTGTTGAGAGAAACGTTTCATCCATAGACTTATAGAACTCCAGTCTCTTAAACCAGTCCTGGACAGTGGGGGAAGATGTAGTTCTCCATCCAACAGGAATAACGGCCTTTGCTGCTGATATAAGGAATTTCATTAGGGATTTTTTGAAGCATGATAGGGTCATTTTTGTTTTGTTGAGGAACCAGAATGATGGGGAGTCAGAGATTGGCCTACCTAAGATCTTCTGAGAAAGAGTTACCACTTGACTACAGGAAGACTTCAGTAAAGAGCAGTCCCACCAAATATATAGCGGGGAGCTGGGACCATGCATATAGCGCCAACCTGAACTAGAGACCCCTCAATAAATTTTAGCCAGGTATGAAGGGCATCTCTACCACCTAGTGGGGACTTTATAATAGATTTCTAAGATCGAGACACTGGATGAGCATGTATGAGTCATTTGAAAAATGTTTGTCCAGTCAGAGTCACGAATCTCCAAGATCAGTTTCCCACTCACTAATGAACCTTGGCAGGGAGTTGAACAAATGTTATACAAGGAACTTATAGATAGTAGAGAGCGAATGGGGAGGACAGTGTGCCATACAGCATAAAGTCTCAAATTCCTTGAGAGGCCAGATGTCAATAGATGTTTAATTTGAAGGCATTTCCACTGGGTGAAGAACCCAGTGGAAATGCCGGATTATGTAACAGGGGAGTTAATGTTGAGATTGGAGGTGATACATAGATGAGGAATCTAAGTTTAGTCCATCTCGTTATAGCAGGACCTATGGTGGGGTGTGTAACCATGGGTAAACTAGAGAGTACTGTAGTACTAGGAGAAGGGAGAGAGGATGTTTCAATCTTTACCCATTGTTTGTCAACTATCGGGTTTGTTGACTCCATAATCCTGCTCAGTACCACAGCATTATAATAAGAGGGGAAGTGGGGTTGCTGGAGTCCCCCTAGGTGTCTGCACAAAAGTGATTTTTATGTGCATCCATACCCAGAACCTGCTTTTTGGGAACTACCCCTAGTACAATACTTATGCAGGATTGCAGGTAGACTTAAATATGCACATGGTAAAAAGATTAAAAACATGATTTCAAAGTCCTGTCTAATAACACTTTTGGACAGAATGTAAAGATGCCCAAACGAGCTTACAATCTAAGAGATGTGGGGAAAATTGACACGTAAAATAGTGGCATAACAGTTGTAGATGGTGGTGGAGAAAGTGTGTATGGCTACTGTAAGTCAAAAGTATTATCAGGCAGCAATATTAAAGCAGCCTTTGAAGATTGACATTTTTGTGCAGCCTCCTATGTTGTGGTACGGTTGGAATGAAGACAGACTCTAGAGTGGAGACAACAAAAATGAACCAGTCTAGGGATGCTGTTAAATGGGGGTTTTCTGTTACCTAGGGAACCCCCTTCTTGCCCCACACTTTTAGGAACCGCCAAGTTAATGCCTACATTAAATAAACTATTGCACTTTGTCTGCAGTTTTTTATGTGAATCTGTCTATGTTTTAATTAATGTTGGCTTCAACAAAATGGCTGTCATTATTCTTCCATGTTTTTGCTCTAGTGTTTATATGTGATTTTTTTTAAAAAAAGACAAGTAAGTTACCTGTGCACGTCCGCAGTTGCTTGTTTGCCTAGAGTGATGTGAAGCACTGGGTGAGTAATTGTAGCACTATTTTAAATTTGAATTAGCTGTGAGGGGACATTAATATTTTTTTGAAGAGCAGTATTATTATACAAAGTAGTGCACTAATTTGGTAAGATGGTTAAATGGATGGTTTTTGTAGATTCATGTGCAGATTTATGCCTCATACTTTATTACATTTATACATATAGTACTTTTCTAATTATATTATTATCGCAGCAAGTGCTTTGCTGTTTTTGCTTTGTTCTGACAATCAAAATATTTGGAACCTGCTTCCTCTAGATATTTATTTGACAATGCAGTCACAATAGAAAGGTCAGGCCAAGATATACAGTTTCTAGGAACCATGACTGTGGTTCACCATTTTTTCATACTAAACCTCCTTCCATCGGTTATGGAAAAGGCTTTTGCTGCAGTATGAGGGACTCACCTGTCCCCTACGGTGTCTCCAGGATTCCCCAGCGGTTCCCTGATGGCCGGGTCAGGGAGTCAATCAGTTTTTCAAATTCCTGGTGCTGTGGCAAGCAAATCCAAGCTTGGGAGCCAATCAGCCGTTCCAGTTTTGGCACTGTGGCAAGCAAATCCAGGCTTGCTGTGTCACCACACAACATCACAATGACGTCACTTGGTGTTGCCGACTATTTAAGTTGCCGCGTCTGGCGCCATTTGATCAGTTCATTGGCAGAGCTTGGAGTGAGGACGTCATGGGATGTCCAGAGCTAGCAAGAAAAGAAACACAGAAAACAGCAGAGAGCGGCAGCAGGGAGCCCATATAAGAGCTGAGAGCTACCCTGCCAAGAACACGTTGGCAGTCAAGCCAAGAAAATGCCAAAAGCAGGGAGCCCTTATTAGGGCTAAGAGCGCCCCTGCTTCAGAAGCCAGAAAACAAGAAGATGCCAGAGATCAAGAAGAGAAACACTGCTGCGACAGCCCTTGGAACGGTGACAGAGAGAGGGAGAATGGCTGCGGGATACCTAGAGACAGGTGGGCACTACCCCTCCCGGGCACATGTCCGCATCTCTCTACATCTTCTGCCTCCACAGCAAGCACAAGGCCCAAACCACAAACCAGGCACAAGGCCTGAGCAGCAGATAGGTTTGGTTGAGAAATTGGCACTAAACTCCATTAACATAGGCACAAGGCCCGAGGTGTATCAGGGCATAAGGCCCTTAATAGTTACTAGGGAACAAGTCCCTTAATAGGGGCTTGTTCCTTAACAAGGCCCTCAGAGCTTGGACTTGCTCAGAAGATTTTGGAACAGTTAGGGTAGCAAGGTCCTAGTGACAGTAAATAGGGCAGTGATAATTAGGAGGGGCTCCTCCATTCAGAGACCGGGCTCAGTCTGTCCCCTGGAGTGTAGCGAGAACCATTTGTGAGGTGGTTGCTCAAGGAGTGCCTAGAAGATAACCTGTGGTGTAGTTGTACATTTTTGTAAGTATTTTTTCTCATAGAACACCGGAGTCAGGCCCCCATTGTAGGTAGGCTTCTGGTGTCCTGATCCCTTAGCCCCATAAGTCCGAAAGGCATGAACCTGCTCTAGGTTCAGCGGAAAGATAACTCATTGGCAGTGCAGAACTGCTTCTTTGAGTTCTAGTAGCATAAGGTGCTTGTTCCAATTGAGTGTCTGTTTCTGAGCTCCGGCAGGGGCTCCTGATGGTTCTAGTTCAGGCAATGTATTCTGCCTTGAGTGTCCAGTCTGAGTTTCAGCAGTGGCCACTAATGGTTCCAGATTGAAGCACCTCAGTGGGCCCTGGCCAATCACGTGCGTAGTTAGGCTTGAGTACAAGTCATGTCTCGTAGCAGTGGAGAGTTAGTCTCCACCGTAGTCCCAAGGAATTCTACATAGCTATATGGCAGGTGAGGTACCTGTGGTTGTGATCGACAAGAGGCAGTTTGTGTGTGGGTTAGCTAACTTACTATAGTAGTGCACTACACCTGGATACAAGCCAGATTGCGTGCTCAGTACAGTTTGTTGTTAGGCCTTGCGCATGCTGTTATGGCTTGTATAGTCTGGGTGGTACACCATAACGGGTTAGCCCTAGAAGGTTATTGTGTTGGAGGGATTTGTCTTCTGCAGCCCATTCACAGGTATCGCCAGCGATGCAGAAGATTGGACGGTTTTTATTAAAGTATGGTGATTAAATGTACATTTTCATTTTGCTCTCATGAAGTGAGTAGGGACTTCCGGCAGGACTATTTCTGCACGGAGGTTAGCGTACCTTGGTGCCAGGCCAGAGCAATCCCAGCTGCCCCGCAGAGGTGACTGCAGTGTCTCCCTCCTGGTGGTGCATTGGAACACCGCTAACTGTGCTTTTCTCTTCGCAGGTTGCAGAGTAGGCCTTCAGAGGAGTTTATCGGAAGCGCTGAGTCCAGTCGTCCCTCTGGATCAGATGAGTCTTAGGGTGCCCAAGTGGAAGTGGGTGTGTGTTCCTTCCCTTAGGTATCCTTACAGCAGTGCTGCATGGGTACTCTTGTGGTAATATGTCAGCTTGGAGTAACGGTAAAGACCCACAATATTGGGGCACAGTGGTTGTCATTGTTGCCTCCCAGCACTGGGGTCATCGGTTCGATTCCATCCAGTCCCCTATCTAAGTGAAGGTTGTAGGGCTGCTTGCGTGGGTTTCCTCCATGTGCTCTGGCTTCCTCCCATACCCCAAAAAAATACTGGTCCATTAATAGGCTTCTGACAAAACAGACTTTAGAATATGTGTGTGTGTGTTTTCTAGAGACCGTAAGCTCCAATGGGGCAGGGACTGATGTGATTGATTACATATTCTCTACACAGTGCAGCACAATATGATTGGTGCTATATAAATGATAATAATGATAGCTGTGTGCCTCGTATTTTTATATGGCAACATGCTCGCTGGTGGATATAAAGCCAGGATACATGTTCCCTATGTTTGGAGAAGTTGTGGCACAGCTGCTGTCAGCAAAGAGGCTGCAGAGACCACCAACAGAGTGACATAGATGGTCATAGCAATGGCAGTTGAATACTCCTCGTCCAGCAGCTGAATTGAAATTAGTTTTCCAGTAGATCTTCAAAACAACCTTGTCCCTTGTCCTCTGTATGATGACACTTCTCAGTGCCATCTTGTATTTATAACTGTTTAATATTTCTGAGAAGATGTTTATTGTGGCAGGAAAGGCACATATCTGTTCTAAACTGCAGCCATCTCTAACTGCTCTTACTAAATTGGTATTTGTGCATATATAAATATGTTTAACTGCATCCAATACAACTGCACTGTACAAAAGCTGCCACATTAAAAGTATTGTCTGACTCCATATTACTGGCTTCTTCTGAGTACACATAGGGAGCAGGCTCTGTAGCCACCACTAACAAATGCCACTTTGAATGCATCCTACCCCATTGTAAGCATTTCCCAACCACATTTAACAAGATGTTCCTTGATCTGCCCAGCGCATCCTAGTTCTTATGCTCCTCCCATCAAAGGCATCTTGACGCACAGACAGGCAAGTTTTTTTGGTGCCCTTCTGCCCCTCCTCCCCCAATTCCCCCAATTCCCACTTTCCAGCTCAGTACACTCTTGACTTTTGTAAAATGAATTTAATAACTCTTACCTCCTCATGGTTGGCTGTCCGATAAGGCTGAAGTCCAGGTGCACTGATATCTGATACAGAACACTGTCTAGGCTCCACTGCTGCACAAGGGCAAATGCAGGATTTCTATAAGGGGTTCCAAATATTAGATTTCGGAACAAGGCAAAACAGTCTCAAAATAAGTCAGCAACAGACGTTCTGTTTACTTACCCTATCCATACTGATCACCATACACAGGTGACACACTAATATCACACACCTGATACACACTGACAATCCCCCCTGCCCACCAACTTATCTCACACATGCTACCCTGTCTGCCAGCTTTTGCCTCACATTTCACCCTGCCTTTCTTTCTCTCACATACTACCCTCTACCCACCAGCTTTTCTCACACATGCCCCCCTTCTTCTTACCTGATTTTCCTCCTGTACTGTCAGCTACACAGGAACATTTGCAACAGGCCGCCTCCACAGTGTAACGTGACTGCAGTAGTATGATGTATTTAATGTATGTTCACATAAATGTTATGCAGGGCCAATCTGCTAGGTTGCAAATTTTTAGAATTAAGTGAGTGGATCCAGGTATGTGTTTGCTAATCTTTTGATGTATTAGGAATAGTTATTATCAATGTACTATGCCATAGTGAGTGTGTATCAGTCTATATCAGTGTGGATCTCTGTGAAAATACTTTTTTTTTTAGTCATGATGTATTTTAAGTGATTATGTAGCCCATACTTATATTATTGTTGAAGTTTTGTGATCTGTATAAAAGCATTTTGCCTGTAGCCTTGCACTTTTTCAGTTAATCATGGATCTATTCATTAAATTCTAGTACACTTATAATAATATAATTTACAGTCTACATTATTGCATATCTAATTTTTACGATACCCTAACAATCATTGGTGGAATGCTGTGTACTACTCTGCAAAAATAATCTCCTACTAGATGCAAACAAAAAGTTTGATCTGGGAATCATACATCATTGGACTATAAAGAAATGTTGAGCTATCTGGGGAAATTAGGCACAGCATTGACAAAGGTTGAAAAATGGGGTCTTAGTAAATCTGCAGGTTGCCCTAACAGTACGCACCAATACTCCCTCTGCCCTCTTCCCTCTCTCTCTCTCTCGTCACAGAGGTTGATGTTTGCAAACCTTTTAGGAAAAATGAATGTGAAAAAATGTTGTGTCACTGAACAAAATATATTTATGTATCCCACTACAGTCAATGAAACAAAACAAACTGCCTTGAAAATGTTATATAAAATAATTTATTATGTTTATTATTATGTGTTTACAAATAGAAAAATATGACTATTTCTAATATATATATATATATATATATATATATATATATATATATATATATATTCTCCTTTGGGGTGTTCCAGAACAGCTCCCATTTCCATAATAGCTAGGACATATTCAAAAAGCCGAGAGGGGACATTTGAAACAAATAGATTATTCTTTATTTTCAATCCAGTTCCTTTATATTGTAGTCGACGTTTCGGTCTCACATCCAGACCTTTTTTCAAGACAGATTTACATAGAACAGCAAACAGAATAAGCAAAGACATATATATAACTTAAATGCTCTGTATATAAATGTTGCCTCCAATGTATACATACAGTTTGAGAATTGCACTCTTTTGTGATAAGTATTTTTGCAACTTGTGATGTTAATTGATAATGAAAGGGTGAATTCAGTGCATTTTAGTGAATGTGCTTATTTTACCTGTTCATTGTTATATTCACACTTAAAATATAATCTTTAATTTGCATTTAAAAAAAAAAAAAAACCAAAATATTATAATTTCATATAAATTATTAAAACTAAGCTACTGTTGAAGCATTTTATTTTCTAAAGGCATGTATCAAAAGACAAAAAATAATTCATGCAATGATTTTGTTCTCTTTAAGACCAAGCACCAACCAGGAAATAGTAATAGTATCTGATGCAAAATATAATAGAAACGAGGGTGTGATCAAATAAAAATGTAATACAAATAAACCAAAACACTCATAAAAAATGTAGAATTGCTGTGCTTCAATAACACTAAATATTTAATAATATTTAGCAAGCGCAAGGTTTGCATTGAGCAACTGAAATTATGAATGCTTCCAAAATCGACCTGATTTCTGTGATTAAAGCAGATGTGTTATTGCAAAAGAGTTAATTTATTTAATACACTTCTATACATAACGATTATTTTGATAAATAACTACTTTATTATTTTTCTCCTAATTTGTCCATATTTCACTCAATACAATAAAACTAGTTTTTTTGTTTTTTAAAGAAGATAGTGACAGAAAATCATTCAGGTACTTTCCTCCTATGTAAATACAACTCTCCCAAACCTCCCAGTGAGTATGTTCGGAACACTGGCAATAATGATGTCTCACAGTATAGCTGTGCACTGCTAATGATTTTTCGGCAAACCATCATCTTCATTTATAACCTAATTATTTCTAGATGCCTTTCTATTAATAATGCCCAAATATTTCAATGTATAAACAAAGAATTTACGGCCACTGTTGATCTCAGATTTTAATCCACTAAATAAATTTTGTCACAGCTAATTTTGCTTGCATTTACCTACAATTAATCATAACAGTTCCATGTTGATGTATTTTTTTTTATGACAGACCCAGCAGATCAACAATTTCTCTTGTGGTAATAATGTTAAAGTGATCCATGAGTGAAAATTTGACTATAACGTGAAAATGCACGTAGGATAATAATGGATAAGGATAATAATGATCATGATATGCATTAGAAAGGAATAGACGTAGATTGCTTAAATTTCAGAAACAAAAGGTGATTTTGAAACAACCTTATTAAAGTATCGCAATAAATGCTAGTAAAAAACATGTTGATATATGTTTACTTAGGATTCAGAAGGAAACAAATGATTATATTTGTTCCACATATTCAGTACAGAAAGTTAACCCTGTATTACCTTCAGATGGTGGAGGGTTAAAATAGGCATGAATGTGTTAGAATAGGATTTTTTCCTTCTTATACAATAGAATGCAAATATTATTTTTCACAATTCTGGTTTCCTCCTTGACTAAACATGTAAATTGGTAAACAGTGGAACTGTTGACAAATATTGGACTTGATTGACTGTGTATAGAAAAATTCCACAAAACAATGCAACACGCAGACAGTTAGAAGGTCCTTGTAAAATAATTCCTCTTCCTTTTCCAATACATAGTTTATTTTTATATTTAGCTCCCAGAATTGACTTCTTGTACAGCTATATTGTCTGTCAGTCCAGAATAATTTTTAGTACATTTTCAAGGTACTATACATTAACAAACGACTCTTTTAACAAGCAATAATAAGAGCATTTATGAAGAGTAGCACAAATGAATCCATGTAGAAATACTGAGATATGACAGTATTGTTTCCTCTTATGTAAGACCTCGACTGACGCGAGGTCTCACATAAGACAAGACCAATATATAATTTACTGTGTAAGAAATCGGCTGCATAATGAGAGTCTTGGAGTCAATATAACAAATAACTACCTTTGTACTTGCTTTATGATTGACACTTAAAACACACAACAAGGCAGATATAAGGTCTCTGAGTTATGTGTACGTGTCCACACTAATTGAGCGTTACATTAATAGCTTATTACATATATATCTGATAAATTAATGAACCGTATAATCTTCCTCTGTGTACTGTTAGAACTTTTTTAATTTTAAAATCAGGTTTAAATAAGCAGTGAAATGAGGATCTTAGGTTTACAGCCATGTTCATGTTCAACACGCACAGAGCCATGAAATCTCTCACCAGCTATATCTATGGGGCTCAGCTAAGCATATTATGGGGTTCATTTAGAGCTGAACGCAATGGACGTATTTAAGTGAAAATACACTTAGTCATAGTGCACATGCACACCAAAAAATATGCACCCATGTGTCCATATAAATATTTTTGCGTATACTAGACTTGCGCCTCTTTGCGTTTGTAGAGGTGTGGAACAGGGGCTTGTAAACGTAGGGACTTAATTATACTTAGAGGTGAAAACAGCTGCAGAACCATACTGATGAAGATGATTATATGCATGGACTATGCTAGTGTAAAAGAAAGACTTTAAATAAATAAACATATATATTAAATATGGCATCCAGGGCATGGTGATGTCCTAGCATCCAGGGCCCGCTGGGACTTGTAGTGGAGAAGGAAAAAATACTGTTAAAAACATACACACAGTGATAAAGTATTTTATTTAAAAAAAACACTCTCCCCACATCCACCACCTTTTACCCTTTTATTAGAGATCTAAAATCCAGCGGGATCACCTTCTTTCTTCCAGCTTTTATTCCTTTGAGACAAACACAACAAACCCTATATACAACGTGTACTTGTTCCTTACAGAAGGCGGCCCTATGGAGGAGAGGTGGGAAGTGAACTAAGACAGGCTGAACCTGTGCCCAGCAATGTGTGCGCAACTAGCATGATCAGGGCAATGATGCAGAGGCAAAGGCAAGGGAGAAGAGAAGAACTAAGGGCAGGGGCCAACGGCCAGGATGAAAAATTGGGACTGGGGAGCTGAAGGCAAGGTGCACAGGAGGAGGAGGAAAACAGGATAGAGGGCCCTACACAAGGGAGCTTACAATCTAAAGAGGAGTGACAAGAATACAAAGTGGGGAGTCAGGGCGAGGAGACTAGAACTCAGAAAGGAGAGATGAACAAGAGGGGGTAGTCAGAGGAACGGAGGAGGGTTAGTTATAGCACTGTTGATGAAGAAGTATTGTGAAGAGGGGTAGAGGAGTTAAGGGAAGAGGTTAGACAGAGGAAGGGTAGGCTTTCCTGAACAGATGGCTTTTAAAGGATTTAACAAGTAAATTTGCTTTCAGGAACCACTGTTTCATTGACGTTTATAGCAGAAAAAACATTTTGCCAAGAAAAAGCAAACAGCATAACATCTCCCAATCATTTTAATTAACACAAATGTGCAGAGATGAAAATATAAGCAAAGATTATGCAATAATTAGTGACCCAGTCACACTCAGTGTGAACCTTATGTGCAGATATGGCAGATACGATGGGAGGTGTCAACTGTACACAGCACTTCAGTGTCATTAGATAACAGTCATCATTCGCTTGAACCCCATTGGCATTAGTCTTTCTGTGTCTGCATATTAACCACTTGCATGAAAAGTTGTAAACATATTCACACAATTACACTGTACACAAGTGTTAGTTTCTTGTTTCCTTGCCTTGTCTTAGGGTGGTTGATGTGCTTTTGTACTAGTGGCCATTATTTATGTTGACTGGTTTACAAATATGTCTTTGGGAGCTGAAAGCTTTAAAAGTATTAATTTTTTTCCATGTCCGCTGATTTCCTTGTAGATCTCCAGCCGCTGTGGAATGACAAGTCCCAGCACACCCTGACAGTAAATATTGAGTAACATAAGTGCAAAAGTTTAATCTTGTTCTTTAAAGCACTATTAGAGGTCATTATGACTGATCTCTGCCCCCACTTCATTTCCCCTTTCTTTATTATCTTGGTTTGTCAATTTTATTCGATCTGTGGAACATGCATGAATTATTAGGGAAGTGAGTGGATGGTGCCTGTGTTAGAGTCAGCGGCAGGCCTAGACATTTTTTTTTAGGGGGGACAATTTTGTTTAGCTACGCCCCTGCCTTCAATATGATTGGCTGGTCCCAGTTGGCCCGCCCCACTTCCCCCTATGATTGGACCTCTCCACTGCAATTTAATGGGATGAAGATTGCTGCTAGGGGGGACAATTGACCCATCCGCCCCCCTCTGTATCCACCAGTGGTTACAGTGATTCTCAGGGAGGAAAGAAGGATGCTTGTTCAATGTATACACCCAGAGCACATAGCACATAAAGCAGGGACAGGAACCCCGTGTTTGGTAGGCATTTGGGGAAATATAAGTTCCTGTTTCCAGTGGTGATTTAATACAGTTTTCTTCTTTAGAGCTTGGCCACATGAAACTGTTTGTAAGGACTACCCTTTAGCAAAGACAATCTGGAAAGACCGGTAAGTCTATAGCACCAGGCCAGCTTGATGAATCATGTCATTCCCATGCTTCCTGCACCAGGGTGAATCAGCGGGTGCACTTCTCTAAAGCTGGGTACACACTCCATAATGATTTTCTGTCACTCCTAACTGACATTAAGGATCCTTCTAATTTTTTAAATAAATTAGTGGAAAATTGTCATGTTGAACAGAAATTGGCCAACGGATGACTTATAGGCAAGAGAAAAATAATGCTGTGCATGTAATGTGTCACATTTACAAGCGTTTGATGCTTCACAGTAGTGTGTTATCTCATACAAATATCCATTCACTACACTGTAAAATAGCTAAGCACAATATACCCAGCAAAGACCAACTTTTTTCATACCCACCAATGGTCAGTATATCATAGCAGCCACGAATAGCATATTTTGTCCACAGTGACCAGAATAAAATATTGTCATCAGAGATGATGTTTAGAAAAAGCAGAAAAGTTTGCAATTGTTTGGGGCCTCCAAACACTGTTTTGTAAACACTAGTTATACTCTCTGTACATTTAGCTCTTTGTGAATTGCTGGTTGCTGTCATTAACAGCCTGTAGACAGCATGTACAGCTTTTGGGCAGAAGCTGCTCTTGCCTTGATTTTGGACTATTTTGTTTGGTCATCTGTTACATCTTGGTAAATGGACATTGTGCTATTACTGGACATGGGGCAATGTGTATTCCCGTGTATATAAGGCAGTGTAAATATATTGACATAGCGACAGAGATTACAGAGTAGACATGAGAAAAACAATCTGCCAAATGTAAAGCTCCTCTATGACGTGCAGCCAATAAATCAGTTGTGAATGTATAATTAACTTACCAATTGAAAGAAATTAAATTAGAATTCAGGTGTTCACCACATCTTTCCAGATTTTGATAACTCCTCTTTTCTCTATGGCACATATGTAATTTTTGTGTAGAGTAACTTAGAAGCTGCAATGAGTACAAGTGACCACTTACAGTCGGACAACAAAACCTTTTCTTAGGTTCAACAGGCTGCAAGGGCAATATGAGTGATGCAAAGGGGGAGAGAAGAAGGGTTACTGTGTCTGCTGGGAGCCATCGATGGTGAAATCATCCCGTCATCATCCTCATCGTTGTTTTTCATAATCATGAACACCATGAAGAATGCTTTACTTACACCAACTGCTACCGAGAAAATTCCACATACTTACTACTTGCTTAATTCCTTACTTGCTACCTTAAATATCTTGGCTTATGCAGAGTTAGTTTCCTGTGACTTTAACCTTTGAGCTAATAGTGGTAAATTAAATATGCCTGTTATCCTGGATATTACTCAACCATACGCCCTCAAACAATTGCAAATCATTCTCCAGGAATCACCACACTCTTTTTATTTTAGTGATAAAATTACTGATTTAAATTGTCAATCCCAAAAGCTCTCACAGTCAGGGGCCTCTATCCCCTTATCTTCCTGCCAACCCCCAGCCAGTCCATCTGCGTATGCCCTGTGTATGCACTTATATTCCTGCGCACAGGTCTGTCTCACAATGGTTTATATCCAGCTTGTTCCTTTCCCCCGTTCTGTATTATATAATGATTTATGTTTTGTTCTTCTCCCTTCGGTGATGCAGTGGTTCCTGTATTGTTGTTCTCCTAATTGTATGGTGCTGCAGTAGCGCAACTACCATTGGTGTAGCAGGTGCCGTGAACTGGGGTACATAGAAATAATGGGGCCTCCTGCATGGCAGAGTCAGAGGATAGAGGATCAGGAGCCCCAGCTAGTGACCGTCCCAGTCCTAATGTAGCTGTTAAATGGAAATATGCAGATGATAACTGGAGGAGAGTTTAACAGTGCTGCATTGGACAAAGGGATTCTTGGGTGTGCTGTCAGAATTATCTCCATGAAATTGTGCTCAGCGGACCCCTGCGTGAGGTGAGGGGTTTGCAGTTACCTTGTGGGCGTGCTATTCATGTGTACACCTGGTTGTGCTTGTCTTCTGATGCAGACAATTGTGCGGTGTCTCTATCCGGATCCTGGGTTCCTTTCTCCCGTGTGGGACGCAGCATTCTATCCCCGCATGCGCGAATCAGCGGCTCGGGAGACAGACATTGCCAATCATAGTACAGTAAGTTTAGCCAACCACTTTATTACATATTCAAAGTTCAACTTACATTCATAAGGTACAATCTATCTGAGGGTTTCTTGTCTTCATGAAGCTGCAAGAACGTTAGTCTCTATTAGAAGACTAAAGTGGTAGTTTCCCACATGTTTTGTTTTTCAAGTAAAAAATCTGGCAGAGAATAAATTAAAAAAAAGTTCTATCCGCGTCCCATAAAATAAACTTATTATAATGTTATTAATATCTACTGTACATAAAATACATTTTTACAGTTGCTCCTGATTGCAAACACATGTTCTAGCAGGCACACGTGGTATCGTCACTAGTAATTGGCACTTACACTGGGCCTGTAGCTGGTGCAAGTGATACGATAGAAAAACACATACCTTTAGGATGCCAAAAGCTTGAATCGGATGCCGCTGTGTGTGTTCGAGCTTGGCACGCTCTTACTATACATTGACTACATGCATATACCCAGTTCCCTCCCCTTTCTGCCCCTGAAATCGTAGTCTGTAGTAACAGTACTGTGCGCCCGAAGATGAATTGGATGTTGTTGCGTTCCATGGCGAATGGTTTGGTTTGTTTGTGGGCATGCGTAGAGCGATTTTACGTAATATATCGTCATTTACGTGCCTTGATGTATCAGGCCCCTGATTGCATTATACAGTACATAGCTGTAAAGCGAGTGACGTGTCTTGAGCTAACTTTAAGATGGAACAGCTGCTGTCTAAAAGAGAACAATGTCCCCACAGAGCTCCAGCTATACTGAAGCCCAGAACAACAGTCCTCACAGTTTAACTTGCCAGTGAACACCATGCAACCTTTTTCACTGCCAATGAGGATAATTTGGTACAAAAAAGGCGTGTGTCTTCAAATGTATATGTGTGTGTCATTAGAGATTGTCGTATGCAGGAGTTTACTTGGCCATTTGAGTGTGAGCTGGGGCAGAACAGTGCATCACTGGGCTCCATAGGAAAGGTTGGGTAGGGGCCAGGCAATGCCACTGTAGCCTCCATGGCCCCAGCACTGCTCTCAAAATAGCAGAGCGGGGGTCTCTTCTGGGCACGTGCGGTCCGGCACATGCACTCACTGTGAAAGCCCCAGCTCAGAAGAGGCCATGGCTGGGCGCAGCTCACCTCCGGACCCTGTAGCAATCGCACTCTCCTGTAATTAATAGGTGAGTGTGAGATGCATGAATTGCTGTGGGTGAGTGTGCATGTTTGGATCTGGCTATGGGAATGTGAACCTGTAGATAGAAATACTCAAACCGTCTGAACTGACTTGAAATTCAATTGAATTCAATTTGGCTGGTTTGAAGGCCTCTAACTTCTTTGTGGGCGATCGTTATTTATGTGCTGTTGGATTTAGGTTGAACATCTACTGCCAAATTCTCAGTTCATGTTCAGAGTTTGAATGTGCATATAGCAGCTAAAACAAAACACTTAAAATAAACTATAAAACAATGTCTGTTTGAGCTCACAAGGCTACATTTATGGTATTTTAACGGTTTATTGACTTGAACAGATAACAGATAACTGTTTGAGTTTTTTGTTTGCATGTAAAACTATTGAAAATACTCTCCAAAGTAGCCTTTTAAGTACAAACAAACATGAATATGATGTAATCTATTTGCCTTCCTTGATTTCGGCTGATATTTTTTAGTATATCGAAAGTTTGAGAATTTTTCATGAATTTTTAACCTTTAGAGCTGATTTGAGCAGGTTTGGTTGTGGAAGTGTAAGCATTCACGATCACTATAGCCAGTTTGTTTTTACTAATCATTACAATAGCATTGTTTAAATATCTATATATATTGTGTACATAAATAATATATGTAACATAGAGCAAGTAAAAGCCCTTATGAGTTATTTAACATAAAATGAGATCCATCTCTGATTCTAGGTTTGTATAATTGAACATGAACAAAAACCTTTTCTCATGGTACAATCACACAATTTGTTGAGCACAAATGTGCCTTAGCAGTTTAAATGTTAAACATATGGACTTTCTAAAGAAATATCAAGGAAAGAAGAATTTTCCTTGAGAAGAGAAAAGAATTTATGGAAGAAATAATTTTTACTTTAGTGATTAAAAAAATAAAAATAATAAAAAGACAACAAATAAAATTATAGGGCTGTATGCCCAAAGGTTGCTTAGACTTGTGTTCCAAACAGAAAACACAGCTTGAGAAAACTGCTATAGAGTTCCACTAATCTCTCTGCCATGATGTCCCCTCTGTCCACACAGACAGCAAAGAAACATGTGGCTGGGAGGTTAAGGTGAGGAATTATGTCTGAAACATTGTTCTATGGCCTCCTCCAACTTCGTATATCCCTACTGTCCATGTAGAAAATACAAGTCACGCTGCATTGTCCTTTGTTATCTTCTACTTTATTAATATCCTAAACAGATGTAGTCTTCAAAACTGATCAAAGTGAGGCCTAGCTGAAGGATCACTCGGATGTGCTCAGTTTATATGTATATATATATATATATATATATATATATATATATATATATATATATATATATATATATATATGCACCTGGTAGCTCCCTTGACTCTGTACTGCATCTGTGGAGGGGAAGGTGATAGGCTGATGGGGGAACACGGAGGATAAACTTGGCCTTAGTGTGGCTACATCTCAGTGTAGAATCAATTCTGACACACAGCATAGCTGTTTGGATGGCTCATTGTGACCTAATGCCCTATTAAATCACTTTGTATTTTTGTTTTCTTTTGTTTGGTAGTTACCATAAAACCTAAAGTACTTAAATATACATCAATCCCTGATTGTAATACCTATTCCACCTATAATGCAAATACACCTAGTCTTCTACCCCGTAATGCATTTGTAGTACAAGAATGTTTATTTATTTGAGATAGATAGATAGATAGATAGATAGATAGATAGATAGATAGATTGATATATATATATTAGATAGATACATAGATAGATAGATAGATAGATAGATAGATAGATAGATAGATAAATAAATAGGAGATAGATAAATAGGAGATAGATATGAGATAGATAGATAGATAGATAGATAGATATGAGATAGATAGATAAATAGGAGATAGATAAATAGGAGATAGATATGAGATAGATAGATAGATAGATAGATAGATAGATAGATATGAG